>NC_143436.1:117032849-117350505 GCF_987193195.1 Phasianus colchicus
CACACTTATTATGACTTCAGATGTGCCTCCCTGGTGGGCTTTTGTGTTGGGTTTTTCTGTTTATTTTTTAAAAATTTTTAGCAGCTTTGGATTTTAGTAACAGAAGCACATCTATGAGATAGAATAGGTCAATCTATGCTCTAGTATAGGCTTCTTGGCAGACCATTTAATAGCTAACTATTTGTTTTTAATGGTCCTGTTAATAAGTAATAGAGGGTATAATAAAAATTAAGCTATTTCTCTAAAAGAAATATCAATCAACATGCTGCATTCAAGGAGGAGGTTATGTCTGCATAGTGCAAGTACATAAACCAGCTTTTAAACAAGCCAGCTTTAGTACTGAGACACTCAAGTCTAGCATTCAGTGCAGGCTTATTTACTGTGGTGAAAAATAGCTTAAATTATCTTCTGCTTAAGTCTATGCTGGCATAATTAGACTGTTTTCAGTAGATAAACTGGTATATTTCAAGCTAACTCAGGTATCTCTGCAGTGCTCTGATGTAAAAGTATACCCAAGCTATTTTAGAAACATGATATGATGAAGTGGAATGAAAGTGTGAATGTTTTTTCCTTGTAGTATTAACACTATGGCAGCAATTTGTTTAAAAATTAACTGAAGGACAGCTCTGTATATCAAAAAGGAATAGAAGACGTGTAAGTTCAGGCTAACAAAATGCAAAAGCAGACAAGTGTTGGCTTGCTATTTAATTATAACATATTGCCCAGTATGCCTCTTTTATTATTCTGCTGTGAAAGTCAGGAGTTTAAAGGATTCAGGACAAATAGCAGTTGTGCATGCTGACGTCTCTTTAATACAGGTAGATCCTCAAGCTGTTGCCTGTTAATTGAACCGCACTCCAACTCTAGCTCACTTTGATCTAGAGATAACATGATATCTCTGATACTGTTGCTGGTCAGACCTGAAGTCCGGTTGAAACTGCTTTTCTTCTGGGATTTCTTTCTGGTATTTCAACTACGGTAGTGTGGAATAATCAAGAAGTCAAAAGGTAGCTCTGTGCGAGGGGAAAAAGTTTGCTGATGGGTTCAGGTCAACAGTTCAAATGATGTGTGAGTGTTGAAGTCAAGTTGCATTTAGTTTAACTGAGATTTTATCACTGTAAGTATCACCTGGATGTCAAGATTTGAAGACATCCTCATTGCTTATTACATAAAGAAGGGACGTGTTTAGGCAGATTTTCTCTCTTTTTTTTCTTCTGTTTTGGAAAGTAATGTCCACTAGGGCAATAATTCTTTGTGGCTAATCATACTTCTTTTTTTGAGCTGAGACCAAATGCTCATTAATATGGAAGCAACACTGATTTTAGCATAGTATGTGTAATAGGTGTTTTTATTACTAAACTTAGGTATTTGTACATGTGTACAAAACAGGTTAAACAAACTGATTCTTTGTGCACTGCCACATAGGATAAAGCTTTGAAAAAAGTGCGACTGAATAACCTACCATTTTATTTTATTTTATTTTTGAATTGGGTATATTCATCATTGCCTAACTCTCATATAAATTGCATAATACAAGCATAACCCGTTTAGTCTTGAATGGAAGCCTTGATGTGTTTTCAGTGCTTTTCTTTGCCTCAGGTCAAAACGGTAATAATGGGATGTTTCAAGTCTTTTCAGACTGTTCAGTAATACTTTATCTGAAAAGATATTATTAAAGTCGATTTTGTATTGCATACTCATTAGATCCTATTATTTTTCCCCACTGTAGGATCCAAATTTTGCTTCTTATTCATATGGAGAAGCTAGTAAGGAGCTTAGTATGTATGCATTTTAAAAATCTGGTAGAAAACATGAATTGTACAATCCAGGTGAATGCAAAAAGTGAGACCAACAACATCAGTGCTGTCACGAATGTTTATTTCCATTTTCCAGCCCCTACACTTAGCCTGTAGGGAGCAACTGAGCAATGAGATGGAGCTTTCTGTACATCCCAGGTACTGACGGATGTGCTGACTTTCACCACACTTTAATTGATTCCAATGTATTGTAATTTGGTAGGGGATCTTTGTGTTTAATTTAGATTGTTCCAAATTACTGAAAGCTTAATTTTTTTTTTTTTGTAAGTGAATGAGGAAGACGCAACTAAGAGCAGGACAAGAGTTTTTGTAAAAGGAGAAGTAATGTTACTTTTATTCTTCACATATCCACCTCACACACCTACAAATTGCCACAGCACCTTTTGCTGAAATGGATGAATTCCAAGCTTCAAACGTATTTTCCTTGGCTTTTGTTTTTAGGGGTTGGGTGTTTGTTAAAATGAAGGTAAATTGCTGTACCTGATCGGGTTGTCAATCCAGCAGTCCTGTATCCTGTCTCCGGTACGGACTGCATCAGAGAAAGAGTCTGCAGGAAGAAATTATAAAATAACCTGCCCACAAAGGAAGGTTTCTCAGATTCTCTTCATGCTCATTTGCTGAAACAAAAATACTTTTAATAACTGTAAAATAGTTCATTTGACAATTAGTGTGCGTTTCGGAAATTGGTACCTGGTTGTTCTTTCAACATAAGCTTTTCCTTTTAAGAAGCTGAAATGCTTTCTCTGGACTGCTTCTCTTTATTATTTCAACAACGTAGCAATTTTGTCAGTTTTAATGAAGCATCTATTGCTGACTCAAGTTTGGCAGTTTCACTCTTCATTTAAAGTTATGCTTACTTAAAGTTACACAACGAACCGTCAATATTAAATGACATAATTGTTGTTTAATGGTCAAATGGAATTGGCGATAGGTAATTGCAGTGATGACCTTAGCTGTATCATTTAATTTATCTACCAGATGTTGATACAGATTGACTAGTTATGTAAATGAAGAACATGGTGAAAAAACAAATGCTGAAATAGGAAAGGTAGTAAAAATCAGTGATGTGTGAGTCTCCGAGGTTCAGCTCCTGATCACAGAATCACAGAATTGCCAGGGTTGGAAGGGACCTCAAGGATCATGAATCTCCAACCCCCCTGCCACACGCAGGGCCACCAATCATCCCACCTAATGCTAGACCAGGCTGATAGTTCCCCCCCAGTTTGTGCAATGCTGTTATGAACCACTCCCCTTTTCTCATCTAACTTCCTTAAGTCTTCAAAGTACCCGAGACTGCTCCAGCTGCTTTTTTTTCCAAGAGCAGCTCCCCTGCAGCAAGTTTTCTTTCTACACTGTTCTTTTACAGCACCCTTACAAATTTTCTTGTCCTTCGTGATGGCTCCAGGGTATCACTGAAATGAGAATTTGCATTATTTTGTTGTTCCGGAGAATTCAAGGACCTTTGAGACGAGAAGAACAGAAATCAAAGTAGACTATGATTGCTTTTTTTTATTCTTTTTGAGTTTATCTTCTGAGAGTGATGATTTAATTGCAGACAGCTTAGCTGTGGATGATAGCTTTTTGCCTTTAAGCTGAAAATGACTCTAACCTTTGTAGCAGTGGCCTAGGAGAGCTTGGTCTGCTATACCATACTGTTAGTGTCCCCTTCCTCCAGCCTTCCTATGGGATGACAGGATGAGTTTCCTCAGTGTCTCTGCAAATAGTAATTGCAATAGCAGGATGCAGTCAGGATGCATCTGTTTCTCTCTCCTAGTTCCCCAAGGTAAGACAAGAGGGTGGAAAAAAATCCACCCACACCCTTGCAGACTCCAGTGCACTGCAGCTAGTGACAGCTTTCCATTTAATTTGGAGTGTGAGGGAGGCAGTTCTCCATGGTGTATTTGGAAGGAATGTCTCATTTGCTTAATGCAGAGTGAGAAAATGCTGGGAGGTGCTTCTGAACCTCCAGCTGAATTTCGACAAGAGCTGCTCTGTTGATCTTGTGACTGGCTACTCCATAAAGCAGGGTGAGCTACTTGCAATCAGTGACCAAGAAAGATAAACATTACTGCCCTTTTCAGATTGTGCATTTTGACGTGTCATGCTGAAGAGCTGCCTGAAGAGGTTAAACTGCTCCTTGCCATTAAAAAAAATCCCCTACTTATTTACCACAGAGCTATTACACTATGTGTTGCTTTTCTCTGAGATTTTATTCATATTCAACTAATTGATTTGCATGTTTGTATTAAGGAGATATGCATGTCACAAATCAATTACGTGATTTTACCGAAATCCAAAGAGATGGTACATACAGTCTTCTTTAAAATGTTGTTTATCCACTGATACCACTGATAATTAGAATCTGCATAATAATTCTTTTCTTTTGGGAAAACAGGAATATTTGGGCTCTAACACCCCTGGGTAGTTGTCAGACCTAGGGTATGTCATCTTTGTAAAGTATGTGACTGCATTCTTTGCAAACATGCAGTCAGTACACGTAGCTATGGCAGAGAAGCCATAATTTGCTGATGCGCTACCAGTGGTAGGGATCATTGTGTTTCAAGGACCTCGTGTCTCTTGACAGTTAAGCCATGGGTATATTAGCAGTGAAGGAGGAAATGAAAGAGAGTGAGCAAAGTAATGTTCTCTTTGTGGGACAGTTAGCCATATGGGAATGTTTTGCTCAAGTGTATTACTTTCTTGGCTTGCAAATGAATAACATTCCTTAATAACTTTGAAGTTGGTTGTTTGCTGTTTATTTATTTCACTATTTCTGTAAGACTACATCTCAGCTAATATACAGGAAGAATTGCTGACCTGACTGCAAACTGACTACATCCCAGCTCCCTAATGGAATATAACTCAGGTGAACATTGTATCTTTCCTTACAGTTTTGGTGAAGAAAAACCGTGACAAAATAGAAATAAATTTCCCAAGGCCCTGTCATCTGATCATGTAACTGGGAGGCTGACACATGCTGTGATGTTCCTCCACTTCTTGGTGTAAATGCAGTCAGTACCACTTAGTGCCCTGAGTGCCTTCCATTTAGTGATTAATTTGCAGACAAACCATCAAATGTTCTACTTTGCAGAGACACATCCTGCCCTGTGACTTTGTGGACAGTAGTTAAGCTGTGTGTCTGTATATATAACAGCACTGCTTACTGTTATTTATCCTCAAAGCAATGTAAGTGATAGCATTAATTATCGTTATCATGAGTCAAATGATATTAAGCAGTGTTTCTTTGATTAATGTATATTTTCTTTATCCATTTGTCTTGCCTACATCTTTAAATCACAATTCCTACAGAGGTGATATATGTGACTGTAAGCATCACTATAAGATTTATATAGGGGTTTTGGGCAGCAGGAAGATAATCAGCACTCTAATCAGCTGGTCAGGCAATCACAGCTATATTGAATTGGTGTAAGATGAAACTTCCTGGAAAGTCAGGGTGCTGTTACATACAGTCTGATGAAAAATCTGTAGGTTTAATGACTGGTAGCGTGATTATAATTCATTAAGGATTGTACTGTAAACTCTTTCTAAGTTTGCTATGTAGGCATTGTCAGAGACAACAATGACGTGCAATTAATTTCCAAAGTAGTTTATCCAGCGCTAGCATTTTATTAACATCTATTTGAGTATATCACAAGTTATGGTGAAATACTACTTTCAGATTTTGAAGTGTATCGATGTAGGTTCACACTTTTTTTCCTTGCAAACATGTGAGATCAAAACAAAAATCCTGTAAATCTTGCCAAATTAAGATTAGGATTTGATGAGCATGGCCAAATGACAGTATGACTTGATGTGATCTAATTTATTTCAGTGAAGTTAGTTTTGAACTTGACAGTTTTAACGCTTGAGATGGTAGTTATCACCTGAAGCACGTAACTACTCTTTTCAGTTTGTTGACATCCAGGAAGTGAAAAACTCGCTGTCCATAAAATCAAGAGAAATGACTGTGCTGTTCAGTTAAAAATCAATAAAAAGCGATTGTAATAATGTTCACAGTAATACAGAAAAGTGATCCTTCCATAAACTAAAAAGAAGGTGGTGTCCAGTAGAAAGGACTTCAGAGACGCCGTGTGTGTGAGACCAGGAGATAGTCTGGCCTGTCCCAGAGTTTTTAAACATTCAATCAGATTAGCTGTGATAGAGGGCAGTGCGTGGTCAAATGGAACATCCCAGTCATTCAGCACTAATGGCAGCTGGAGCTACTGTAGTGATTAGGCTTTTTAAGAATATCCGTGGAAAGCAATTCACTTAAAACACATTGCCTGAGATTGTATAATAATCAAAGCAAGTATCCTTCCAAACTGGACACCGCATCCCTTATTAAATATGGTCTTTTTAAAAAACTCATTGTTCTTCAATTTTTTTATTACTTTTAAATGCTTGCCGTCTTACTTCATGTGATAAAAGGATCAACAACATAAATCTTTATTTTTACTGTTAATACTATATTCATATCCCAGTGTAGAATCTGGAATTTAGCATGGGTGAATTAAAAACAAGATTCTGCAACTTCTTATTTGTTGATACTGTGTCAGTAGCAAGTGGGATGCTCTGGCAGGTGGTTCAAATTTATGATGCAAATCATGGACCACTTCTCAACCGAGTGATTTTTACCCGACTAGCCACTGTCAAAAGGTTCTGCTGTACATAATTACTGCTGTTTCTCAATTCTGTAGAAATACAGCCTTGAAAAATGTGTTGATGATGCTGTTTTAGCTCTTTTGAGGAAAAGCACAGTCTTTATATTTTGAGATTTTTCTCTACTTGCAGAATTATGCAGAAGAGGTTAATTGGATAAGATTAATTGGATTTAATTGTCTGATTGTTTTTCAACAATTGTTCTGATTTTAGTTCTTTCTATCAGAAATTTGAAGTCTTTTTCCTTGAAGCTACTTGTGTAAGGAGCACTAGCCTGTGGACTAACTCAAGGCACTTCATGGTGCCTGATGGAGGAAATCAGTTTTCTAGGTGCCTTTCTCCCCTACTGCATTAGATGCTGCGAAATAAGTGGGAGAGCTTACCCTGTCTATAATGAGAAGGACGAGAAAGCAGCAAAAGAAGATTTCCTAATTTCAAGGGTCATTTATACTTTAATACTTGGAGCCCTTTCAGAGAAGTGAGAGGGGTGTGTTAGAAGCTGAGAAAGATCTTGGGACGAACTTACTACTGTGTAGGTGAGAATTGTTCATTGCTGCTAAGGCCTCAGCATCTGCCTTGTCTTACAGGTCTTCTGTAGCATAACCCTCTATCTTCTCCCCCATAAGCATTTATATACTCCCTTGAACAGAGAGTTCGTTCATGGCTGAGTGGTGGAGAGCCACTCATCCCTCCTGGGCGTAAGTACTAGTGTCACCAAATACTGCAGTGCGACCTTTTCCTTAGTCTGTTTGTTTCCAGGGGGCAGGTAACCTTTTCCACTATGTGATTATTTCAGAATGCAAAAACACATTATGCTCTTGAGCATCTATGTTTTTTTGATGTGTGAAAGTTACCTTTCAAGCAGTGAGGACTAGGAGTGGAGTTGCGGTATTGTTAAAAAAAAAAAAAAAAAAAAAAAACAACCTGCAAAGGTCTCGTGTTCTCCTAGGGCTTTTTAGACCTCTGATCACCTCATTTGGAGTATGAGACTATGCACATTTCCTAGGTGTTGGAGGAAAGCCTGGAAAAAAGCATACTTGGAATAATCAGCAGCTTTTCTACCTGCTCAGAGGTGGCAAAATCTTGGTAGATTCAATACTTAGTGGCTCTTAACTTTTTGCTAGTCTGTTTGGGAGTGGAAAGCATCCAATTTTTTTTTTCCCTCAGGACCCAAAAAGGAAAAAAACACAGGAAATGATGAGCTGCTAATGTTTTTATAAAACCTTGGAAGATTGCTGCTGCTTGTGCCTCATTCCTCCCTCCTCCACAGGTTCCCAGCAGTTTTATCTGGCTGGCAGCCAAGCAGTGCCTTATGCTGCCTTACTCTAGGTTTCCTTCATTGCTGTTAATGGTGACGTTACGACTAACGATAGCAAGCACAGCTACCAAGCCTCATTGCTTGGCAGTCTTATGTTGTACATTTCATTTAACTGGAGTCATACACCAGCAAGAAAAGCATATTGATCCCGATTAGAGGAGAGCTGGGCTTCCCCTCTCTGTTCCATGAAGCAGTGCATTCTTCCCAGCAGTAGTTTGGTTAGAGAAAAAGCACCACCAGCAGTTTCATAGAAATACAGTTTAAGAAAAAGCTAATTGTAAAGTTCGGGAGACAGAGGAGAAAGGTATCAAAATAAGGGAGTTCAGAGCAAGGTGCGTATGGAGTTCCTTAAGGAAAGAATCACGGAGTGACATACTAACGTAGGTTGGAAAGGGTCTTAAAAACCATCTAATTCCAATCTCCTGCTCTGGGCAGGGACACCTTCCACTAGATCAGCCTGCCCCAAACCCCGTCCAACCTCGTCATGAACTAGTATTCCCAAGTCCTTCTCTTCAGGGCAGCTGTCAGTTTGTTCTCCAACCAGTCTGTTTGCGCTTGGGACACTGGTCTTAGCCTTATTGAACTTCTTGAGGTTCATTGTTAGGTGCTGGCCCCTCCTCACTATCAGGGCTAGCCACCTCTGCCTTGATTGATCACCAGGATGATCCTGTGAAGAGAGGCTTAATGAGCTGGGGCTGCTCAGCCTGCAGAAGGTTCAGGAGTGATATTAAGAATGTGAGTAAATACCTGAAGGGACAGAGCAATGAAGATAAAAAATGCTCTCTTTGGTGGCGTCCACTGCCAGGACAAGAGACTCCCTCTGAACGTCAGGAAGCACTTCTGCGCTGTACGGGAGACGGAGCACTGGCACAGGTTGCCCAGAGATGTTGTGTGGTCACCTCCTTGAAGATCTGCAGAAACCACCTAAATGTGTTGCCAGGCAGCCTGCTTTGGATGGCGGTACTGAAGCAACAATTGGATCAGATGCCCTTCAGTGGTCCCTTCCAAACCCAGCCATGCTGTGATTCTGACCATTTACTGTATTGCCCTCTCCAATGGTCAGTCTTCCTTCATTTGCAGACAAAGTCAGAATTCAAATTATTTTCTTATAGTTATAAAATGCTATTACTCTTGTCTTTCAGTAGCCATAAAATCATTATTGGCCTTTTTTTTTTTTTAATTTAACATAGTTAGAATATAATATTTGTTGTTGAAATGGAATAAGAGGCAGATGAAAGGTACAAACACAACTGGGTTGAGAATGAGATCAGAGAAGGCATTTAAAGGATTCCCAAATTCTAAATGAGAGTGCTAAAATCCAAGGCAAAGATGTGATACGGTGTGGCAGTGAGATAGCAAAGGGTTGTCCACACATGATCAAAAAGCCATCCAGGTGGTTATGGCTAACAGGGACAGAAGGTGGGCAGTTGACATCAGAACAAAAACTGGGCATGAGTTAATGCTGGTAAGAGAAGGTGGGAGCAGAAACACCCTGCAGCTACATGGCCTCAGCATTTAAAACTAAGTGATAACATTGTTAATGCTTTCTTAGACCCTGCCGTGAGGCCTATGAAAATAGCTCTAGATATTGCTTCTTGGTCATTTACAGCAGATACTTCTTGGCAGAAGTGTCATTATGGTCGATAAGAAATTCAGACTGTGTTAAATATACGAAAAAATAGATATAAACTACAGCATTTTGAAGATTAAATGTCCTCATGAATAGCACCTTCTGCCTTGATTAAGGTCTGCAGGATGTGTATATATTTGCTAATACTTCAAAAAATGTAAATAATGAGTAGAGAAGGTTTTTCAGAATACACAATTAAAATTTAGGGAAGACTTGTTCATTTTGCCATAATCTAGTATATATGAGCTTCCAATCCAATTAATTTTGACTAGTCTTACTTTTAACAAATAAAATTGCTACAATTTGGGATTTTTTATTTCTTTTCCAGAATGCAAGTGTAGCTTTACAACAAGAGTACAAAATGTAACTGAAGGCACAGTGTATTTGCAAGGGACTGCTTTATTAATTTCCCTTAAAGACAAATTAAGTTGCTTTATTTTAATTGTACGCTTTTAATGCGTCTTCTGGACCTGTCAGGGTAATTGTGAGAGGGCGAGCTGACAGGAACAGTGCCCAGGAGAACTGCCCATTAAAAAGGTGTATGGAACTGTGCAGAGAAAAAGAAATACTGCACAAAGCTGAAACTTCCCCTTCTGCTGTAAGACGTGTTTTAGAAGCAGTTCCCAGCCTTTATTAAGGTATTAAAAATTACTGAATTGTCAGACCTCGAATTACTCATTTGGAATAGCTTAATTAAAATTTGTGTAATTGAGACTATATTCCCTCTGCTGCCTATACCTGCACAGCATTGTAAACAATGCTGGGATAGTTGTACCCAAACTACCCAATTGCAAAACACCTTTACAGCACCTCAGTGCCATTCTTGTATTTGCTCTGCTTTTTGTAATATTCCCTCTCAAAGAGCCTGCAAGGCTGGGAGATATCTTAGTGATTAGGCCAAACGGACCTCTGTTCTGAGCCAGTGTCATTGCTTTTTGTGTTCTTTTTATATTTATAGAGGAGTTTACATTTTCAAAATGCTGCCTAATCATTAACTCCGTAGGCCCACAGGTTTCATCAGCAGTTGTAAACTAAACCCATTCAGCAGCCTTGCTGAGTGCTGAAACCTGTCAGCACACAGGGCCCATGTCGGTGTGCATAGGCTGTTAAGTGTCACAGTGTGCACTGGGAGCAGCCTGCAGTGCTCATGGGCTGGGTGGCTGTGCCCAGGGGGCAACTAAAGCTGGGGGTGCTCTTGACTGCCTTGGGTGAAGTTACCAGCTTGCAGCTGTATTTGGTTTAAGTATCTGTTGATCTGCTTTCCTGAACAAAAGCCCTTTGCTGGAGTGGGTGCTTCCGCACCTTGGGCTTGCTTCTGAGTTGTGCAAGCAGTGGCCTACCTGCAGCGTGGTTCTGGTGTGCCAGGCTCACTTGTAACTGAGCTGGCTGTGGCACTGGCAGGAATGCAGCTGTGCTAGCTCTGACCTCACTCATAGTAAATTTATCTTCGTTCTTGTTTTAAATGGGTTTACCCAAAGCTGCTTTCAGCAGAAGCCAGGGACTAGATCAGAGTACACACATCATCTTCAGTCTGGTTCCACAGGCAGATGGAAGAGAAAGATGCAAATCCAGTTTCCTGGTCGGATTAGGTCCAAGACACATTTTGTTTGAAATCCCTCCTTTCTTTTCAGTCTTGTCTAGCATTTACTTCTTAGCCTGCTGAGGGGTTGCTGTATCTTGCTGGGGGCAAGTATTGAGCAATGTTCACATAGCCTTGACCAAGCCTCTCCTGTGCCAGGAGATTTATCTACTCAGCATACTGCTGGTTGAGTACGTGGCCGCCTTCTCTCTGCAGTGTCCTGAGAACCCGTGGGCAAAAAGCTCCTTCTGAAACAAGGGCTCTTGCTGATGATCTGGTTTTGTGAGCCACGTGAGGAGGTTGCAGTGAAACCGGACCTAGGTCAGTTGTGTTCTTTGACCTGCTCTCTGTAGTTTCCAAGGGGGTCATGGAAGTTTACATTGCTGGCTCCCTGCTGGGAGCAGTATTCCTCTCAGGACATGCTGGTGTTGGGAAGCACAAACGTTGCATTGTTTTTTTAGAGTCTCAGCCATAGCTGAGAGTTGCCTGCATTTTTCTGTGCAGGGCTCTTTGCTTCTGGCTGCCTGCAAACAGTCTGGCCGTGTGCCTCAGACAGAGAAGGAGGCAGGAGATCTGGAGCCTTAGCTGTTAAAGTACCTACCCTGGAAAGGCTGCGGTGTTTTCAGACAACCCTCCTGCAGTTGCTGGTTGTGTCCTTTCAAGTACTCTTAAGTTCAGTACCTTTGAAAGAATGGAAGTAAGCCTCTAGGACTTGCTGATTTTCTTTTGCAAGATTGATTGCCAAGGTTTGAGTGCATTTGTTCAGTGAAATATGTTTCTAACATAGCATTTTTTGCCCTGTTCTTTGAACCACTGATTGTAATGTTTGAGTTCAGGTGAATAGTGTCATTATGAGTCTGATTATTTCTAAGATACAAAGCTAATCTCTTTTTCTGATATTCTTCCCCAACAGCGGACCTGAACAATGTCAGGTTCTCAGCATACAGAACTGCCATGAAGCTCCGCAGGCTGCAGAAAGCTCTCTGCTGTAAGTACCTGCCTGTGTGGCACCAGCTGCCAGGAATACTTCAGTACCAAGCCATGAGTTTATTCACAACTTCCAGAAGTAGAAAAACACTTCCTCCACTCCCCCCAGGTGCTCCCCAGTGTATGGAAACTTCTCACCTGAGGCATCTCCTGATGCCATTACTTTGTACCTTCCTAGCAAGCCAAAAGTACGAGATGATTATGAGACAAAACAGTAGATCAGGAACAAAATGAACATTCCCTACGTACTCCTCATCTTTTCACTCTTAAGCCTTTTCACTCTTCATATTTTAAGATATTTTCTCTTTGCTCATTACCAAAGGCACATCCCATGTCAGCCACATGCAGCACAACATACAAGCAGAATTGTTCTGTAATAAGAACGATGAGTGCCCAGAGGAAAAACTGTGCCAGAGCTGGAACTGTTAATAGTTTGTTAGGTTGAATCCTGAACCCTGGGGGATTGCTGCCTTTCAGTGAGATCATCACAATAAGCATTTAGCTTCATTTCGACCCAGCTTTTGGCTGTGTTCGGAAGTCTCTAGTCAGTCCTGCTGTAATGACGTGCATGCATGATCAGACATTGTAGTTCTCGCAACTGGTATATCGTTTACTGCCTGTCACTTCAGCTACATTTCTGCTTCAGCTTCTTGTAATCCAATGGCTAAATAATTTGCTCATAGTTTTCTTGATAGACCAATCAGTTACAAAAGCAAAGAGTTTGCTAGGGAGTACAGTTTGGAGGGTTACTAAAATATTTTAACGTTGACTACATTTGGCATTTAATTACAGGGTTAAATTTCTGACAAAGTTGCAAATGTCTCAACTGCTGATTTATCTGAAGTTTGGATTTGTGCTCACATGCTTTCTGGAACTGAGTCAAACCTCGAGGTTATTGAGCATGTATACTTTTAGACTTCTAAGGATGGGTGAATTCCACTAATGAACAATCTCTAGAGTTTTTTTTTTTAAAAAAAGGGTTTTTTTTTTTTTTTTTTAATGACAAAATTAGGATTAGGGTTAGGGTTTAATTCTTGGAATTAAAGATTTCAGCATGGATACTGTGACAAAGATTAAATTTTGATGGCAGACAATCAGAATTCCAAACATATTTTCATGACAATCGTGGAGAGCTGGCATAAAGAAACGGGAATAATGTAGCAGACAGGCTGTCAGTGCAAAACTTTGCATCCTGTTTTATCTGTAATTAGATTTATTCTACCCCTGAACAGTTCTCCACTCTTCTTAGTCTTTACAGTGAGGAACATGTAATTACGCACTGAAATCAGTTTGTCTTTCCAGGTTACACTTAGGTAGGTTTTCTGAGAGTGGATGGTATCGGAAACATGCAGCGGCGCTTACACTGAATACTTTAGCACATTCTTCACTCTTGTAACTAAGGAGAAGTATTTAAGGAATTTGGTTAACAGTCTTTGTTCTTGCAAATATTTTTGCTTGGAGACACTATTCTCGTGTTTGTGTATTCTGTGCTTTCAGTGTCACTTGTGAACTCCTTTTGATTAGATTAAAAAAAGCTAATTACGAAATTCTTTTTCTGCAATTTGGCACCATAAGAAATAGAGCACAGTGTTGGGTTTCAAGACTCCTACACGTAGCCCCAAATTCCTGATTTTTACCTATGCAGTAGTTGCTACTCTGAGCTCACACTTTTTATTTCAGCTTTAAAATTGTGGGAGTTCGAAAACTGTCTATGTACATATATTCTTTTCTGCAAACTGCATAAAAAGCACAGCAGTGTTACCTTCTGAGGAGGGTTTTCAAACTCTGTTGGTGTGAGTACAAGAAAAATCCATAGGAGTGAAAAAGTAGCCTATATCTCTAAGTTACAAGAGTACAAACGCTGTTAAACATGAGCTGTATTTAGATTTGTGTTCAAAAATAACTTCAGTTTGTAAATCGGCCCTATGAACTTTAAGATACTAGGATGTTAAGGATAATAATAGGAAAAGGTAATCCTTAACAAATAAATGCTTGTGTACTGTGTAACTTTAGGAGAATGTAACTTGAGGAGAGTGTGAGATTCTATCATTCCAGCCTTCAAAGTTATTGTGGGATGCCAAGTTAACTACTGCACCGCTTGTTGGGTTTTTTTTTTTTTAATGTACGGTTTCCTTTGATAATCACATCAAAGCACATTGACTTTCTTGCTTTGCTACTTTTAAAGATCTGATCTTTAAGTGCAAACCACATCTGAACATTGTGAAGTCAGTAAAATGTGATGTGTCCACAAAAGTTTCTTGGAGATGCAGTGAAAGAAAATACTCAAAATCTTCAGTTAGTTGTTTTTTTTTTTTTTCTTTTAATTTTATACAGGCTACATTAAATATATATTTTTAATGTATAAGCCAACAGCATCAGGTTACCAGGAGATGATCTTGAATTTTGAGAGCATCATTAATGCTTTTTTATCACCAGCCATATGTTGAGTTTTGCCGACCTCCATAGCACACCTTGTCCTGCCTGTTAAATTGTCTCTTTTGGCCTTCAGCTGTTTGGTCATTCGAGGTCATATTTTATCCTTTTTCTGTATTCTAGCCACAAGCTGACCTAGCTGTAGACATACTTACTCTTGCCTTTAAGGCCAAAGAAATATTTATATACATTACTTGGAATTCAAAATAAGCTAGGAGGTACAGTTCACTCAAATTTTAGAGTCAGTTTCAGAATTTTAAATAGAAGAGTGACAACCCATTAAATTTACAAAACATGAAGTGATCAAAGATTTGTAAATCAGTGGATGTCCATGAATATGCAACTCTTCGATATGTGTTTGGGCTAGCCCCCATTCAGTGTTTACTTGGTGCTTGCTCCCGGAAAAGAAATACATCAATTACTGATTCTGGAGAGGCCTCCAACACGTTCCTTTAAATGTGGTGAGGAAGAGACAGGAGAAATTTATCTTGGTGAAGGCCAGAGCCACTCTCCCCCCGAAAAGAAGTCCCCTAAAGCGAAGCTTGGTAGCAAACATTTCTTGCTTATGTTAAGATGGACATGCATTACTGAATTCATGATAGGATAGGCGGCTGAGGAAGAGGCAGGGCAAAGGGCTTTTCAGAAATTTCTGCTTATTAGCACGAAAAGCTTTTGCAAAATGGAACGACCCATGTTTAGCAGTAACTGATGTATAATTAAGCTGCCACCCAGATGCCTGAGGGGTTCATTTAATTACCATTGATTCACAGTCTCAAAGGAACTGAGAGTTCAGCCTAAAGCTCTGCATTAAAGGTATTGTGAAAGCATTGCTCTATTTTCAGTTCAGCTAATAAATTGCTAGAGGAAAGGTATCTAGCTATGACTCTTTGCAATGGATCTGATAAATATGCTTTTGCAGGGAATAACACTGACCTCAGAATAGCTATATTTTTTATGCTAGTAGGTTAAATATAATATTCCAAATATTACTTTTTTAGTAACTATCTATATGCTAATATGAAAAACCAAAAACTGTAATAATGCCCTGTGTAAAACAACATACTCTAAGTTAAATCTCTTGGTATAGTACTAGGAGTAGCATTATGGGCTTTCCATATTCACTCTAGGGCTGAGTATCTCAGGCACCAGGATGAAATTTTCAGAAGCACTGGCAGGATTTAGCAGTAGATGTTCCTATTGATTTTCTGTGAAATTTCTGCTCCCAAATTTTTTTTTGGCAGTTCCAGAATCACAGCATACTATCAATGCGGTGTTAACAAGCAACCCTGCACGCAGCTGAGGTATTTTTCAAGTGCCAGTTTAATCTTTGGTATTGTTCTAGTATTCTCAAGTATGAATTTGGCACACGGGCCCTTAAGCTGCATGGAGTCCTAAGAAAGAATTCCTGTATGAGGTTCTGCATTTTGCCTACCAGGACTAAATAAAACACAATTTTATTGCAATGAGAGAAGAACAGGTCTTGCAATTGGGTCAGCTTATTTCCCAATTCTGTAACAAATTTTCAAGATTTTAAATGTCAGTAGCAGAAAAACTCTGTTTTGCATTGACTGATAGGTATTAAATTTGCCTTACTGCATTATGTCATAAAGGTATTTACAAATCTAAACACTTATCAGAATTAAAGATTTATAAATTCTATTAATAAATTTTGGAACAGGTTTGGAATTTTTTTTTCCCATGTTCTTGCCAGAGAAAAAGTAGCAGGGAAGTTGATCCCAGTTCCATTGTGATTTATTTGCATGTTCCTGGTGGAATTTGGTTCATTGAAGATTTCTTGACTTCTTTAAGAAGTGAGTGGTGCATCTCACAAAAGATGAGGATGAGCACTGTGTATAGAGCACATCCAGTGAACACAGTTGTCAAATAGTACCTTATCTATAGGAATATAAAACACAAAACACAGAATTTTTACTAACACAGTAGTTTATGTAATATTCCCATACAATATCATAGTGCAATGGGTACTTATGGCTAAAAAAAAAAAAGCTTTTTACAAACTTCTGTCTAAGACCACAGCTGAATAAACAGTGTACCTGTAGGAGTTTTGGCACCAGTCTTACACCTGACTTCCACAGAATGCAAAATGTCCTCTGACCAGACATGTAAGCCAAGCAAACTCTTGTACCTATATTTACCTTTGGATACTGGTAGTACAACCACTATCTCTCTGCAGTCTTCATTGTGTTTCATTATTTTAACAGTGGATCTCCTGAATCTGTCTGCTGCATGCGATGCCTTGGACCAGCACAACCTCAAGCAAAATGACCAGCCAATGGATATTCTGCAGATCATTAACTGCTTGACCACTATTTATGATCGACTGGAACAGGAGCACAATAATCTGGTCAATGTTCCTCTCTGCGTGGACATGTGCCTCAACTGGCTGCTGAATGTCTATGACACGTACGTATGGGTGCTGTAAACACAGTGCTCTGAAAAGCTTTCCCAGCATCATGAGGGGAAAGGGGAAAGGGCAATGAGCTGGCTGCCACATTATAAAATATGAATGGCTTAAAGCTAAAGAAATAGCAGTTGAAGTAAAAGTTTAGGAAGCATAATGGCTTAATGGCCACATTTAGCTCAATCGATATAGCCCTTGATTAGGCCTGCAATATTAGATTTATTCATCTAAACAATGAGAGCTGGAAAACAGAACAGACTGCTGTGTTCAGAGCAATTCTAGGACTGTATCTCCCCTGTTAGTCATAGCGTTGCATGGCTTTTTAAAATTTCTTTAGATAAAGCAATACAAGAGAGGTATCAAGAAGCAACAGTATGATTAGCATCGTATAGACCCTTGCATGTATCTGTACTTCTGGATAATAAACATTCTCAGAGCTGTCAGTTTTCTGTAGCTTTCAATTTATAATCCTTGGTCAAAGCTGGAAGAGCTTCATCGGTAATCTTACACATTTACAACCCTTAGCAGTCAGGAGATACGAGAAGTGCTTCATGTAAAATTTAATTTTAAAAAGTCTACCTTTAAGTGTAAATAGAGCCTGTGTAAATAGAGCAATAAATATTTACCTTAACCAAATTAAAGATGTTCTATTCAATGGATTAGTGATGTTGTTCAGAATGCACAGATAAATACCAACGCACGTTCTGCAAGCTAATTTTAGATTAAGCCATTCTTTTTGTATTCAGTGAATTTAGTGAAACAAGATGTCACTGGAAGTCTTTATTTGTGTTTGTTTTTTTAAGGTTCTTATCAGCTGCTTTCAGCGGGACATGCCCATTACTTTGGCAGAATAAAATTCATGTGTAGAAATGGAAGGACATGAAAAAATTACTGTATTCCATTGCCATTTTGAACTGTAGTAAAGTTCCATAACATCATTCTTCCATCCATCCTTTATCACAGCCCTAAAACTTCAGTGATCACCTGCACACAAAAAAAGTACACAATCTCTTCCTGCAGAATCATCTCTGATAAGGCATTTGCTTATATCATCATCTGCAGCAACTGCAGAATCCTGTGAAGTGGATTACGCAGATTACATTATATTTTTGTGCAGTGTACCAGTGGTAGGGAGTGGGGCTATGTTCATTTAACTGCTAAGCTTTATTTCTTTAATCTGCTTTGGGTTTCGCTGAACTCCAGTTCAGTTTTGAGTTATCATCTAATACAAATTACATACATACAGAGATAGCCAACTGGTGAAAAACAAAAAAGACACAGTAGGGATGTTAATCCAGATCAGCCACACTGGTGGCAGGGAGAGAAATGAAAGTCATTTCCCAGGCTGCTCCTAAGCTGGACCATCCAGTTTAGATTTGCTGTGTCCAGTCTAGCTTTCGTTATGAAGCACTCTGCTGAAAGTACAGCATTAGAAATTATAATTGGCTGCCTCCAGGCAATTCCCTAGGTATGCTAGGGAATTGTATATTGCAGGACTCGATGAAACACAGTTGTTTTATGTGTTAGGAAAGCTCCTAGCTGTTTTGCTGAAATTCAGGTTTGAATTATGCTGGTAGAGAGATGACCTTGGGGTTACTTGTGTTTAGCTTTCATTGTAAACTTAATAGGAAGGGATCAACTGAAGTGCATAGTAGCACTGGAGACATTTAATTCGATATACTGAATTTTTACTCTTCTTATAATTGAAAACTGTCATTTGTAAAGATACTAATCAAATTCAGTGCCAATGACTGATCTAATTATGGACACAGCTCTGCAAATCCAGCACGTATTCAGATTTGTTTTAATTGATCAGTCACTCATGCTCATTTGCAGTAGCATGCTAAATTACTGGTTTGACTTGGGGGGGGGAGTAGAGTGAACTGAAGAACTCACGGTTCATGCAGGTTCCAATTTAATATGCCTTGCAGGGAAATAATCATTCTACATTCTTCTCCTATATTATTTGCATGAGCCTGGTGTTCATCAGCGGGAATTTCTCAGGGCACAGATGATAATTAATTTGGAAAAGCTTTGAGGGAGAGGAGTAAAAGGAGCAGAGTGGGGAAAGCATAGGTAAGCAGCAAATGCTTATTCATGGTGAAAAGCACAAGATACTTAAAAAAAAGGCAGCACATTCTGAATTCTGCTTTGTTCACCATTTTCTGAAAGCACTTTTTATAGGTGTTGCAAGGAACAGGTGTAGGTAAATGCATGCCATTATTTAATGTATTTTCAGTGGTGTTCTTATTGGTGGCACTTCAAAATTGTTGACAAGTCTGTGCTTCCAAAAGCCAAGTCTAGGTGATAGCTTACTGTGTTGTGTGTGTCTCTTTTGCAACAGGTGTTATGTATTTGTAATGTTATGTGAGATAAGTCTTAGTTGAAGCCAGCAACAGGGTGTAAATTGAGCTGAATTGGATCTATGAGAAAAGAGCTGAAGGTTTGTCACTGCATTGCTTGCAGCATAGAGGGTGATATTCTTATTATATTCCCATCAAAAAGCAAAAGCAGTAGCACAGGCACATCACAAACTGGTGTGAAGGTGATTGTGAGGGAAGGCCAAGTTGAGACACTGCAAGAACTGAGGTGGACCAGGGCCTTCAGCCTGCTCAGGTTTGGGTGATAGGAGAAGGAGCTCATAAGCCACTGTTACGTTACTGACTAAAGTGTACAACCTGCCTCCATTCTCCTTGTTTTTAGGCAAGATTAATTAGCAACTTACTTAGTGCCTCCGTCAGTATCTGTTATTATTTCTGCATGAGACTGTTTCTGATTGTACTGGTAAAAGTGCACAGTTTGGTTTAGCTTTGCCAATGGAACTGCACCTCTATGTTTTATGTTCAGTTTCCAACATATGTGCTAGCAGGCCAGTGTATGCCATGCAAAGTTGGGGTTTTTTGTGACCTCATTTAATAAGACTGCAGTGCTGTGTTAAACTTTGTAAAAGCCAACAAGTTGTTACATGAATGGATTATATAATCAGCCAATATTTCTTTCCTTTTAGGGGTCGAACAGGAAGGATCCGTGTCTTATCTTTCAAAACTGGTGTTGTATCTCTTTGTAAAGCACACCTGGAAGATAAGTATAGATGTAAGTCAATGTAATTCTTCATATTTTTTTAGTTTATATTCTGTTTTCCATTAGTCCTACTTGTTCATTGCAGTTTTAGGTAGTTCAGCACAGTGGTCTCCAAACTTTATTCATCCTGAACATGTACTGAGCATATTTATTTATAAATTATGTGTACAAGTGTACTACATCTTGTGCATTACAAAGCACAAAAACAGAAATTAAAAAAAAAAAAAGAGATAAAGATGAAATACACACAGGTTTTATTTAATTTATTAACAGTACAAAACATTTTTCTTACTGTACCTGAAAGGATTTGCACACCTACTGGAGTGCGTACATTTCCCTTTGGAGACACTGGTTTAGCACACCTTCATACACAGAAATGCACATCCACACACTTGGATGGAAAAATGCAAATGCTGAAACTTAATGCTTTTGTGTAAAAGGGTGGTAGATGCTTTCTACATGCCAAAGCAGAAAGAAAAAATGTGTAAACAGTGAGATGAAAAAGGCGGTAGAAAAGCAGTATTGATCCACAGGACAGCTTGCATTTCAGCATTTTGAAATATGTTGTCTTTTAAAACTATTTTCCACAGTGTGATTTGAGTCGTACTACATATATTATATTTAAACATAGTTGCTACTTTTAAATAAATACTAAAGGCATGCTGAAATGTTGCATTTTATAATGGGTCAAATTGTGTAATTCTCGAAAAAGTTCCACTTGACATTTTAGTTTCAACTGACTAATGGATCAGTTTATTAGTGAGGCAGGGATCCAGAAAAGATCTACTGATAAGGACATTTTTCAAGAGTTACTTACTGGTTAAATTACATAACACTCAGACAAGCTTTGAAAAAGCCTTCTTCAGATTTTGTTCCAGTGCCACAGCAGTTCTTCATCAGTGGTTATTAGTTTATTATTCTACTAATCAGGCTGAAAAAAGCTGAAGTAAAAATAAACAGTCCTAAAGCAGCCTGTTGTACAGATTATATATGTGTATGTGTAATTGATCGGATTATAGGGCAGTCACTGTGAACGTCACAGTTTAGATCTTTAGATGTTTTGTGCAAAAGCATTCGGAGGATCTTTAAAGAAAAATAATACAGATATTTTTTAAAATGATGTCCGGTTAAGAATTATCAGTTATAAAGAAAAACTTTTATTCATGTGTTATAGTCTCCTGTAGTGTGTAGGCATGGTAATGCGTAATCCCCTTTTGATGTTGCAGAACAGTGTTTTATTGATGAGGGAAATTCAAAGCTGAATAGTTTGTGGGAGAGGAAGGAATTATCCCTGCCAGGTTGTGGTCTGGCTTCACCATCCTCGCCAAAGTCATAGGGTAGTTGCTGTTAGCATTGCTGCATTTACATGATGAGTTTAAAGATTTTCCAAAGAAAAATTTTTTAAAAGATTTGCCCAAGGAAGTTGTGGATGCCCCATCCCTGGATGCATTCAAGGCCAGACTGGATGTGGCTCTGGGCAGCCTGGTCTGGTGGTTGGCGACCCTGCACATAGCAGGAGGGTTGAAACTACGTGATCTTTGTGGTCCTTTTCAACGCAGGCCATTCTATGATTCTATGATACCAACATTTGTGTAGCAGGGCAGTGTCAGTTCTCAAAAAGCAGAATTCTTTTGACTTGTAGAGGGTATGGGGAAGAATTTTTCCCCAAATTATGTGTCATAGAACTAGTCTTGGCAAAAGTGAAATGTGTAATTAAAAAGTAATCTTTTATCTATCCATTTCCTTTATTCTTTTGGAAGAAAATGACTGTCATTGCTGCTCTGGGAAAGTTATCTTGAACAGTGCTGAATCACCGGTGTGACTGTATCTATCTCTCTTGTCAGGTGATATGTTAAGGCTACAGAAAAAGGATTTCTTTATTTCTAATGATTCCTTCCTTACTTGCTCTTTCCTTCCTATTGTTCTTTCTTTCTCTCTTTCTTTCTTTGAAAAATAAGCAGAACTTATTCAAGTCATGTATTGTCATCTGAGATACAACCAAATAAATATTTCAGCTAATGCTAACCTGATTTCTCTTATTACAAACTCTAAAGCATCCTCATAATATACATAATATAACTAATTCCCACTAAATTAAATTTGGCTTATGAAAGGATAATTCTATCCTGTAAAGATCATTTTCTAGCATGATGCAGTAATAGCACATGACTTAAAGTGGCATTTCACTTCAAAAATGAAAACTCAGTATGATACTTATGTTCCCAGTGTGTGCCAGGTTCTGTCATACTGTGATGTTTTTCTTTCATTTTAGAAATATACCTGCATTAAAAGATTATCTTATACTAAAGTTAGGAGTTCTTGTATTTCAGATCAAGTCATCTGAAAGATAATTGGATTCCGAGTTGTACATTTATTGCTAAAAGCTGATTATTTCTAGAACTTTTACACTGTTCTGAATCAAAGATCCTGATGTTTAGCTGGCTCTATTACAGAATCACAGCTGCTGTTGTCAGTAATGACACAGGCGCTGTGATAGAATGGCCTATTTTCACTGATACAAGCAAGTATTGCTACTAAAAGTCAACACTTATTTAACAGAAGCATTGTTTGTGAGAAGCAAAGCAGCCAAACTATGGATACATTTGTGTTTGTGTCCATCGAGGCCATTTCTCTCTTTGAAATGCTGCACGTTTCATCCCATATCTTGTGTGTCCCCACTGCGGTGTTTCAGCCTCGGTGTCCTTTATGTTTCTCCAGACCTGTTCAAGCAGGTGGCGAGCTCCACTGGCTTCTGTGACCAGCGCCGACTGGGACTACTGCTGCACGACTCCATCCAGATCCCACGACAGCTGGGGGAGGTCGCTTCGTTTGGGGGCAGCAACATCGAGCCAAGCGTCAGAAGCTGCTTCCAGTTTGTGAGTTCCTCTTTGATCTCCATTAATGTTCTGTTAGATGTCTCCTTTTCAGCTAGCCTTCCTATATTGAAGAGGACAGAACATCTGGAGGATTACGATACTGAGGATTTGCTTAATGGAATTCACTGGTTTATTTATTTGACAAGTTGTCTATGAAAACACTGCTTCTTTGTAGGCACTGTCCTCACTAGAAATGAGGTAGTGATGGAAGAAGCCTGAGTTAGCACAGAAACATAGAATGGTTTGGATTGGTAAGACATTAAAGGTCATCCTCTTCCAATTGCCATGCGATGTCAGGGACACCTCCCACTAGGGCATGTTGCTCAAAACCCCATCCAGTCTGGTTCTTAAAGCTTATGTTGTCATCTGGAGAGCAAGTAATTGTCATCAGGGCCTGTATCGTAACTGAATCCTGCAGGCAGTGGAAGTCTTTGTTGTGGCAGTTCCTGCCTTTATGATTTTTTTCTGCCAGCAGTAGATCACCATTTATTTCACCATGTAGATGAACAGCATTGGTTAAACTAATTTTTGTGCATATACATGCCAGTGGCAGCTGTGTGCTCAGCAGAGGGATGTGAAAACATGACTGACTGAAGTGCTTTCTAGGGCTGAGGAGCTCCTGATGAGCTTTTTTCGTTCTTTGAATGGGTAATGCAGCTTTTCATACTAACAGAATTCTGAAAGAATTTCTGCCTTATACGTTGAGGAGTACATAGCCAACTCCAGGCTCTTTTTCACACTTGTAAATTATTGAATCTGAGGAGGAAGAGAGTTAAGGGAATTATTCATCTTTTTGCTAACTAACAGGAAAATGCAAAAGAGTAAGACAGCTACGTAATGAAAAGGTAGAAGATGGGATATAATGTATGGTCTTTGCGCATCTTCTGCATCACAGTAAAGGAAACAACTTTGTTCAATCCTGTAGCTGTCCCTTGAGGATTTTCTTCGGTTGGATGGGGGCAGGGGATTTATTTTGCTTGTTGCTTTGCCTACTGCTCAAATTTCATTAGGTAGTAGTTCTGCTGTAAAACATGCAACAAACAGCAATTTTTTTTTTCAATGAATATTAATAGTTGATAGTAATCTTCATACAGACAGTGACTACAGATACAATCTAATTCTAGAATGGACAGGAACTTTGAGTTGGGTGGGATATTCGCTTTTTTTTTTCCAAATTTCTTCTGTCTGATTCTGTAGGATTCATATTTTTTCATTTCCATATTAATAAATGTTAGGGCTGTATTCCAGGTGAATAACTCAAGCTGATTCACTATGCATAGTAGCTTTGACAGGTAGGTTAAACCCTGTTATGGCTTTCAAGGCTTCTGAAAAGAGTTCTTCATGAGGCTTTCAGATGAGAACACTGCAGAATGGTGCTGCAGCAAATCCACAGTGAGAAACTGAATGTCAAAAGCTAGGAAGTGACCTTCCTAAGAAATTAGGAGTTGCCACGTCTTATTGTTTCCCAAGAGAATAGCAACCACACTTAAAAAATGGCGTTGAGAAACTGATGAAGAAAGTGACCTTGTAATCTAACAAGAAAATGATGTTTTTCTGTAAAAGAGTTGACAATCTGTATGTTTGTATTATGAAGAAAACAATAAAATTTGTATTGGTGAGAGACACAAAAACCGTTGTGTATAAAACAGGAGGAAGACTTGGAGTAAATGATTATTTGAATAAAATGGTATAGAAAAATTGTCTTATAACAACTGAAGAAAAGCCAACTGGCTAAATACAGCTGCATCTGGTTGCCAGCGTTTCTAGAAGTATAGCTGAACTTCCACATGGTCATAAATCAGAATGCTGGAAAACCTGAGATTTTCTCCTCTTACCTCCACTAAAAACAAGTTTTCTTATCTGCATTGAAAGGAATTGTATCCTCTCTTCCTTCTGCAGATGAAACCTGGTTTTAACTTGCAGAGTGGGAGAGTGATTTCTGACCTGGTTTGCAGCAGCAAAGGCAGTCTTCTAAGAAGGCTTGAGAGAGAAAAGGAGGGAAAATAGGGGGACGGGTAGAGTCCGAAGGAAGGAGAAGGAACCAAGGAGTGGAAAAGTAAGGGCCCAGTTGAGGGCCACCTAATGGAAGCAACAAAAAGAATGACAGCACAAATAATAGTAACGAAGGAGACCGAAAGGCAGGTTAGGATGAGACATGAAAAAAGCAGCCGAGAATAGAAATGGGGAGAGGCATGACATTTCCAGGAGAAGAGGAGAGGACTGCAGTGAACTGCTTTCTGTGTTAGGAGGTGCTGTGAGGCAGCTGTGCCTTGAGTAGGGAGCTTCTGAGAGGGAGCAGTGTGGAGGCTAAGTGGCCGAGGAGAGCTGTGCAAGGCTGCCTCTGGGGCAGCCATCTCAGCCCGCAGGGACAATGCCTGCCACCTCTCCTGGCTGCTCCCTCTGTCTTCTGATACACACTCAGCTTCCTTTGCTGGAAGGGGAAAGTGAACATGAGGAAGGTGCAGACATAGCTTTTCAGGGCTTTCCCCTTCTGGATTTCCTGATCCTGACCTGGTTTCAGCTACACTTCCCTGTGGTGCTTTAGGCGCTTCATGCATGACCTCATAGCCCTTCTCACACTGCCATCTTCCGCCCCTTCTTCACTTGAGTGAGATAATTCAGGTTTTAAAAATAGGTTCACATTACTGTATCTGAACTAATTTAAATCTTTCTCTGCTCATCCACGATGAGAAATGTCTTCTTAGATTTTTAGTCTGATTTTGTTGTTCCGGTGTTGATAAGCTGGCAATAAATTGCAGTCACATCAGAGTCTGTGGCAGAAGTGCACTTCAGAATTCCCTCTGAATTCCCATGCCCGTTGGGAACATGCTGGCATACATACAGAAGAAGCTGGCAACAGCTTCTTCTGGCATAGACAGCAGCAGAGGAGAAGGGGATGTCAGAGGAAAAGGGGACGTTTTCTCTTCAGCCGTAGCTGGGGAGATCTCCATAGGTCAGGATCTGAAGTGCGAGTCCTTGGGAGCAGTTGGGGAGGGCAGGGCAGTCACCATGCTTCAGAGATGGGGTGCAGCGTATGTTGTGTGATTTTGAAGAAAGTATTTTTGGTGAAAGCATGAGATGGTAAGGACGATTTGAGGAGTATGTACTTCTGCATGGGCACAGATGGTGTACAAGTAGTCCATAGATATGTAACGGAATTGAGGGAGTTCAGTATTACCATGGGGTGAAAGCACTTGACTTCCAGATCAGCGATGGCTATGTTTTTTCAGTAAGTAGGATAGTGTACTTTTATTGGTTAAGGGACAAAAGCATTGTGTTTTTATCACAGTGTAAAACAATTAAATGATTCCTTGTATAGCAGAAAGAGGACTAGGTATTCTTCACATCACCACCATCTGTGCTTTACTGAGACACTGGGAGACAGAAGTAATGTGAGATGAAAACAGAGACAGATGAAAGCGTCCCTTGCTTGATATTTGGTTCTTAGCTATAAGCTATTGTATATGTTTTTTCCAAGGGTGTACTCAAAATAGAGTGCTTTATATAAAAAAACTGGTAGAGGTGATGCTAAGGAACAGTTAATATCTGTATTTCAGACCTCGTTTCTTTTCATTTTGACAGATAAAAGTATTTTAACACTCTGTTGCATAGTCTTAATTTCCAGGTTTGCTTTCAATCAGTGGAGATCAACAGTAGACAGTGAAGTTCTTACAACCATTTAACATGATGTCTGAGTACAGTGTATTTATTCAGACAAATAAACGTCAAAATAGGGGCCTGTTACCTCTTTTAGAAGGAGTCCGGGAAGTCCAAACCCTAGCCAGGACACTGCCAATGGGTTTAGCAGTATATGCACTGATTTGAATTAGTTGGACAGTTGTTTTATGAGGGCTTCATTTTTAATTATTCCTGTTTCTATTTAATTTTTTTTTAATATCGAGGAAATATCAGTAATGTGTACAAACAACTTTGTATAGTTGTGTGAAGACCTGTATGGAAATAATGGACAGATGCAGTGTTGCTGTTGAGAGACTCAATCTCTTGAGATTCAGACAGCCCTAGTTTCTATTTGTAGGATTTTTCTTCTGCTTTTGGCTCTGACACAGAAGAACTGGCCTACAAGGAACTAGCAAATCTCCTTCCTCAAGCTGCTATACTGTAAGTGTCAGAGAACAGCAGTTCTGGTTTTATTTCAGTAGGGTTTTGTGAAGCTGTGCTTGACTTTGGGAGGCAATCTTGAAGAGTCCTACAGGAGAACTAGTTCAAAGAGTTATTTTAAAGAGATATAGTTTGAGAGGCAAGGAGTAAGAAGATGATGGTTTTTAAGTGTGTATGATACAAAGCTGTAAACTAAGGCACTTCTGCATTCTTGTTTTTTTTTTTTTTTTGCTTTATTAATCTTAATCACAACACTAAAAACACTGAGTGAAGTGGAGTAAGTGTAATGTAAGGGATGAAATAAATGATCTTAAGCATTCACCCCAAGAGTCAGCCAGATTTAAGCATTTTGCATCACCCCATGTTACCTTTGTAATAATCCTCCCTTTGTTGTCTATGAACCAGTGCTAGTCTCAGAAACTATGAGCTTTTGACTTGTTTTTCTTGCCAGCTGGCAATGGGGAGAACACAAATGTTTTGGGGAAGCTGTTCAAGAGTGGAAGATGAGGTTCAACAGGGTTTGATCTAACTGTAAGCTCTGGGAGACAGGGCTTCTATTTATGGCTTGCTCTGCATTTTTAAGCTTTAACAAGTCACAGGAATCCCATTCCTCAGCTTGAGTTTGTCCAAAGTAGTATTTACATTAATGTAAAGCTTTCCATCCTATATGGAAAACCCTATTAAATTAATAACATTAAATTATTTCCAGTTAGTTCCTTGCCCTGCAGCTATGCAGAATATAATTCCTAAAAATGTTACCAGAAATTGATGCTATGTTGTATGACTATCTGAAAACATATTGCATTTTTCATGTAACATCATGACTGATTTTGGAGCGTATTTTGCATTGTGCATAGATGAAGTTCATACAGTGTGGGGTAATTTTAAATGTACTAGCTGGAATATGAGAAGGAAATTAAAAAAAACTGGAAACATCCGACTCCTAAGCGTTACATAAAGATGCCAACACCGTGCAACCTCCCATTCCCCTTTGTTTCTGCAGAATAAATACTGAAAAACAGATGTGTGGAATATGATGAATTTGAATGTACCCCGTAACAAATTGTTACTTGTAAGCTGGAAAGGGCTTTATGAATTTTATTTTATGATTCACTCTGTTATTACCATAAAAATTGGGAGTTCCACAGAAATGTGTTCAAGAGAAGAACTATTAATATTCTTTACAGCTCACTCTTGTTGGTTCAGATACGTACTGCATGAATTCAGACTTTCCCTTATGTAAAATCGTCAGCTGCTGCCTTTACTGGATTTAGAGATTATTAAAAAAATTGTAATAGCAGCTCAGGGAACAGTTGGGAACTGCCTGTCCTCTACCATCTGACCCTGACCAGCTTTTCTCCACATGTCTTTAAATCTTCATGTAGTATAATTCGGAACCAATTCTGATACATTTTAATGCTCCTAATCTCTCTGAGCACAAGTTTTGTACAGCCGGGGTGTGGAGCCCTGGGTAGGCAACCACTGGGCCTGCTGGCAATTGAACTGCAAAATTAAAAGGGATCTTTGAAAGTTACAGAAAGTCTATCATCACTGCAGCATTTTTTCTCTGCAAATTTAGGCAACTACAAGTGTAGAGTAATGCTTTGAGCTGCTCATTTTTATTCTGTCTGCAGCTTGCACTGCAGCATTTCAATACACTTCATGTTTTCCTATTAGAAATGGAATATTAAAGAGATACTCGTAAAATATTAGAGATTTAGAGGACCTTTGTGTTTTAAGTGTAGCTTGCCAGGCAGAGGAAAGATTTGCCAGTGTAGTTCTGGTGGATGCTGGCTTGCTGAATGAGCTGCAGAAAATTACTCCCCAGCCCCTTTGTTTCTGTAGCTGCCAACTGGAAATAGGTATATAAATTGTTATATTTCATGAATACCTCTTTCTCTTAAGAGACTTCTAGAACTAATTTTATTTTCTTGAATTCATTGATGTCCTTCAGTGGGAAGTGGTATTCACTCCTCTGAACAAATTCTGTTGCTACTGTTACCTGGATTTCACTGTACTGTTCTGTTTTTCTCTCTGTTTTTGATGCTGGGGTTTTTTTGGGAAGATCATTGAGGGACTTTGCCTGAATAACTGTAGATATGTTGGCACGCCAGTAAGAAAACCCTGACAATACATATGTATATATTTCTAATTAAAATATTGCAGCAGCATTTTAAGTCAGTATGAATGCAGTCCGTTATTCAAGAGACATTCTATGTTTTTTCATTTCTTTCTTGTGGTTAGGAGTTTGGTCCTGGAGATTTTGCATTTTTCTTATTCTGCAAGTATTGATCAGTTAATTTACTTGTAAAGATTATAAACAGTGTTAACTTTAGAAAAAAAATAAACAAAAAACCCCTTAATTGATTCTCCTTGTAGCTCTCTTCTGTTTAGATCTGCAGTGTAAAATTTTCCCAAACTTCATTATTACAATGGTTTTTCAGTTGAATAAAACCTGGAGGTTTCAGATAGGTCATACTAAGCTCGTATTTCATGAGAAATTGTAAGAGTAACAGAGCAAGCATTAAGAAGAAAACAGCTCTCAAACCCCTGTTCATTGTGGTCCACGTACACAGTGCATTAATGCTTACTGTTTATTGAAGTGCTTCAAATAGATTTGAAACCACAAATTAAGTCTTTGCCTTGTGAAACTTAAAATCTAAAGGATTGGGTCACAGAAGACTGTGTTTAAATGCCCAGAGAGGAAAAAAAGAAAAAGGAAACCAGAAGATTAAAACATATTTTGTTTATAAATACACAGTTTCTTGTTGAAGAATAGAAGGACGTGACTTGAGGAATTTGAGATAACACATTAAAGTGGTTTACAGAAATGGAGTGGGATGGTGTCCTCCTTCATCACGGTTGCTGTTCTCTGTGTAAGCTCTCCTTCCTCTCTTGTGTCTTCCTGTCAGAGGGAGCCTTTTGCTATTTCCACCTGATCCATCATCTCTTTCAGAGCTGAACCCAGGCTCCTGATTCTCAGATAACAAGTGCTGCGCTTGTTCTGTTTAGTCCTACACAGTGGAGTGAATTTTCCCATAGAAATTCACACTCATTTCACTGTTTTCTTTTAAATCCCTTCTGAAGCTGTTTGACCCTATTCCTCAGTATTGTCTGCAGTGGTGCGACCTCTGCTTGTGCTGATCTCTGTTGTTCCATTGCTTTGTGTTTCTAGTCTGTTTACTATTCCTTGTTCCATGCTCTATGTGCTGAGAGGCAGGAACTATGCATGGTTTTGGTGTTTGCACAGTGCCAGGTGCAATGGAAATCTGTTTTGTTCCTCAGAGTTACTGTTCAACAGATAATAAAGTAATTGTCCTATTTAGGATATGATGGGAAGAAAACAAACAAATAAGACTGCTGCAAGGTTTGAATGGAGTGTTTTGCTCTTGGTGAAGAGACAGAAGCAGGAGGTATTGGAATACAAGACTAAAAGCATCATGTTCTGTGGGACAGAGCTGCATTGTGTTTTCAGGCCGTGGCAAGGAACTTAATGTTGATTTGGTGGGAAGAGAGACTGTGAGGCTTTTAAGGAGGCAGAGTTCATATGTACAACAGCAGGCTTGAAAAGGACTTTAAACGATTTCCTTATGTATGCATTTTGAAGAAAGATCAGTATGACAACGAAGAGTGTTAAATTTTGATAGGAAGACATGCAATTTTTAGGGATTGGATAGCAGTGTTTGTTAAAATGAAGAGTGCTATGCAAGTACAGATAAGAGACAGAGGAGGCACAAGATTATCTTTAATGCCAGGTGTTGTAAGTGGATGATTTTTGTTGTGACAGAGTACATAGAAGTGCTGTCTATTGTAAGAGAGAACGAGAGAAAGCGAGATTGGAAACATTAGCAGTGTTTGGTTTCTGTTTTCAGGGCAGTATCCAGAAGGTTGCTTGATTTTCTGGGGGATGGGTGAACTGGGGGAAAAAATGAATGATACTTGGGGAAAGGATGCAGAACTTGTAGGGGAATAATGACTTGAACAGTTAATTAGCTGATGGTACACTGATCGCTTCTGCTGAACACTTGTCTTCTTTCCCCTCTGCTGCAGGCAAATAACAAGCCTGAGATCGAAGCAGCCTTGTTCCTGGACTGGATGAGACTGGAACCACAATCCATGGTGTGGCTGCCCGTGCTGCACAGAGTGGCTGCTGCAGAAACTGCCAAACATCAAGCGAAGTGTAACATCTGCAAGGAATGCCCCATTATTGGATTCAGGTACAACCTAATTTCTTTTCTACCTTGTGTACCACTGCTTGATGTATAGGTAGCTCTGCTTGTTCCCAGGCAAGTTGTGTCCCTGATTTTCTGTGTGTTGTTGAAGTTAAAGAGAGTTCTGATGGGGCATGAGGGAGGGTAACACTTAGACTGGGTACAGTGATGCAAAAGCTGAAGGTAACAAAAATCATTTACTGGTTAAGATACCACCCCTCCTCTGTATTCTGCCCTTCCAGTCTTTCTGTGCCTCAGCCACTGTATTGGCAGATTACACAACTAACATGATTTGCTTTAGGTTCAGTTTCTTATACATGCAGCTTTATTTTCTGAATTGGGTCCTGATGAACTGCTTTCTATCATGGCATAAAGCAAGGAATGACTTGAAATTTTCCAGACGTAAAGATACTGTGCATTTTACAGAGAAGGAATGTGGTTAGTGGGATATTAACTAGTATGCTGGACATGTTGCTAATTTATTTAACCATCTGGATCAACATTGTGGTTACTATAGCAATGACTAAGTCGATGTGTTGTAAAATGGCTGTGTGCTGGTATGCCTGTTGAGAATCCACTTCACAGCTAAGTAAATACTCACTTTCAATTATGCCTAGACTTGTTTTATCACTTCTCTTCCTAATAGCTGCTTTGTATGGTTTCTGTCCTTGTTCCTGATCTTCTTTTACTTTTGGTGTTTTTCCTTCCATGGTATCTTGATGTTTACAAGGACCTTTTTGTAATTTTAGTTCTAAGACCAAGATATTGAATAGCAACAAGCAATACCACATAGAAGAGCCATCATTTCACTCTAGCATGTGAGAATATGGATGGGGTTTTTTTACACCTATACTGGGGTAGCCCTTTCTCCTATACAATTGTACAGGCAGTGAGAAACAAGGGAAATAGTTAAAGTTCTGCTTTGTTTTGATTCTGGGTTTTTCTTCAGTCGAGCTATTCATCACATCTTGTAAATTCATCCCCTGCTTTTATTCTTCTTGGTTTTTGAAACTGGAGAATGGTAAGTATTACTGAAGAAGAGCTAGGGATGCTTGTGATGAGTACAACACAGTCACAAAGAAAAAGCTTCCTGTTCCAGAGGCAGTTCATGAAACTACTGAATTACTCTCACAATTTATATAAACAGCTGGAGACAAGAGGATGGAATTGGAAAAACGCAGCCCTTCGAAAATCAAAGGATACCAATTGAATGAATAGTGTGTAGTTAGTTAGCATCAGAAATGTGAAGGGTGGACACTGGAGCTCTGTGTTTCCAGTTTTGTCTGATCTCATCTGCCCCTTAAATTTATATAACAATTCTATTACGATAGTCAGATCTGTCTGTTGGAGATTTTTTTCTCTGCCTTTGCAAGTCTTTGAGACCCTGTTTACACACTTGACAAAAAGACATTGTGTTGGACAGCTTTTAGAAAGTTAATACTGTGAGCCTCAGTACAGTAAAACAATGTTCTTTTGAGGTTATTGTGACAGAACTGCTTAGCGTAGTTGGAACAAGCAAACCCTTATGCCTCCGGCTCTTTCAAACACTTCAGCGCAGCGGATACAAGTTAGCTGTCTCATAAAACTGATGAGATTAAATAATGGCCTAAAAGTGCATTCAGATTTTTGCATGGATGGCATTCTATACATAAAAATTATATTTTGACAAAGATGCTGGAGCGTGAACAAATCCTACCTTCAATGAGCACTGAAGGGCTTGCTGATGGTACATGTTGAGGAAGGCATTACTTCTCTGAACTCTATTTGCTTAAGAAATTCTGTGTTTGGTTTCATGTCACAGACGAAAAGGACTGAAATTAGCATTATAGGAACAAAAATCTTGGTGCTGTGTTTTGTGTGTTATGAGAGAGAGTGATTTGTAGTTAGAACTCTTCAGCATTGCCCTCTGTTAGAAATTTTGTGGCACGGAGGGATTCTTTTTGAAAATTCTATGCTAAGCATCTCTGCTTTGTTGGTTTGAGGCAGCAATCCTGTCCCTCAAACAGGCCCTGTCCTGTAGTGTGCACTGTGGGACATCTCAGGGAAAAGCACCTAATAACTCAGAAAGCTCCAAAGGCTGACATGAAGTATTCATGCACTGAGCACTGAAGCCGTATTTTTTCCCCCTCTTTTAGGTACAGAAGCTTAAAGCACTTTAACTACGACATCTGCCAAAGTTGCTTCTTCTCTGGCCGTGTTGCAAAAGGTCACAAAATGCACTATCCCATGGTGGAGTACTGCACACCAGTAAGTAGCTGTTTTACTGACCCTTATAGAAAGGAAAAACTTCATTTGCTGTGTTCAGGGTAATAGAGCATTTGGGTGGTGTTGTCCCCCTGTAATGAGATTGCCTTATGTAATCTGTACATTGCAACAGTTTCTAATGCTTAATAAAAAGTCCAATAGTTGGAGGTAAATTGAAGTATCATTGTTTGTACAGTGCTCCATCATAGTATATTATTGCATGCTGGTGAGCTGTCCATGTTCAGTGCCATGTATGTATCAAGAAGGCTGTGGTTTGCACAAACATATTTCTGTCTTAGTCATAATGTTTTCTCCCTATTCCTGTGAGGCTTCTTTTCCTTTCCCCAGAAAGTTCGTACTTGTTTTCTCGATGACACTACAATTGCATCTTTAAATTCTGCACTATTTAGTAGTACTTTTTTATTTTATGTTTACTGGAGAATACAACATATCAGGAAGTTCTTTCGAGTACCAAATTAGGTTTCATTTTTGAAGACTGGAAGTCCTGTTCAGTGCAGAACAGACAGAATCGCTCAGGTTGGAAAAGATCTTAAAGATCATCGAGTCCAACCACAACCTAACCATACTACCCTAACTCTAACAACCCTTCGCTACATCATGGCCCTGAGCACCACATCCAAATGGTTTTTAAACATATCCGGGGATGATGATTCAACCACCTCCTGGGGAGCCTATTCCAGTGCTTATCCACCCTTTCTGTAAAGGAGTTTTTCTGCCTTCCCTTACGCAAAAGCATCATTTTTGTATAAATGTTTCTTTCGTTCAAATGAGATGGTAAAGAAAACTCCATACTACTCTCTTAGCATGTCTCTCTGACCTCTCATGATCGTGGCAGAGGACCATAAATTAGAGGAGCTCTCAAGCTGTCTTTCACAGTACAGCATACCTGAACTGTCAGCTATTTTTGCTATTGTGTGTGGTGATCTTGAAGCATTCCACATTCTGGATTCTTTTCCTAATGTTATAGGATAGTCATTAATCTTGTACTTTTGTCAAGTGTAAATGGTGAAAATAAAGCATTAAAATTAAGTACAGGCTAGCTATGTGAACAATTTTTACATCTTAAGCCAAACAAAAAGGCTTTGCCAAAATAAAGCAAAGACTTTTAGCTTTTCTTAGAAAGTCAGGAGAGACAGAGAACAAATACTCACCTAAAATATTGTAGTAGAGCAAATACAGTGCTTTAATTTAGTTTTAATTTATGGATGTTTTACATTATCAACTTTTACCATAGCATTCAAATGGCACAATTTAATCCAAATAAAATAAACACGCTGGTGTTTTTGCGTGTTTTTGCGTGTTTTTGCTCACTTTTCATCAGCATTCACTGGCTGATGCTTTTCAACATCTTTCCCTGTGGGTTGAAATTACTGGGAGGGGTGATTTGCCTGAGCTGCTGCATAGGTCTGAGGGAAACCTTAGCAATGCTGAGACGAGTCTGAACAGACCTCTCCACAGCAGGCATTCCTGCAGCAAACTGCCCACAGCACTCCTTCCAGTTGAGCTGAGTGCATTCTTGCTGAGTCAGCTACTGGTTTGTTCTGGGGTTTGCCACTCTTACTCTTGTTAAAAAGCATTGTGGAAGATTGTGAGTAGTTCAGGGAATGTACAGAACAACATCTCGCTGCTGTTTTCTTACCTGTTCATAAGGTGTGTTTCGAGGAAGGTGTGAATAGAGAGAAATGGAGTGATGAGACGCTCCCACTGCCTGAAGCAGTTCACTGCAACACAAACAACATCCAGCAGGTTCCTCTTCTCCCTGACAGTGGGGGTTACTGACAGGCCTAAGTAGAACTTGTAACAGCATACAGATTGCTGAATCAAAATAAAGAAGCATTTAAAGAGTGTAAATTTTTTGGTGAATTCTGAACTCTGACAGCCGGTGCTAATATGCCGTGCCTGCCTGTACTAGCAGTAAGCTGAATTAGAGTAGCATTAACTGGGGCAAAAAAGTGAATGCGACATGCAGCAAGCACTGATCTTTCTTGTGCTGCAGCTATTGAAAAAGTAAACCTAAGTACTGCGTGACTGAACAAGATATCCACTGAAACTGTCATGTCTAGTATGTAATTGTTTTCAAAATGAATGAAAAGAGTTTTGTGGATGACAAAGCACTTCTTCCCCTTCCTCGAGACAGATCTCTCACCTTAGATTGCACTTTGGCAGAGAACTTCCAGGAAATTTTACAGCCCTTAGTTCTCCTGGAGGGGAATTTGAGAACTCATATAGAATGTCTAGCTTCTTCCTTACTGCAAAAGGTTGAGGCAGATTGAGGCCATGGCAGTTCCTTAGTTTTCTTTTAGACAGAAAAACTGCAACAGTTGGTCCTGCAAGCAACACAGCTGGATGTCTTGTTCAAAGAGAGATGACTGTTAAAAAGATTTCAGATAAATAATGAGTAGAAGCACTCTTCTAGACTGAGATTTAAATATAGGGTCATATTTCTATTTGGGTTTAACACCAGCACACACAAAAAATTACCTTGATAGAATTAAGCATATCAAACTGAGATAATTTTCTACAGCTAGTGTTTAAAATTGGGGCTGAGATCTGGAGCGAGGGGTCGGGAAGACACTTTATTAAACCAAACTGCAAAAAGTCAGATGGTTGTAAGTTCTGCTTATGTCAAAAAATAGTTTTTGTTTTGGAATAATTTTGCAACATGCTAGACCCAGCTGCCCATATACCGCTTTGATTTAAGAGAAATAGGGCACTAAAAGTAAGGGACAGAAAATTCCACCGTTTCTTCCTTGTAAACTCATTCTGCTGTGAATTTGGTTTTGCATTCTGAAAATTGTGTGGCACAAAACTTCTATGGAATAAATCAAGAAGTCTGGATTAAAATAGTCTATCGGCTTGTTCATGTGGTAATTATATATTTTTTTTTGCCATTCCTATGCTCCTTGAACATTTTTGACATTGAAACAGGATCATAGGAGAGATGCCTTGTGTTTCAGGTTGTCACTGAAAGACGTACTGTCTTCTTGGGATGCTTGTGATACCAGCTTTCAGACTAGATCAGAATGTTTCCATGCAAGCACACCATTTTGCTGTTTGGCTGTCATGTGGAGAGTTCAGGAGAGATAACATGTCTCAGGAAGGTTGAAGCAAAGAATGTTTTATTACTCATTGTGCCTAAAAACACAATCAAAGTACAGTCGAACGTAGTTGAAAGTATACGCATAGAAAATACACACTAAAAATAGGCAAAGCAGGAATAAATGTTTATAAATGACACAAATCAGTGAAAATTAACAGAAAGTTGTGCTTAGTTTGTTTGTACCGAGACTAGATATCCAAAAAACTCCCAGCTGAATTGCTCTAACTAGTCTCTTGATGCTTACCTCGTTGAGGATTCTCACTGTAGGGTTACAACTTGTGTTCAGGAGAGGGAATTCCCTCCTACTGCAGGCCACATCAATAAATGCCCTTTCCAGAGTCCTCTGGCTGGTCCAGATGTACTTAATCTCTCCCTTTCTTTAATTAAAGTTTATTGAAGTATTGCTAAGTGTTATCATAGTTTCTTGGAAATACAAATGCTGCTGTACTGGCTTGTCAGTTCTGATGTATTATTTCTGTGCCAGTCATTGATCACACTGAATTTTCATACAAGATTGTTTGGAAAGAGAGTCAAATTCTTTCCTGCTTTACATGAAGCTTGTAGGTATCTTCAGTATGGGATGAATGTTTGTCATTTCTGCTAACACATCTCAGTCTTTCTGCAAATTATTTTTTAGAGCATGCTTAATTTTTCTACCTGAGCAATCATTAAAAATACATACAGCTGTGTATCAGTAGCTTCACAAAAGGGGGCTTGACTGATGGATCCCAGCACCTCCTTCCTTTCTGAAATAGAAGGCATAGAACTCATTAAAAAATGTCAGAAAGATTAACTTTCTCTCATTTCTTTCCTTCAAATTAGATACACTGGAGAAGTGATACCGTTATGTGGGTCAGCATGAACTTAATTTGCTGTAGAAAAGCAGTATTTCAGGGTCAAGCTTCTCTGTGAGGTATAAAGATGGAGTGCAGCCTGACTAATGTAACTGAAGTCTTCCATTAAAATTCTTCAGAAAATTGTCTGACTCTTAATCAGGCTTGCAAGAAGTGTTACATCTTCACAGCAGACATGCTTTGAACTCTTTCTGACTCATTCTGGTCTTCAGGAAACTAATTGCACTTTGTGCTCCTCTGTTGGTGTCTGTAGGAGAAAAGAGGTTGAGTGCAGGTAATGGAGGAGAAAACTTTCTGTAAATTATACTCTCCTCAGGTTATCGATCTTAAATGCCTCTTAGCTTAAGATTTAACAGATGCAAGAAGAAGTAACTGATGTAAGAATTTTCAGCAGCTCTCACCTGCTTCTTGTTTTGCCTTGATCAAAATATTAATGGCAGAAAAGACTGAGGAGGAAAACTGCAAAGAAAAGGTGCCAGGAGTATTGCCCTGGCTTTCATGGGCTGACAGATCCAGGAGATGGAAGCAATGAGCATATGGGAAGAGTCAGGATTCAGCCAGTCAGACAGGTGGCAGCTCCACGTGCCCTCTGTTACACCCATTTCAGTGCTGCATTGCACAAGAAATAGGTGGAGAGTTCCAGGCCACACGAGGAAATGACTAATTCTCATTTAATTATTTTTTATCCTCTTCAGATGAAGCAGAGGCATGAGTCTGTTATGGGTTATGGAGCTTCCCCTTTCCTTCTTCCTCCCCTCTAGCTGTGCTGTTTTGTAGTACATTTTGATGTGATTGATAAATACTATGTGTGATTCTGGAGGCCAAATCATTGGCAACCCTGCTTGGTGTGGCCACAGCTCCTTCGTATGGCCCAGCAAAGAAAGGGGCAACTAAAAGTAATAACCTGTCATGAAAGATGATTTCATTGTGATTTGTGGCTTTCAGACAACTTCTGGAGAAGATGTCCGTGACTTTGCCAAGGTACTAAAAAACAAATTTCGAACAAAAAGATATTTTGCAAAGCACCCACGAATGGGCTACCTGCCTGTGCAAACTGTCTTGGAGGGAGACAACATGGAAACGTGAGTAGCTATAAAGTTTCTAAGTAGCAGTGTATTTGGTATGCTCTATGAGCTTCCCAGCTGGTGCCAACTCCCTTCACTTCCTACATGCACAAAGCCTCATTCTTTCTTTCATTTTTTGTTAACCACGGCTGGCAGGAAAACACAAGCTGGAGTTCCAATTGCCGTTCCTATTATATGTTTACATACCTGTCCTTACAGGAACTTCCACGTCAGTCAGTAAAAAAAAAAAAGTGCTGTCTGACAGCCTTCTAAACGTTTAGTTTTTATATGGCACTTTGGAAACTAATGATCTCTTCATTAAATTTTTATTTCCTTCCGAACAGGTATTTTTCAGTATTATTTTTGTTTAGTTTGCTACGTTTGCAAGCTTTTCAACTGGTTTCTTCTTTTCTCACCCCATAAATTTAGTCTTATTAAATGACTTTGAAATCAGTTTTGGGGGAAAAAAAAGCAATAATACACATGGCAAAACTGATGAGTAACCCATTCCCCTTGTTTTTTTTGTTTGTTTTTTCGTTTTGGTTTGGGTTTTTTTGTAAGTTTAATGGCAATTGCACACAGCTTGTCCTCGCTCTCTTTCTCTTTTTTAATTTTAGATATTTTGTTTCTCTTTTTGGTTCTTTGCTCTCCATGGTCATTCACGTTGGTCTATTGGATTTCTGTTTTTTAGTTGTTGTGATTTTTTTTTTTTTTAATCTTTCTGTAATTATTTTGCTGCTGAGTTTCTTCTGCCTCTCTCTTCACCTCCTCATTTTTTGTCTTGCAGTCCTGTTACTCTGATCAACTTCTGGCCAGTAGATTCTGCGTGAGTACTTTTGCTGAAGTGTGCTGCTGCTGCTACTGCTGCTGCGTTCCCTCACTTTTTTGTTTATTTCTTTGTTTAGTTTTGCATAAGTTCATTTCCTTCTTTCTTTATGATAATTTTCTTTGGTACACTTTCTAAAAGAATGTTTTGATCCCAGATGAGGAGAATGGGATAAATCCAGGAACTTCCAGCAATCATGAAATGTGTTCTGTATACTCTTCCTGGAGTATGTATTTTCATGGAATTAACAGGGATTTTGGTAGAGTCTTACTAATGCTTATGAGAGTTTGTCATTTAAAAGGCTGTGTTTCTGAATGTGTCAATCCCTCTACGTGTATGCAAAATGCTTTTTGAAAGATATGAATTGAATGGATTTAATTCAATTTCAGGAATGATACTGTTTTGTAGATAAAGCTATAATCTGATTTTATGCACAACCATGCACACCTGCATACTCACGTGCCCAAATTAATCCAAAACTCACTGGACGTTTTACTACAGCTTTTTTACATGCGGTTTGTGAAGGCAGGTTGAAATGTTTACTGTATATTTTTTCAGAAATTAAAAAAAGCAGGGTTTTTCAGATGTGGACTGGATTTTTGTTCTTGCATCATTCTTGCAACGCATCATCTTGCTGTTGTAGTAACACCCTTCTCGTAAACTAAAGATATATCTTTACCGTTGGGGCATTTGCTGCTACTAGTGTTACATGGATGATTTCAGAACAATGTTAAATAAGGTTTATTTTTAATTTACATATCGATAATGAGACTAATAAATAGAATTTTATATATTTCCATATGGTGAAATGTATATGGCTTGCACCTTCTTGAATTTTTGGTAGAATAAACAAGAGTGAAATGAATACATTGGAATATTGATGTATAGTTTTCATTTGGAGCACAGACCATTGGGAAGTCGAGTGCAGTGCTCATCCTCTAGGAATTTTATTTTGTGTAAGCAAGAAATGTATATTTCTGCAAACCACATATGGTTAAGGATCCACCCACAAAACTGCCAGAGGGCTGAATCCAGATTGAAATAGAGTGGCTTTGAACTTTAAGGGTACATTTGCATTTATATATGCATATGGGGTGATTGCAGCATATTGTATATAAAACTCTGTCTGTATGTTCCTTACCCTTTAGAACAATTGAAAAGTTAAAAATAACCATTTAAAGAATGCTTGGATAATACGGAATGCCATTGCTGTGTCTGACATAACATGAAGTTAAGCTGCCGTAACGTGCTTATTTGTAAGGCACACTGCCACTAGTTCACTTACAGTAATAACTTCACGTATGCCTACGCTGATAACATCACGCCTAAGATTTAGTGTTGAATACTACAGGGAGCTTACTGTGCATGTAATATTTAAGAAAGCCTGGGAAATACATACAGACATGATTTGGATGGAGAGAGATCTAGCACCTTTTATCAGATCAACTCAGATGTCTTCCTGAAAACAGTCCTTTCTTCTGGTCTGACAAGAAATCAGGAAATTAAAAAAAAAAAAAGAAAAAGTATTGGCTGGAAAGAGTTGCTGTTTGTTCTGCTAGCTTTCATTCTTTCGTTAGTGCTAGACCACCAGGGTCACAGCATAAGTTACTGAACTAGCCAGCTTTAAAGCTATTTTTTCAGTTACAGGGCTCATTGCAGCTTTGGCAGGCAGACATCTTACTCTGGTTTTCATTGCCTTTTTTTGGCATTCTCATACCGGTTTTTTGGTTGTCTTCGGAGTGCTACAGAAGAGCATAACTTGACCAAATTCAAAAGCGCTACAGCTATTCTGGCATCAACATATGTTGTGATATCTGAATTTGTTTATAAGCATGTACATACATATGTGTATGTGTTGATACAAGTAAGTGATTTAGGTCACTTATTATCCCATATGTATTCTGCTTGCCCGGCATTAAAGGGGCAACTTACAGCTTTTTATGAGAATTTATGTCTTTTTGGATTGTGGACTGTTAGTGGCACAAAAACAATTTACTTGATTCTGCAGTTTCAAGAGCCATTAACTGCGGTGCTGGATAGCACAAAAAATGCCCTCCTCCTCTCGGCCAGATTTCCACAAGTGCAGGGAATTGCAGGACGAGGTGTTTACCACTCGATTACCACTTGACGTGAATGGAATTCCTCAGTCTATTGCTGCAGACACCAGCTTGAGAAATACAGCTGTGGAGCCCTTGTAAAAGGAATGACTATCTTGGTTAAATATTGGCTGTGTTTCTCGACCTTCTCACTGAATGTTCAGACTGATTACATGAGCTGATTACACGTGCTCAGAAGGTAAGGCCAATGAGCGCTTGCACAGATGGTCATCTAAAAGTGTGTCTGCAGCAGCCTGCAGTGCAGCATAGCTATCAGCTATTCCCAGGCCGGCTCAGGTACTGGCAACAGTGTACCTCTGAGCTGCTAAATTTAACATGAAAACTGCAGTGCTTCCCAGCAGGTTTGCTTTAATAAGCAAACTTTTTATAATCTGAGTGGGGTAGATCTCCACTGCAGTGCGTTCTGAAGCAGAGGCAAACTTGGAAATGTAGACTTATCCCACGCCTTCAGAGTTGGCGGAGAGGCATAGGAGACTCCAACACGTTACACTGGGATGTCTTTAAGAAAAATGCATATTGCACACTTAGTTCACTTCTGAATGGAAGCCTGAATGTTTTGAAGCAGCAAGTATGCAGTTAAGCAGTCAAGCAAAGCTTTTACCTTGTACTACTGCCAAAAGATAGACACATCACTTCTGTTCCTCCAGTGCCCAGTTGGTCCCAGCCGAGTGCTGCTATCTCCCTTGTACTGGTACAAATGTGTGGAGTCATGGAGTAAAAGGGACCAGAGAATGATCCAGTTCAAAACTGAAGCTCCTTCTGATACAAGTTTCCTAATCCACGAGCAGTACTAGCAGCAGCATTTGTGCATGCATTGAAAACAAGACCTTTTCTTTCATTGTTAGTGCTAGCTTAGGTCAGCTGGACATGTACTGCTTGTCAAACAAAAAATGAAGATTGCATCAGTTTATCAGAAAACAGTTATTATTTTGCTTGGTAATCCACATGTTCTCGAGAATACTATGCAAAGTTGCAGGCAAGTCGTTGTCCATCTGCACAAGTCTCTGCTGAACCAAGAAATGCTGAACTGAGTATTTATCCACGGGCTTTCTCTGGTGTTATTTGAATATGTAGTGGGAAAAATTACACTTGGAGGCCAAAGCTCATTTCAGATAAAAAGAGATTCACAATACTTGGCCCGTAATGTCTTAAAGAGAAAAGCCTTGCCTTTCTTCGAGTCATTGGCTGTTTTGTATGGTGCATATCATTCTATGAATTCTGAAAAATCCTAATATTTCTAAAGCCTTTTGCAGACTATTTATGAAATGGAGAATGACCACTGAAGTATAATGATCTCTTAGCAGTTTTACTGTAGGATGATCAAGCTCCTAGCACAGAAACATTAAGCACCATGAGGTTATTAGTTCTGGTTTATAACCAGTAAATACAAAACAGATTTTGTCTGCACTTGAGATGCAGTGTACTGCCAGTTGGGCAGAACCAGCCCAACCCACAGTGTCCAACAACTTAACATGAAGGGAAGACACTTCATTGATCAGGAGTCCTAAAAGGAGTTGTGAGAGATGGAAATTCAGTTTCAGCTAAAATAAAGGATTACTGTGATATCTGGAAAGCTGCATCATGTTTTGTTGTCCGGGTACCTCCTGCTACATGCAGATAGGCAAAATCCTACAAGGCAGTCAGAGTTCTTCCTGCAAGCACATCTGTTTCTGAAGTGCTGAGGTGACATTGTCCTGACCAAGATGTTCTCCAGGATCAAGACTGTATGAAACTCATCACTTTCAAGCAGTCTGTCATTAAATTCTTGTTTCAGCCATTTAATGTTTCTGGCTGCTGATGGAGTAGCTCTTGCAGGCTTTTCTAGGTGGAACGTGCCTCCTCTGGGTTAGAGACATGCCATGGGCAGTGGGGATGCAGAGGAAGGGCTCCCAGCGACAGCTGACAGCATTGCCTTCAGAGCAGGCCAGGCACAATTTCAGATGGAGGAGGCAGGTGTGAGGGGAAAATGGGAGCAAGGGCTCATCTACACATCCTCTGGAAAATGATTTTTTGGGGGTTTGTGTTGAGGAGGAGTCTGCAACAGATGGATTGCCAAATGGTTGAAGTGCTGTGTGTGGTACCACAAACCACTGCGTGCCTGCTTGAGGAGGTGCCCGCCGTGCGTGGTCACAGTTACAACATGCTGTTTGTCAAACGCAGTGTAAGCGTGAGGCATAGAGATGTGAGGGCATAGACGTAGCTAAGTGTCTTTTTACTTTTAAGGGGGTATTGTTTGTGATTAATCAGTGTTTTCTGCCTTATAGGCCTGCCTCGTCCCCTCAGCTTTCACACGATGATACTCATTCACGCATTGAACATTATGCTAGCAGGTATGAGACCAGCTGGACGTTAGGCAGATCTTTCTCTAAACAATCATTTAAAAAATTCCAAAGGCTGCGTGCTGCCTGATTGGGTCTTACAGAAATGTAGAGTCTGGGGATTTCTTCTCCAGGCTCTGGGATGCAGGGTATAACTCATTTTTGCTACTAACCAGCCTCCCACTAACTTGCATGCCAGCGTGTGTGTGTGCTTAGAAATGGCCGACATAGGTTTCCTGGGGGGGTCTTTGTTAAGCTGTGCATTCAGTTTGCACAGGGTTTAATTACTCTGGTGTAATCATACAATTCAGAAGAGCAGAAGTATCCAGACTTTACAACAATCTCAACTGCCATTTTAATGTTAAGTAATTCACCACATGGATTACCACAAACAGGATCTTTCCTTGGTTTGGAGGATAAAAATCATTGGTATATTACTGCTTCAGTTCTCTTCTCCACTTCCATACAGCTTTAAAGAACGACAGATTGGGTTAATTGCACAGATGATAGGAAAAATAACATGCTTCTCCACTGAGGAAGCAAATTTGCAAGGTTTGAGATAACGAATGCTATTGCAACCTCCTCATTCTGTCCCCCAAAATCATTCGATAATATGATAATATTTAGGATATGTTTAGGAGGGACTAGCTGTTGAAAGCCAATGAGAAATGACTAATCATTTCAGTTCTGCTGATGGCATTGCCAGGTACGAAACAATCTGTGTAGTCCCCTGGCACTTTAAGGCCTTTCTGTTCCTGTGGAATTAATTAGTTATGAGTTGAATAAAATCTCAGATATAAAGAGTTGAAAATTCGAAGAGATGAAAAGTGAATCTAGCCAGGTCATTGTAATGAAAAAGCAATTATTCATGTTAGCTAATTGCAGAACTTTTTGATAATCAACAGAGTATAAATTCCTCTGGGTTTAAAATTCTATTAGTCATCAAAAACATCACACTCTTTAACTCTTTCAGGAATGTTAAAGCAAACAAGGTTTATGGGAAATATAATTTATTTTAATGAGTCTGTTTGTTTTTCCACAGGCTAGCAGAAATGGAGAACACCAATGGTTCTTACCTAAATGACAGTATTTCACCTAATGAGAGCATGTAAGTAGGTCATTTTAGTATTTTTGACATGAATTTTCTTGTGAAGGTTAATAACTTGTAATGAAATTCTGTAGTACTCTGCACCACACCAGTTCCATTTCATGATGAACTCTTGTTCTTTCAGTTTGTATAGTGGTGTCTGGTTTATGGCTTTAATACTGAATTTATGCAACAGATGATTAATGCTTTCAAAATAAAATAACTGATTTTCTCAAAAAAATATTCAGTAAATACTTCCCAAGTTACTTGGAAAAAAATGTACATCATCTAATGTGTTCTAAGGAAAAAGATAAAAAGTTATCCCTTTTATCTGAACTGCAATTCATCGTGTTAAATTACTGTAAGGGCAGAATGTAAATCAAAAGTCTGTTGGGGCTGTGCAGAAAAATTTGACCTAAATAGTAGAAATATATTACAGGTATAAGCCATGAGGGAAGCATCCTCACCGTAATATATTAGAAGTAGTAATCTTTAAGTTAGACACATCATTAACAAGCACTGGTTTTACTAATTTAAATGTTTCTGTGTTTTGAAATGCTTTCTCTTTTGACTTGGTAGGATTGCTGCCAACTAACTTAGAAAGGAAATTGTTCATACAACCAAATACGTTGTTTGTACATTGGTTTTACATTGTTGGTTCCCAGAGCAGAAAGTTAAACTGACACGTGAAAGCTAACACATACACGATGTCAAGGTAGTTTCAGTTGGTTAACGAGAACTTTGTTTCCCAAAATGAATGTCACTTTTGAATTGTTGTCATTGTATTATTACATTTTTTCCTGTTGTTCTCATTAAAATATTTTGGTGCCCGTAGTCAGAAAATCATACATAAGCTGTATTGTTTTTATTACAGCTTTGTCTCACTGATCAGTTCATTCTTTAGCTAATTAAAAGCTATATTAATGTGATTAAGTTAATAACATAACCACTGATTATCCATTGCTTAGTTTGTACTGTAAAAGTTAGAATAAATATTCTGTGTTTTAGAAGAAATAAGAGCCAGATTTAAATTGTGGTAAAATTAAAGCTTACCATAAATTCACAAGTGTAGCTGAGTTTTGTTTGATGCCATGTAGATGTTATTTGCTGATGTTCTCATGGTGTTTGGCTTAAAATTACAGTTAGAACACCATAAATATGGAGATGTTGTTGAGAGAGAATAAAGAGAAAATGCCTGTATATACAGGTACAAAATATTTCAGCGTGTGTGCTCATCATAGTTATATGTATAAACATTAAAGATCACACAGGACAGTGTCTTGGGAAATGGCATTAGGCTGCAATATTTTTCACTGTTATTTTGCTTAAGCTGCTTACAAATTCAGAAATAGGCAAGCCTTTAAAATTTTGTTTAAAAAGAAGAAATTATGCCTGTGAAAAATTTAATATTCCTTGTTTATGAACTAATAGTAATGTTCTCTGCATTGCTTTAACACTCCTGCAGTCTATAAAATGGCATCATTAACATTTTCAGTAATATAATGCAACAAGAAATATTCTGAATTTTGAGCAATAACAGCTATTCCAAATGTCAGTTAAATTCTAAATTACAAAGGTAACAAGAAAAAAATAAAGCTAGACTGAAATATTTTGTTGTAAGTATTACCATAAAAGCAAGATTCACAATTGCTTTGTAGCTTTTTTCTGTGATTGGCTGGAGGTGTTGCTACCTTTCATGGCTTCTTACAGCTACTGCTGGTGTTAGCTGCATAGCTTAGGGCCTGAATGCCATTCCTTAGAGCCTAAACAATTCATCCATTTAATTTTCTGAGATAGTTAAGGCCTTTAGAACTCAGTTTGCTTTTTTCTCCCAGAGACTCTCTGTTTCAATTGCCTGATAGTTTCAGGGGCAATAAAATAAAGCAGTTGTTCACTTATATTAAATAGAATATATTTATATTCTGAAAGTGTATATTACTTGTAATTCCAAAAGAAAAAAAAAGCAACTCCTCCCTGAGAAACGGCATAATTTTGTTTTATTAAGTCAATATTTCTTTTATTTCACTCCATTTACAAGTTTATGGGGTAAAATAGGTAAGTATTTGGATGCCTTTATTAAATGAGTTCGTATAAAAATAGATGCCTCTCCTTTTCTTGAATAACCTTTGTGGAACATAGATCAGGCAGGATAAGATTTTTTTCTCAAGCACATTTCAAATTTCACTTAGGCAAAAGAGGAAAGCTGTGATTGTCAGCCAAACGATGCTTTAAATATGTGAGAAGCAGAGGGAAAGAGAGGTCGGTTCTACAGAAGGGGAAAATTGCTGCAGACTAAGTTGAACATTTGACTGGATTTTGTTTTGAGGTATATTGCGCTGCTTTTCGTTAGTTCAGTGAATTCCTGTCTAAGAACTGCCTGGTTTATCTTCCTTTGTTTTCCAGCGATGATGAACACTTGTTAATCCAGCACTACTGCCAAAGTCTGAACCAGGAATCCCCCCTGAGCCAGCCCCGAAGCCCTGCCCAGATCTTGATTTCTCTGGAGAGCGAAGAAAGAGGTGAACTGGAGAGAATTCTTGCAGATCTGGAAGAAGAAAATCGGTGGGTTACAGTCAGCTGCAGCAGTGATCGTCTGCACACTAAAGATACAAATGGGAAGAGGGAAAGCTAATAAAATTCTTCAGTTAAAATGTCTTTTAAATTAAATTCATTCTATTAAGTCTACCTAAGCCATTCATGGCTTTCCCTCTGTAAGTGAGATGATGAGGCTGAAAAAGCATCATTATTAACTCATTCCCATGTTCAGTGCAGTGATGAGTCAGCACTCAACCTTCAAAATGTTGAGCTGCAAACAAATGTATGGGTCACTTAATGTCCTTGTGATTATGGTGTCACCTCCAACAATCTCTGCTAGCTGTGTTTCATAGCATTTCCTTCTGTTTCACTATTTCCTTTACTTCCACATTTCCATTCCATAGTAATGAGCTTCGTACCAGACTTTGCTGCTAACTGAACAATGGGTGTGCTGGTTTCTGCACTCTAGTTTGGAAAAGGCAGAGGGAGGTTCTTGGAAAGACTTGCATTTCTCAGAAAGGATATGTGAAGTTCTGAGAAGACTTCAGTTCATTTCAAATAAATAATCTGTGTAATAACTGCTATTCATCTAGATAGAATTCACCCTGCAGCATTTTTAGGGATAAAATAAGTTAAAAAGTTGCATTTACTTCAGAGAAAATGCGTGTTTTCACAGTAACTAAAATGTGGATCCATTTTTCTTTCTATTTCTTTGGTTTTATTTTTTGCCATTTCTTCAGCTTTCAGTACCAAATGTCATTTAATGCTCCTTCTAATTTGAAGTTTAATTGAAGTTGCCTTCGTTAATCAAAAAAAAAAAAAACCAACAACCCCAAATGGTTTCTTGCAGCATCACAATACTGCAATCCCGATTCTGCGGTACACCAAAGCCGTATGCCATCAGCATAAAAAACTGGTAGATCTTGACATTGATAAATCAGTAGTTGCAACCAAGAACTTCTAAAATCAGAATGTAAGATAAAAATTATTAGATCTACAGAAAGCACATTTTGTTTGCCTTCTCCTATTTTCAGCTTTTATGGTATAGTATACTGGCATTTTCATGCTCCTTTTTCTTGTTTCTGCAAGAGCTAGATACTTTTGTCTTGTTTATGTTGAGGGTGTAATGCAGTAATCATTTACCTTAGGAATGTCAAGGAAATAACTGCAAGAGTTGGCAGTGCTATAGATCTTCTCTCCATGCAGAAGTCTTCTTTTGATGCTAGTAATCAATTATAGTGCCTCCATCACCCCATCATCTCTATAGGACTGTGGCTGGGACTTGTTCACAGAGAGCATAGCCTGGACTTGCAGAACAACTTGAGTTGATTTTGGCATTTAGAAACCTGAAATAAGCTATCTGTCACCTAGAATAGGAGGAAGATGTAAATCTGCCTTGTGCTTCCTTCTGAACTTGCATCAGCTAGTCCCCTGAAGATTAAGTCTGTATTTCTGTATAATGCACTTCAGCCAGGAAAAGAGCCTCTTGTCCATAAATATCAGTTTTTACTTTCAAATAGATCTTTCTCAATAAATCTCCAGGGGCAGAAGTAATTAATATAAGTAGTAGTTTGTTTCACGCAGTTTTTTTTTCAATAAAGTTGAAATTTGCTATAGAAGTTACTTCTAATCCACCATTATTTTCTCATGCCCTTCTGTTTCCAGTAGTATTGCACCCTCTCTGAATCAAACTACAAAATCTTCAGGCCATGTCAAGCTTTAGATCAAATTGCTAAGTCTAGCTGTTTTCTGTGAGAAGTCAGTAGCAGTGAAAAGATTTGGAGAAATATTTTATCCTGCCTGAAAAAAGCTGACATGATGTCTGACAGACCACTGTCCTGGCCCCACCTCTTCTTGAAAATGCTGACTTCCCTTACTCTTTGGATAGTCCATTAATAGCTGCAGTGAAGTCAAATTCAGTTTGTCCAGATGTCATTAAAGCTGAGGACAAGGCATTGTTTGAAGCTTCTTTCCATCTGTTACTTAAGTGTTCTGCAAAGTTAATAAACAGGAGACTGAGAATAAAGAGGAACAGTCAAGAACTCAGATTTTTCGGGAGGATTTGGGAGAACGCACAGGATCCTCATAAAGGATGAGGAAAGGGTTTGGGACAGAAGACTGTAGTAAACAAAGCCCTTCTTCAACAAACAGCAGTCAGATTTTGTTGGAAGCAAGCTCCAGACTAATACATCGTACATAAAGCCCAAATGCTTTCTAATTTGGAGGCGAATCAGTATTTTAAAATAAGCCATTGTACTGCACATCTTCAGGACTTGTGTAGTTTAGAAGTATTAGGTAATTGATACAATAGAAATAATAAGATAGCTTAGTTTTCAGAGACATTGCTGTTTCAAACTGCACCAGGTAAGTAATTCGTGGAAAAAGAGCAAAAATTGGAATGCTCTTCTGTCTGTATTCGAAACACATTGCTCACTTGGAAAGCAGGATGACTCTTCAAACAGCCTAGTTTTAGATTAAAAAATGGGTATGTGAACATTAATGTTACCTTGAGTTACATAAATGAAAGTTCTAAAAAATTCCTTCGGGGAGTGTGTGCCTTAAATTTTAGTATTAACCTTGTTTAATATAACAACTACCCATGAGGATTAATACATTCGGAGATAACAGAGGAGAATTGTACTTCAAAAATACCTGTTCTGAGGTTTGCCAATCCAACAAGAGCCATAAAGTATAAGCAGGACTATAGTCTGTAGTTTGCACATTTCTGCTATTAGAGGCTTAGTTCCTAGCTGGATGCTGCCACAAGCAGGTTCTGCTTTTATGGATGATTCAGGTCTAAAAGCAACAAGGACGAAGAGGTCTGCTTCTTCAGGGCAATGTGGAAGTCTCACTGCTGCGATTTTCATTGATCATGACAAAATCATGACTTTTGTCTCTGCAGACATCTTTGCAAACTTCTATAAATAACTTGTACTTAAAATAACGAGGCAGAAGCTTAAAAGAGAAGAGGTTGTTGCTTTTTGTCCTGATAGATTGTCACACCAAGGTGACTGATTTTATGTAAGAAACTGATTCTTTCACAAAAAATAAACCATCCAGATAGGATCACTCAGGAGTCATTCATATGCTTACCTATCTTTAAAAAATGGTTTGGTCCCTTTAGATCTGTCTTTTCCAGTCTGTCTCCTATGAGTCTGTTCAAAATTTTTTGGCTCTTAGAAAGGTAGTCAACAAACTGTGATCATATTCCTTCTATCACCCAGCTTCTGGTGCATTAAAATGTGTTCTTCGTGTTACTTCTAACAATAATCCCCAGGTAAACATTGTTTATTACCATTGCATGAAGACTTGGTGAAAATGTTGCTGGAAACAGGGCTGAATGTGTTGCAGATCATGTTGTGATTTCCTAGTCCTCCATCCAGCCTTAAGGTGACTGGACTGTTTCATTTTCGTTGTGAATATCTCAGGTCTTGTCACTGGAGTGCCTTTCCTGGTTCTGAGCTAAATGTGATGCTTGTTCCTGGGAAGGTACATGGCTAGAAGGCAAGCAGTGCTACATAAACAGTCATCTTTTCATCCCTATATTGACAGAAATTTTGTTGCATACACTTCTAATAGATTTTGACAGTGAGGATTTAGCTCTCCCTGCTGTGTCTTTTATTATTCTACAGTTACAGTCAGCATATGCGTTCACTTCTCAGCAGCTATTGGGAAAGTTGCATTAAGTACCAACAAGAAGCAACACTAAGATATTCAAAACACTTCATTGTCATTCTGCTTTTTCTTCCGCTCTCCATACTTTCCTACTTTTAAAAAAGCCCTTCTCTGTTTTGCTTCTTGTTTTTATTTTTCCTCATCTTGTTTGAGCTTTTTATAAAATTCTGACTTCCATTTGGTTTTCAGTTGCAATTTCTGGTCTCCAGACATTTCCATCTTGATTTGACGAAGGCTCTTTGAAATTGAAAATTTGAAGTTTGGTTTTGGACAGTTTTAAAAGTTCTGCTGCCTATTTTGAATTCTTCTGAAATGTATTATCCAAATTATAAACTAACCTAGCTGTGATACACTTCTGAATGCTTTTATTTTATTTTGTGGTGGTTTATTTTTTTCAATTCCAAGGACCTCTTGTTAGATATTAATTATTTATCTAGTAGAATTTTGAGATCTTGGTGCTTTTGTAGTTGCAATATGACTGCTGTAAATAATTTATACCTAAAACTTGACTGTTAAATAATTTATCTTTGCTAAAATCTGAACATTTTGGAGTATAGTTTCAATTGGTGAAACTGTTTTATTTGAGCATTAGGCCTTCAGTCTTATGCTTAGTTTTACATCACACTGCATATTGTGATAAGATCTTGGTGTATCCAGTAGACATAAAGTAATCTTGCTGTTGAAGATGATATTGCTATATAAAACAAAACCACAAATACTTATAAAAATGCCCAAAAGAACATTCTGAAATTTAAGAGTGAATATATTTTCATAACAAGCAAGATGGGATTTTATGTGTCCATCTCTGGCAGTATATGACATAGATTATGTGAATGTACCATACTAGCATAATAAGGACTCCATGATTTTGCTACAAGACAATCTCAAAACTTTTTGCAAATAATTAAAATACTTCTTTTAGTGATTTAAAAGATGAACGTTTCCTAATAGGTTCATTGACTCAATCCCTCCAACACAGTTCTGTAAAAGGGAGACTTCCTTACTGTTCTCTCGTTAGTTTCCCAGCTCTTAGATGCACTCTAGCAAGAACGTCTCCAGGCTGAGCTATTTGCCTTTCCTTTGCTTTTCTGACTTGCACTGGAAGCACAATGGGCTGTGAGGCAACTGGAGAAGCAATGACATGCCAAATCTCAAAGCTGCCATTTTAAAGCAACTGTAGTGTTCCTCCAAACCTGACTGGCCTCCTTGACAAAGTTATTTCTGTATAGTTGCCAGTAGCCAGAAAGTGATGTATTTCTAAGTATGCTGTGGCTCCTTTTGATATTTATTTTGGCACTGAAAAAGTGGAACTAGATCGTTGGAATGTGAAGCATCATAAGTAAGCAGTGGCACTCTAATGAGGAATAGAGGCAGGCAGTTCATTCACCTGCTTTGTCCATTTCTTCAAACCACTAATTTTCTGTTGGCAGATGAAGAATAACCCGAATTCACAAATTTTCAATTGCTTCTGAGAGGAATACTCAGCAAATGGGGTCTACTAGGATTTCTCTCACCAGGCAATTAATCCTGCCATTGATAGATGTGATTAATAACTCATGAGCTCTTTACTACCCATTTCTTTCCAATTGCATAAATCAAGGTTACACTGCATACTTTCCCTGTTATTTTTCTTCATGAATGCTTGAAAGAGGTGCAAGCGTTGTTAATGAAATCTATTTTTTTTCTTTGTCTCTTTCTCTTACTGAAGTATAATATATTTTCCCAGTGATCAGAAGATGCATTAGCTTTGTTTGTTTGTGACATCCAGTTGTGAAAGTCATCCAGTGAGGCTGGATTTCTGAGTATTGCCAGTCATTGCTCAGTCACATTCATTTACAGAAGATCAAGTTTTCATTTCTCCTTTCTCTTTTATGCTGAAAATGTAAGACAACACCTTTCCTCAGGACACAGATGTTGTCTTCTGAGAGCTGTGGACACTTCCTTGGATGCCTGGCTTGCAGCAGCATTTCTGTTTTACCACATAGCTTAAAACTATTCCAGAGGTGGGAATAAAAACAGATTGTTCTCTCCCTAAGGAGGTTCTTGGAGCAACTTTCAAATGATTTCTTTCCTTCTGACATTGGAGCTTTTTTCCTCTATGTAAATACAATTCCCTGTATGTTAGATCTCATGCAACTGATAAATTCAGACACCTCTGTTTGGATAATGTGCAGTAGTATCCTTTACAACATTTTTTTTTTCCTGTAGCATTTCAGAAAGTTATAGACTATTCTATATCAAACGTGAAAACATTTTTATCTGAATTACTCCTTGATGTTGTTTTTCAGTCCCACAGTTACTGGAGGGACTTCTCTGTCTTGATACTTGAAGGCATAATCGTAGATTCTCTGTAGCAGTGATTATGTTTTAGGTATGACCAACTGCATTTGTTTGGTTTCCCTTAGGGTGGTAGTACATCTTTTGCTTTACGGCACTTTGAGACTTTCTAAGTCTGCTGTTTGTAGAAAATTGCTGCCTTATGCATCTGTGAAACTCCTCACAGGACATTAATAGCCACAGTCTACAGACTTTGTGAAAAACAAGCTTAATGATCAATAGTATGTAAACTTCTCTGTGCAGTAGGACTCTGCAGTACCGTTGTCTTTCTCATTCCTCTTTCTTTTATTATTTTTATTAATTATTCACCAGTTAATTCAGCTAGCAGTATCAGTAAACAGTGTCATGAAATGCAACACTCATTGCAGCCCTTCTTTCTTTCTTTTACATATTTTTGTGGACTTGGAAACTACTTAAAGAAAAAATCTTTTTTTAAAAAAAACCTGTCTCATTTGGAAGCAAATAACTAACTTTTTTAGCATCTTCATAATTTGCCATCCACAGGCTTTTCTCATTTGGCAGTTATTTAGGATTTTTTTAGGAGAACTTGTCAACCCCTTTCATGAAATCAAATTTTTATAGCTATTCACAGAATAACAAAAAATAATATAGATTATGTCTAACAGCAGCTATTGAGTTCTCTCCGTAGTCTCTTGTCCACTCTTTGTGTGGGCTTTAGAGAAGGAAAGAGATTCTGAGTTACGGGACAACCTGAAGATAGGAAGGATCAGTGGATCAATGCCTTTTCTTTCTTTTTCTTTTTTCTTTTTTTTTTTTTCTTTTTTTGGCTTCTTTTGCAGAAGAGAGGCCATGCGAGTGGGACATCCCTGAGGGATGGTGTTCTGGGGGTTGTCACTGTCCCAAGTTAGGATGCATCCACCATACATTTTCCCCAGGACAAAAGTGCAATATTTGAGGAGCAGTCAGCAGTCTGTCTTTATCCTCAGCATTGTTTCATTGTCCAACCGACGCTGCTCTGGTTCTTGTTTTGGTCACAGAAATGTACCTTCAGGAATGTTTCAGAGCTTAATAATCTCATTGGGGGGTTTCTGAAGTGCTAGTTAGACTTCAGACCGAAATGTCAGAGTGCATTGTGGTTTGCAGGCAAAACTGGAAAAAGTGTCTTATCTCACAACCTCAAGTAAGAGCAAGTTGGGAAAAAATGAAATCTGGGTCACTGCTTCTGATGAGTAAGCAGTTAGCAGCCTACCATCTACAGAGCCATTTCCCCCCTCTGGGAAGCAGTAGAGAAACATCAGAACAACAAAATCCCAGAGCACGTTATTAGGCCTCTCGTACTTTTCTACTACCAGGTACTGTTTTTCCATTGTTGGATTGTTAACCCCAATAAGGCATATATGTTGTTATAGATCATAATAATCTATGGAAAGTTTTACTGGAGTGAAACTGGAGTTTTATGCAATAGAAAAACAAGCTTAGTAGTGTCATAATGTCACCGTAGACTGCTGCACTGTAGATAGTCCAAACTAAGGTGGAAATAAAAGCTCCTTGAATTAGCGAAACACAGCGCAGTTTAATTTTAAAGTTAAACTATAAATGCAATTGCACATATAAAGGAAGGAGAATTATGTGGCCTAATTAATGAGAGCAGAGTTGCAAATGAACTCTTGAATTCTGTGGTTTGCTCTGAATTTTTTAGTGTCCTTTTTTTCTTAATTTTCTCCTCTGTGAAATGGATAGGTTGGCCAGGTGGTATAAGCTTTGATTAGTGTTTGTTAAGTGCTTTGATTGCTCTTTCAGCACTAATTACTACACTAGTGTATTTGTGCTTGGTAGTGCAGAGGCAATCCGATTTCTACTAGCAACCATAATATGTAGAAAGCTGAGGACTGAACTCAGGACATGTTGTACTGAGCAGGACTGGAGCCCAGCCAGCTTTCTGCTTTATGTGCCCTGGAAAGGAATTAATTTTGAACTCTCATGACACAGAGAGCCTTTAGGCAATACTTGTATCACAGTTCCACAGTCTATTTGCTGTGCACAAATCTACGAGGTGTAATCCTACATGGATTACAGAATCAGCAGAATCTAAGGCAGGTGCTGGAGCTGAGCCTCTGTCTCTCTGGTTGCTGCAGGTGTCACATCACAGGAGAGGAGGACCATTCTAACTGCCTGTGGCAGAGGTCAGCACGAACAATGCCATTCTGCTTGGTAAAGCTTTACTTCTCTGTCACTTTTCAACAGAAACTTGCAAGCAGAGTATGACCGTTTGAAGCAACAGCATGATCACAAAGGATTATCTCCACTGCCGTCCCCACCAGAGATGATGCCAGTTTCTCCACAAAGTCCCCGCGATGCTGAACTTATTGCAGAAGCCAAACTGCTTCGCCAGCACAAGGGCCGCCTGGAGGCCAGGATGCAGATTCTGGAGGATCACAACAAACAGCTGGAGTCGCAGCTGCACAGGCTGAGGCAGCTGCTGGAGCAGGCGAGTCCTCAGGCCTTTTCTGAGATCTCTGTGGAGTGATTTTCCAAACAGGGTGTGAGCCGTTGCCCATAATGATAGCATACCACAAAATCGTATCTATAGAGACTAGTCAGCAAAAAAAGTTAAATTGCTCAAAATAGACTTCAGGAGGCAAGAAAAAATCATGTTCCAGTGTTCCTATCTAGTCCTCTCTTTTATTCAGAATTTAAATCCATTGGTTGTGTGTATATACTTAAAAACAAGCAGAAAATTGTGTGTATTCATGGTATGAATAAAAAATACAGAGATACAAAGACTTGTGCAACTGTATCAAACTGTTAATAACAATTTCTTCTTTTTTCCCTCAATTTTCAGCCACAGGCAGATGCCAAGGTGAATGGTACAACACTGTCATCTCCTTCTACCTCTTTGCAGAGGTCAGACAGCAGTCAGCCAATGCTTCTTCGTGTAGTTGGCAGCCAGACTTCAGAAACCATGGGTAAGATAACAAAGTTCAGATTGTCATAAAAAATAGTTACAGTCCAATTTTCCAGGAAAAAAAAATCTTTAAAGGCAGAAGCTGTTTTGCTGCCTTGTTAGTTCAAGTGAAATGAAGTAGACATTTGCAATAGTCTTCAATGTCACCTGGCTCTTTACATTTTCATTGTGGCTCAGGCTTTTGAATTTGATGATGATGCACACAGTAGCGTAGATATTTTGACTTTAAATGCACAGCTCAGTCAGGGCTTGAATTCTGAAAACAAACATCACAAAGAAACTAGTTAAGTGTTTTATTCAGATTGACATTCAGCTGTTAAGCATAACACGGCTGATTGAAATGTACACAGTATTAATTAGGACAAAGAGATTAAATGTATGATTAATCATCCCCATGTTAACTGAGGTGATGGTATTTTTAATATGTCATTGCTTGAGCAGTAGGATAGAGCTGTCACTCTCCAGCAGCTTGTGTAGTGTCTCTTCTAAGTAAATGTCACATGAGATGTAGAATAAGGTTAAGTAATAAGATGCCACGAATAGAGATTGGAATTGTTATCCACTGTTCTGTAGCATTTTCCTGATTTCCTGTCTGTTTTATAATTAGTATTTATTAGCCAGTGGGAAGGATTTTCTGTTAGTGAAATGCAGTCATCCATTGCAGCATCTTTAAGTAAGAGTATTTAAATTACTTCAGCAAAATGATATTTGAAATCAGAAAGTAACATTCAACTTCATAAATACAAATGTATTAAGTGTACATCCAAGAGAGGCTTTGGGGGGAAGTGGAAGTCTTAAATGGAAGCTTTTCTCTTTACTATGGTTAGAGAAAGAGACTGTCACAGTGAGAAGTGGAATGGAAAGAAATGTTTTGGTTGGTCTGAAGTGCCATAGTTATGAGAGATGCAACCTGTGAAGGAGTTCTGTCTTCCTTGCTGAGTGTGGGTGGAAATGTCAACTTGTACTGGCATCAAACAAGACGCATTCTGTAGGCTCTACCACCAAAAAAGAAAGTGAAATAAATCGTAGGAATGCTTAAGTTAAAGACTGGGGACAAGAGTACTATGACAGATAATGGGAATTTCATTTCATTCCTTCTGTAATTATGTTACTAGTGAATAAATATTTTGCTGCAGAGTAATTTTCAGTGGCTTTCTGAAGAATTGTCATGAATTTCATGACACTAAGTATGCTAATTAAAAAGTCTTATAGTTTCATATTTTTTCCTTTAGTAGGCTAGAAGTACAATCATGTACTTCCTTTCATTTGACTTGATCTAAAATAATTCCCATTTAATATGTGAGACTGAAATTAATTAATATGCATATAATCATATTAGCTGCTGAAGCTTTTTTTTATTTGAAACAGATGTTTAGACGTGAAATGGGTTTTTTTCTTTGTTTGATTGAGACAATATGTGGAAGAATAGAGAGGTGTTGAATTGTTATCAGTACGATCATGCTGAGACTCAGCAATGCAACAGGGTCAGCAGTAAGGAACAGTGTTTATAAAAAGAATTACTAATCACAGCTGTTGCTGTCACCTTTCACACCAGAAAGCATCGTTTGCTAGTTGTTGGAGAGTTTATTCAAAGCATAACTTAAAGTATTCTGAAATTGTGAATGGAACCAAAATGGTGTTATAAATAATGCTTTCACATGAGAAGCTTGCTCCCAATAAAGAGGGAGTCATAATTTTCAAGAAAATGCCAAGGATCTATAGGTCTCTAAAGACAATGACATAATACAGTGGTAGCTTTTACATATTTTTGTTTCTAACAGGAAACCCATCTCTCTGTTCTATGTCTCTCTGCTTTCTCAAGGAGGGATTAATGTGAAAAGCTTTCTGCCAGTGGTGTTGTCCAACCTTTTCATGAAAGCAGCAACCCACTCAGAGCCTAATTTGCAAATCTCTTGATAAACAGACAGTTAAGCAAGTTGAAAATCTTAAATGGGAAGGCCCTAATCTTTGGCTTTCCCCTCCAGTAATGTAGTGGTAACAGAGACTCTCTGAGCCATGAAGCTCTGAACCAAGAGGTTGTTGCTGAACTTCAGTTTATTCAGGTGCCAAAATTTGTGATCCACCCAGCTCTCCACACCCTTTACAGAAACACAAATAGGGAAGACCAGTTTGGGTGGAGAGGTAATGAACATCTGAAGATTTCTCGGCTGGTGTCTTGTGTTATTTACAAGGAAGTGCTCAGAAAAATCATCCAAATGGGAAGAAACAAACCAGTGCATTTTAAGTAAAGTTGTAGCAGTCTTGAGGGTAAATACGGTTCAATTTATAACAGCACTTACCAGGATATTTGAAATTCCATAACTGTTGCCAGTTTGCCTAAGGCAGTTCTTGGCCATGACAGCAGAGCTACTGCCCTCTTCTTACAATCTTCAATTGTTTTCTACACACATGCTCACAAGGCTTAGGTAGATGCGGTAAGATCTTGCTCTGAGTTTCCACCTTAGCATCCAGCAGAGACTGGAAGGACCTTCATGTTGCTAAGGCACCTCTGTTGATGTAGCATCTGATGCAGAAATAGCACATGATGTGAGTTGAGTGTTACTGGCTTGTGAACTCAACACCAGTAGAAAAAGCTGAACAGACTGCAGCAGTCTCAGCAGCTGTTTTTCAAACCATTAATGGAATAGCTGTTCATATGAATTATGTGCTTCTTGCAGATGCTTTACCTCACTTTGTTACCAGTAATTCTTCACCATTAAGTATTTTGAAACTCCTGGCCTGAAGGCGAGGCCAACACTAATCCAAGTCATCAGGAATATGTACAGCTGTGAAGTGCTCCTTTAGCAGCATCTCTTTTAGTGTGGAACGCTGATAGTATTTAAAGAATGTTAAGGCTAACAGCAAATTAGATTATTTATTACTGAAGTTGAGTAGGGCAAGGCATAATAGAAAAAAGGACCCTTAAGTCATTTTCAAGGTAAGGATGTACCTCTCTGTGATTATTACAAAGGGCAAAATTGTTTTTGTATTTTGGTAGTGATAAAAGAAATCTAGTAAAAGAGGATCTCACAAAAGTATCGTTTAGATATATTCTCTTTTTAGGTGTTTTATTCCTATGAGAGGCAAGGGTTTTACAGTAAAATAAACAGATTGATTGTGATTATTGGAAACCACAACCAAAATAACTCCAGTTAAAATAAAATATATTGAATTTCCCATTAAGCTACTGCCCTATGATCAGGTTATAGAAATTATTCGGTGGGAGAGATGTGTTTCGCTTTATTAAACTGCTGCTAAACCCTTTTAAAGTACAATTGAATGTTCTTGGAGCGCCAATCTGATGCAATTAAACTGTCAGAAATATTAATAGTGATGCAGATGAGAATCTTGGTTTCTACTGACTTAAGCAGCTAGGCAAAGCAGCACTAATGTGCATCCAGCACTGTTAGAAAGCTGCTCAATAGCAGCACTCACAACAGTAGTTTCTTTTACCATTAATAGAATAAGAGAAGCTGAAACGAGGAGCCTCATCTATAGAACTAAATGTTCCTAGCAGACATTTTGCCCCACTTCTTTTACCAGAGCAGGTTATTTCTTAAATTTCTTATTACAAATTTAAATCAGGGTTAATTGTGTTAAATCCATTTAATTTTCCTTAGATCCTTAAACTTGAAAGAAAAAAAAAAGCGAAAATAGTAAATAAAATCCAAATTGGCAATTTTCATTATGTAGTAAGCAGAGAATGTGGCTGAGTCACTGAGCGTAGCTTCATGAAGGACATGTGCAATAGTGGGATGTTAGCAAATGATTTCATAGTAGCTTCAATGCAGTGGTCTGGATCTGCTTTCCAGGCGAGGACGACCTGCTCAGCCCTCCCCAGGACACAAGCACAGGTTTGGAGGAAGTGATGGAGCAGCTTAACAACTCCTTCCCCAGTTCCAGAGGTAAGTCCTGCTGCCCGGGAGCATGTGCCAGTGGAGGAGGGCATCACTATCTTGTAAACAAGTTGTGGATGTTCTGGGCAGAGCAAAAGTTAAAACTGCGTTCTCTTCCTTCATGTTTTCAGGTGTTTGGGTTTTGGTTTCCGTTTTTTTGCTGTTACTTTTTTATATTTTACCAATTGCTGTAGATAAACCTGTCCCGTTTAGAGTGGAGAAGCAACCTGCCCCTCCTTTACCTTAAGGTACGTCCACAGCTAGATAAGTGGATGAAACAGCATCCTCTCCAACTCTTGTTTCCTTAGCTTTTTATTCTTCTTCCCTTTGGCTGTGTTCCTTTTCTCACAGCTTCTCTCCTTCAGGCTGTCCCCCTTTCCGATTTATGTCAGTACATCCTACCACGTTTTTCTTCCTGCCTTTTTCCAAGATGAACATGCTTCTAAATAATATTAAACTCTAAATCAAAATTCTTGATCTTGTAGCACGTAAGTTCAGAGTGACAGAGGAAAAACAAGTGGGTGGCTTGTTTGTGCAGCGTAGGCTGTGTACAGCCACAGCATTTCTTTCAGTGCCTCTATTCTACTCATTCCTGTTGTTTGCTCAAGGTAGACATTTGCATTTTTTGGAAGTTGTTTTTTCACCAAGGAGAGATCTTTTCTGAGTCCAGCTGAAATACAGGAGAGGGGATGTGCAGGATGTACCTGTAGCAGTTAAGAAGGCTCAGACCTCCAGTAATCCTCTTCGTAGAGGGATGTCTCAATATCTATTGATATTTGGTTGACTGGGTTTCGATAGGGACATAGACTGCCTGCAGGAGCTCTCTTAGATACCATTCCTGGCTAACTAGGAATAGAAAATAAAGGTTTTTATTTTATTAGTGAGAAATGGAAAGTAAAAGTTCATGGGTAAAAATAAAAGAATACTCATACTAGTGAAAAACAATTGAAATTTTTAACAATAGTTAATATTTTAGTTCAGAAAGGTAAGCTGTAACTTCAAATCTCCATTCTGTTGTTACTGGATGTGGTGATTTAAATGTGAAGAAAGAATATATTTCCTGATTTTATTTCTCTTTTCAATAACTATATTAAAAGTGTATTAAAAGAGATTGCAAGAAATATATTCTTTGTGAAGAAAGGACGAAGAAAAAGTGGCAAAGTATTTGCTGGGACAGTCTCCAACTGAGACAGATGAGAACAAATCAGAATTAGTATGTTTAGATAACAATTTATTTTCACAGATAGTGCTGATTCAGAGCTGTTTTCCCACTGCTTATAAATGTGATATCCTTATTTTTCTATCCTTTGCTTGTACAGCAGAAAGGCTGCTCCACAATACTTGGCCTTTGTAGACTCTATAAGCTCTCCTGTCCCTGAAATAATATATCACTCATATCAAATTTTCTAAAACACAGCTGCCGTTTGTTCCTGTTTTTCTGCCTGACTAGCAGCAGTAAAGGACAAAATTATTCTCTAACAGAGAGAGTCTGACAAAATCAGAGTTCCTACAGGACATTTCTCTTGGATCTGACCAAACCAATTTTGGGCTTTATCAGAGCCTGTCTCTTCCCCTCTCTTTGGCTACCCAGTAAGATTAGTTCACGTGGGAGAAAAAGTTGTTCACTTCTTGTGACTGTTATTTTACAGTTTGGGCTAAAGAGATCAGGGATGCATTTCATCATCTTACTTTGTTCTTTATTTTTGGGTGCATTTGCACTAATGTTAGGTTTGTGTAGTTGCTTTTTGATTGAAGAGTAGGGAAGGTAAAGTCATCCATGGAAAAAAGTAGTTTCTCCCACAACCAATGTAAATGGCTTTCCAATCACTGATATATAAGGCTACTGAAATTGTCAATTTTGCTGAGACTTCACGCATACTTCAGTAATGGAGTTTTCTTCTACTTCATTTTAATGATTAACTGATATTTTCAGTTGAATGTCATGATACTGCATAAACAAAGCTTACATCAACAGATACTTTGCCACAGCCAGGATTAGAATGTAATTATAAGATGGTGCCATCCATGTGCAGGCAGCTTCAACAGGATTCTGGGTTCCCACTTGTAATTTACAAGACTGGAGATGGGGGAAAAGGAAGCAGAGCTGATTAGTTTCAGCAAAACACTGAGTTGAGGGCCATTTTGCTGTTGAGACGTGCAAACCTGTATCTCTGTATCACTGTATCTATAGTGTCAGAGCAGCCTGAGAAGGCAGCATAAGATAAGGATTCAGAAGTGGTGGAAGTGCTATTTTATTTCTTTACACGACAGGCAGCATAAAATCTTGAGCCATTTGTAGATATTCAGGAAACAAAACAATAAACTTAAACAAGCAACAGGCACAAATCTATCAAGATTAAATTCTCTTACGTTAATTCTTTTATTTTTTTAAGTAGACTGAAAAAATTATCTGATGCAAGAAACACAGTCATCTTAGTTTGGATTTCAGAGTGCTTTCTGATGCAGTAGCTCATGAAATATTATTTAAAACTTGAATTCATTAAATGCAATCGCTCGTAGTGCATACCATCTCTAAGAGTTCAGAATAGCAGGATGATAGATTAAATGTGCAAGGTTGACTAAGATTTGAAATAACTTTGGTTTTTTTCCTATACTAATGTTGTAAAAAGAGCATTCTGCTATGGTATTAATAGATCATGCAATTTTAGAAGAGCTACAAAGGACATAATGCACACAGCAAAATCTTCTTAGTCTGAAAGAGAAGAGAATAAAAAAAAGAAATCCAGGAACGAAAAAACATTCTTCCAAATAACCTGAAATTGGAATAAGTGGAGGAAACCTGGGGTTATATTAAAAGCCTGGGAAGTTGCTGTCAATACATTAAACAGGATATTGCTTCATGAAGCTTTTCTTTTGGCTTTCTGAAACAAAGCAATAAATGATATGGTATTGGTTAATTTTCATTCACCTGGAGACAGATTTGGTTTGATTATGGTATTTACCAAACCTTTGCCATATATATGGGTGCTCTGAAAGAGACATCAAGGTTTCATGGCATTTGTTTTGAATGTATTTTAGAAAAGCATGCATTAAGCAAATTATGAAATCTTCATCAGCAGATTTCAGATGAAGTAACTTGTATTCCTTTGTACCTTTTGTAGGTGTTCGGTTTCTTCAGTTTAACCTCTTGGCAGTTCTTAGCGTTTCCTAAGTAGCGCAGGACCTCCATGCTCTTTGCACAGCTGAAAGCTTTGTAGGTGCTGAAAGCCATTTGATTTTTGTGGAGAAAAATGTTGCTGAATGCCTGATGATTGCTGTCCCTAAGTAGTTTTTCTTTACTTGAAGCCTGTGAGGTTTCCCATCCATTCCTGCTTTACTTTGCTGCTCCCAGCAAATTCACAACTGCTGCAGCTGCTCTAGACAGCTGCTGTGCTAACTCATAACAGATGTCAAAGTCAGAAGTCTGACATTTAGTGGAAATATACTATTAAATACCACCTCAGTGTTTTATTTGACCCTGCTAGATAGTGGGCCGCAGAGGAAAACATTTTCACACTGTGTTTGTGCCCAGGCGCCTGAATCTTCTGGGAATTCTTTTGTAATTAGAAAGTAAGATTGGCAGGGTAGTATTTTTAAAGCCAAATTCGTTTCTCCTTCAACACTGAGGACAAAGAGTTTGCATCATTGCAGGTGGATCTCACAGTGGAGCAGACTATTTTGTAGTTATGGTTTTGTGGCAAACGGTATTTGTGAGTGAAACTCAGAAGTGAATTTCAGGATGGTTCTTGAGTTACTGAACTCAGTATGAGTTCCTCATGATGTCAGTGCAGTGCTTGTGGAAGTGGGAGCAATGACGTGGTTAGAAATGAGACCATGGTGGCTTCAAAGAGCTACGAGGCTGTGGCATTACATGGACGCCTCTAGAGAGGGGTCAGCCCTCACCGTAATTATTTAACACAGTACTGCCTAATACAGACATTTTCTTGTGCAGTGACATTACAAGATCCCATGACATTAAATAAATGGCACTAAGAATAGCATAAGTTATGCTTTACTTTTATCTCATTCACATAGAAGTATACCAGACACGTTGTTTTCTCTCAGTCTTGCATCAGCCAGCCTCTGTTGCTCTGGCATGAATGGGATATTGTTGTAAGTGGGACTAGCAGCTTTGATCACTGCAAATAACAGATTTTTTTTTATTCTGGCAGCTAAACGCCTCATGACTCAGACTTTTCTTTCCACAATGTACTAAATCAGAAGAATATGCCGGAGTAATTACACTGTAGGGAATTCTGGAAATACTCTTCCAGTTGAGCTAGCTTGGCTCCTTCTGTAGTGTATTCCCTCTCTCCGTGCTCTGGTCCTACATAGCAGACTGCTTGGCCCAGGTGACTGAGATTCTTTATGGCTCTCTTGGGGCTGAGTGCTGTAGTGTTTGTAGCAGCTGAGCTGCTCTGCAGAGTTCTGCAGCAGTGATGTGGAGGGTTAGATCCTTTCTGACATTGAGTACTCAGTCCTGATGTAAACTAAGAATACATTAATAAATGTCACAACACTTCAGTCCACTTCTATTTTAAGAAAAAAGTACTGTTTGCAGATCTCTCTTCTCTACAGCCTGTCCCTCTCCTGCATTCTGTGGAAGAGAAGCAATTCACTGGGTGCTTTGTGCTTTGTGCTTTGATCTAAAAGTGCATAGATGCATGAGGTTGCTGACCCTTTTTCTGCTCCTTGTAAAACACTTGCAAACTTATTTATCGTATTCTTTCCCTGCCTTTCTACTGCAGGTCATGATACCTTCCAAAACTTGACAGCAATTAGGTCTCTGTTATGCTGACCAGTGTCTTCTCTCTCACATAGCTTTCTCTCCCTCTGTTGTCTCATAACATTCACAATTACATTATTTACAGCAGCTCTGGGGCAAAGATCATTCTCTTTCTTAAACAGTATCTGCCTTAGAGACTCTTCTTCCTAAGACTCACGGTCTGGCAGTACCAGAGCTTCAGGAATGTATCAGTAGCAATGGAATACAGCTTCTGGAGATGGCAAGTGTTTATTGTCACTGGACATAGAATGGGTACAGGGGGAAGTGTTGATTTGCACCCAGCTTTCTTTTTTTTAAAGCAAAATACACCACAACAAGTGTTTGAGAAGAATCTGTTGGATCAAAGTGGCTTCTAGGAAGGTTTGTAAGGGACATCTTTTCAGCTGAAGTCATTACTGACTGCTCGGTTTTGTTGTTGCAACTTAAAAGTGTTGAAAAACTTTCCTTTTTTTCCCTTTTACTTCATTTTTCTCCTTCTTTGTGCCTTTGCTCTCTCATTGTTAAATGCATGCGGGTTGACTTGTTGGAAATACCTTCTGTAGTACGTTTATCCTGAATGTGAGAATAGTAATACTCTGTCTAATGGCTTTAGGTGTAAAATGTATGTGAGTACACCTATGTGTATATCTGAGTGGATACATGGGTACATTGCCTACGTACATACATGTGTAGGCAGTAATAAAATAAGTTTAGATGAAACAGTTTTGAAGTTGGATAAACATGGTTTTGCCACCAGTGCTAATTAGAAGAAGTACACAAATTGACAAAATGTGCATGCCCAGAATATGAATCAGATTTTCTCTTTCATCCTTATCCTCAGCTGAAAGGGCTGTGTGTTGGTTTTAGTGGTTTTCTCAAGTGTTTTTGCTAAGTTAAAACCAAACAGCAGATTACAGAACTGTTCTTGAATAAATCAGCTCAGAATTGTCAGTGGATTTCAATGTACTTTCAGTCTTTGTTTAAAGCACAAATAGTTATTTTATATTAAGTTCCTAAATGGAAACTGAAGTGTCTTTTACGGTATGAAGAATATATTCATGTGTGTGTTGTTTGTTTTTTTCCTTTTCTGATATTTCTTCCACTTCCTCTCTCTGGTCCTAAAGGAAGAAATGCCCCTGGAAAGCCAGTGAGAGAGGTTAGTGAGATGCAAGCTCACTGCCATGGCTTCTGTTTGTCACATCTTGCTTTCTGTGCCCAGCATGCGTGTGACAGCAGCACGGTTTGCTTGGGTTTGTTAAAGGGTGGGGATTGTCTTCTTGTGGTTTTAGTTTTGTTTGGTTTTGCTGAGTGCATTTCCCACATGTGCTCTAACAGCACGTACCTCTCAACTTTCCACAGAAACAGCGTTACCCCAGGAGTGTGCCTTTTCCTCCCGAAGACAGAATTCAGGGACAGGGAGGAGAGAGCAATACATTGAAAGTAAACCTTTGTGTGACAAATGTGGGCAGCAAAAAATGCTGCTGTAATTAACTTACGTTCTGCTTTTCCTGCGTGTAAACAAAACAAAGAGACCCATGTCCCTTACTGTTCTGTTTACATACTTGCAGTTTTATTTACATCTGTGTGCCAGTATACCAACCATGAACCGCAGTAATTAGATACTCTATTCTTTTTCTTCAACACGGTGAGAGTTGAGAGGTACAAGAGATTCAGGTGTTTTAATTTACTGATATACTGTTGCACTGTGAAGAATGCTACTAACATTCACCAGATCCACAGTGTTGCTTTCAGTGAATGGACAGTGGTTTTCAGTGGGCACTTTGGACGTGGTTGGTTTGATGCATTTGTATGTCGTTAATGGAGGAAAATGTGTTGTGGTGTGTTGTCATAGCCCCTTTTAAAGTCTTTCCAGAAAGTCTTTATTTTTTCCTCTGTGAAGCTGCTCTTTACTCTCCAACCAGAGACAATGTTTTGAAAGATGAATTCTCAGGGAAAATCATTATTGAAGATAAAATATTCAGGGGCTGCCTGAGTGCAGTTGCAGGTAGCTGCGAAATGTCCTTTCCTATGCAGCAGGGCGAGCTCATGAAAATGCACTACACTGGGTGTTTGGCTGAGCTCTTGTGAGCCCCCAGTCACCCACACGCTACACTGGGTAAGCCAGGATTTGTTGTGATGTGATGCCTTGAAATACAGCGGTTCTCTGCATTTGCTGTAGCGACTTGCATGGGTATTTGGAGGAGTGAGATCCTCGGTGAAGATTATGTCTGCCCTCAAAGGTCAGGTCCTTTCAAATGAATGAAAAAGGGTGCTTGGCATGTCATCATCTGCACCAGCTCAGAAATGGTGTGAAATTGATTTCATATCCAGCCCTTCGCGTATGGTCTGAGAATTGTTCTCCAGTTCAGCAAAACAGGTTGTTGATTTCCATTATCCTCATTCATATGTATGCGTATAATGCAGAAAAAGGAGAAGGTTTTGCTGCTGAGGACATTTGATACCATTAACAATATGAAGGTAGAAAAATGGCCATGTTTTTACCTGCTCGCATTCTGTCAGCATAACCCTAAAAGCACTGACTTCTTCAGTGAATTGCATACTGCCCTCCAGTTGTGTTTGTGCTCACTGATGATTCCAGAGAGTGCTTTAGTAACTTGCAGAGCTGAATATAAAGCACAGTTCTCTGCGTGCTCGTGGAGTATATGAGGTAAGTTACAGAACAGCTTTTAGTTTATGCATGAATCCATTTGTGCATTGTCAGATCATGCAATTTTAAACCCGCTCAGCCAGGTTTTGATCCCATTTCGCACATTGTCTTCATGTGTAATCCCATGGATTTCCTGACATTAACTCAATATGAATAAGGGCATCAAAATTCAAGCCACCAGTAGAAAGGATTTTTCTTTTGTAGGGAAAGGGTTAGAAGTCTGTGCTGCTGAAAAGAGACCGTGCTGCTCTGGGCTTTCTTAATTTACGTTCTGTCCACTCATTGGAGGCTGAGTACTCCACGTTTATTTCTGTGACAAGCTGTTCTAGGAGATTGATATTCAATTACTGTGCCCTCACCCAAGGGCCTTAATTCCAGTATCGCCTCTAAAGCAAATTCAGCAGATATGGAACACATCATTCTGTTTGTGACCAGAAATGATGGAGCTACTGTCTGCAGGAATAAGGATCTCCCGCTTTCAAAGCGAACACTCTTGTATTAGTATTCCCTCCATTTTACAAGTATCAGCTAATACTCTCCTTGCCCACTTTGAGTGATGCTGCTGCAGTTGAAAGACTGCAGTAGTATTTTTCTTAAATAACATCTTTCAATCTTTTAGTGCCTAAAGCATGGATAAAACCTCTTCAGCTTTAATGTAAAAAAAAAAAAAAAAAAAAAAAAAAAGAATGGAATTAATGCCTTTGGTGAAAGTATATTAAAAATATTAATAATAATGAGTGTAAAGCTATGATATATATTTTTCTAAGTGCTTTAGGGAGAGTATTATTCTCATTTGCTTCTTAATTAAAAATGTCTATGTCTTATGTTTCAGTCTCACAGCAGGCAAGGAAGCAAGTATTCAAAAAAAAAAAAAAAAGAGCTATATAGAAACAGTTAATTTGAGCTCTTGGGTAGATAATAGGCATTATGGAAGGTATATTCATTACATATACAGTAGTGGGAAATTATTGTGTATGTTAGGGCCACAAAGATGATCAGAGGACTGGAGCACTTCTTCAGTGAAGACAGGCTGAGGAAGTTGGGCTTGTTCATCTTGGAGAAGAGAAGGCTCCAAGGAGACCTCATTACAGCCTTCCAGTACTTGAAGGAGGGGATAGACTTTTTCCCTGGACATACAGTGATAGGACAAGGGGGAATGGCTTTAAACTGAAAGAGGGGAGATTTAGGTGAGATGTTAGGCAGAAATTCTTACTCATATGATGGTGAGGCAGTGGACTAGAGAGTGCCCCACCTCTGGAGGCACTCAAGGCCAGGTTGGATGGAGCCCTGGGCAGCCTGAGCTGGTGGGGGGCAGCCCTACCCACAGCAGGGATTGGCACTGGGTGATCTTTAAAGTAACTTCCACCTCAAGCCATTCTATGATTGTGTGTTGTTTTCAACTGTTTGCAATCTTGTCCTATCTTTTACTCCCTTGTGTAAGTGATTCCACCCTCCACCCCCAGCACTTAACCCTGATAAATTTTTGCTGCATCATTCAGAAGGTTGCTCAGGTCACGTCTGCCACAGGAAAGGAGCTCAGAAGCTAAGGTGCCCCAGAGCAAGGGCAGCCAGGTTCCGGCCTGAGCTGTGTACCCACAGACATGATAGCTATCCACAGAGAATTTGCAGAAAACCTGTGAAACACTTCACTCTTCTGTGCAAGCAGGTGAGGAATCATGAATCTAAATTAGACTGCTTTCCCAGTCTGCTTCTGGTGCTGTTACAAGGGAGCCTAAGGTAAGAAAGAAGGACTTTCATCTTCTATTTTGTGTTGCAAAGCTGCTCCGGGGCTCGTAGCATCATTAACGCTAACATAGTTCAGCAGTAAACTCCCCCAGACAGCAAAATGCAAAGCAATGACAGGTCTTTTAAAAGAGCAGACTTGAAGCACTGTAGACGTCAGTGAATAAATACAGAAGCACCTGATGTAACAGAGTAGTGGAGGGCTTAATTCTAGCTGCTGCAGAATAAACAATGTCACGAGGGGGCAGTGAGCTCAGAGCCAGTTGGAAGCCCCCCTCACCTCCTTCTTCCTCCACCTCAGGGCAGCCTGGGGCATGGGGCTGGCAGGGGCACAGGCAGCAGTTCCTGGGCCACCATCACCCAGAGCTCTGCTGTTTTCATGTACATCCAAGCTGCTGGCAGGGCAGTGATGTCCAGTTAAGAGTTGGCTGGGGCACGGCCAAACTGTATGCTTTTCTGGCTCATCCTCCCTTCCCATGCTGTCCTGGGACTGCAGTGCCAAGGCTGATGGACTTTACAGTCCAGCTGTTAACATAAAGTGCAGTCAGCAGTGTTTTATGGTCGTGCTCTGAACTGTGAACTCAGATGGCTCAGGAGGAGATGCACGATTGTTCCACTTTTCTGCAGAGGAAGTTATGACCCATGGTACAGGCAGAACATGGAGAGGGACTCATATCTGGTTAATCACCCCAGCGTAACGCTGCACAGCTTTTGTGGAGGGAGAACAGATTCGAAGCGTGGTTATCTCAAAAATATGGCAGCAATTAACAGAGAAAAGAAAAAAGCACTAGCATACATGCCCATAATTTTTATGCATTGAAAGTATAGCTAGGGATCTCTGCATCCATCTTGGGCTGTGTTTCAGTTGCCTGAACAATTCAGCAATTTGTAGCTGCTGTGGCAAACTTCTGAAAGACTTGCTTATATTTTCTTTTGATTTAAGTTACTCATTCTAGACCTAGACTTTTCCTATAAAATCAGCTTGCTTTTTTTACCTTTACTGCTCCATGTCTGACAGAACAAAATAGTATTAACTAATACTGAATTTTTCTGAAGATGGGCTTTTGCAGTTTGGTTGCAGTTTGGGTGATAACTCTTTCTCGAAATGAGAATGAAATCAAAATGAGTGGCCTTCGAGTCCCAGAAAAGTTTGGTATTGATTCTAGAATCAGTCATCACTATGAACCTGAATGAGTGATCCCTCAAGTAATATGTCTGCTCCCTCTGCAGATTACCTGATTACAGCCCCTAGCACCTTCCTGGCCCATGTTTGTAGTGTGCTGCAGGCAAGGAAGAATGTTATTTAAAGCTAGAGGTTGCTTGACAGGAGCTTCCAGAGTCAGTGTGTTTGTAGGGATGCTGCAGAATAGTCAGTTTATACCAGGGTTATTCTGGTACCATTTGCTACCTAAGCATATCAGAGCTTCATATAAGTAGAGCAGGCCAGTGACAGTTCTGTTTCAGTTTACCAGAGGATCTCCAATCCAAAATTATTGCTTCCCTATGACTTTGTCAAATTTTCTTTTTCCTGGATTGATCTCAGCCAGTGGGATTGCACTGTCATAGGGAGGGTAAATGAAGATTGAGGGCCGTTACTACAGTTGCTTCTTCAAGTTCGTGCTAGCATTTAATTACAGCCTGCCTGGTGCAAGAAATATTATCCCTTAATCTAAGCTATGTTTTGACCAAAATTTGGCAGGAATTTTTCATATGCTGTTTCTTGATGTGTTTATGAGCGAATGACAACTTCTTGCATAGGATTAGGAGGAGGAGGAGGACTGTACATTAATGTTTTTTATATGAAATTACTGTGTGATGCATCTCTTTTTTCTGTACATTAGTGCAAGAAAGGAGATACCATTGCATTAGAGCCAAGTATTGCTCGACATTGGGCACTGTGCCATGTGCTGCACAGCTCACTCTGAAGTGGAAAGCTTGGTGAGCGTTTATTGCTTAGATGTGGGACAATTTTGTGTAAGGAATGCTACATTCAAAAGAACCACTTCAAAATTAGCATGTGAAGGGAAAAAGTGGTAGTAGTTCTCCAGAAGAAAGAAACATCCCTGGACATTTCTTAGGTCATCTTTTATCCATTCTGTATATGCTAGTGAATATTAAGTAATGTCACCCCAAGCTTCTGTGCGCTGTAGAAATGCTGGCAGTGCATGATTATCACAATGTTTGAACATTTGGAAGAGAATGGTCTTTTCTTCCAGCTTGTGTTGGTGAGCATGATTTGTCCCACAGGAAAGGGTTGCTCTTATTGTTAAAGACAGCTATGTCAGGAGGGACAACAGCCCTGTAGGTGGACAGTATTAACTGGCTTAAGCCTGGCTTAGTCAGGCTTCTGCAGGGCACAGGTAGTGAGTTGTGTGAAAGGTGCATCGTGGATGTTCCAGTCATGTCCTGACTTCATTCAGGTGCTCCTTCTTTGTGGACTGTGGTGAGGGCCCAGCATGCAGGTTAGCACAAAGCATTCCTGGGAAGCAGAGCCATGGGCAGACAGCATTGTACCTTCAGTTCTCTCCCAAGGAAATACTCTACTGCAAGTACACTCAGGGAGTAAATCAAACCCTTCAGGCCATAGCAACGTGGAGTTTTATTGAGTAATGCTTCCCCTGTTAAATACTTTTATTTGCTGGCACTCTGCTGCTTGGGGCCTTCAAGAGTTGGAGGTCACATGCACTTCTTTGCATCTAAATAAATCTTTCTTACATCGTTATTCTCTGACTCCTTTTTTAACTCATTTATATGTTTGGCCTCTACATCAGCCTGCGGTGATGAGTTCAATAATGTAATTATGTACTGTGTAGAATATAATTTCCTTCTGCTGCTTTTAAGACTTGTCTGCTTGTTCCTCCATGGCCTTGCAAGGAATCTTGAATAGGATGCTTATCCTTTAGGGTATCTAGATCTCTGCCATATTCCCTCTTCAGTCGTACACTTTCAGGAAGGAGGCTCCAGCTGGGTTCAGTTGCTTAAACCATGATCTTTGTCATTGGAGATGTTTCAGGGGTGTTTCAGACAGTGGTAGAAGGCTGCAGAACTGCCACAGGGCTTAGAGGAGACCCAACATTTCCTGAACAGTGGCCAGAGACCAACAGGATGTGCCAAGTGCCTAACGTGACAACAGTTGGCAGTTTAATCGCCCTACCTTCACGTCCGTTTAGTCTCTAATTTTGTTGAAGCAATTTATTACTGCTGATCAGCGTTGTGACCTTTAACTTTCCCTTGGTGAAATGAGTGTGAGAAGTTACAGATTTTGTCTTCAGAACTGTAGTCTGCATTTATTTGTCACTTCTGTGCAAGAGGCCTGTGTGTAGTTACTTGATAACTGGGCATCTTAGTTCTGCTGGACTGCTGTCTGAAAGGCAGAGGACATTACAGAAACTATTACTGAAGAGATTGAGTAAACTGCAGCCATTTACTTTGTTCCAGCTATCAGTGCAGCCATCCTGCTGGGACTTCTTGCCTTTAATGAAGTAGTTAATTACTGCTGATCTCTTTTCTATTTTTCTCCTTGATAGAACATTGAACGCTCAAACACTTGCACCACCAGTTGGAAGGTTTTCGGTGATATTGTTGGATGTAACAACGGCTTTTGGTGAACATTTGTTATGATTCGGTTTCCTCACTACTGGGGATTTTTGTTGGAATGCAGACACGCTGGCTTATTGTCAATGTAGCTTACACTAGCTGTTCCAGCCAGAGCTGCTGTTAAGTGTTTCAGGAAATTGGCAGCTTTTGCTAATGATGACATATGCTCATACAGGAGACTTTTGGAAACAGCACTCTGTAGCGTACCGCGCTGGGGATGCCGGTGAGCCGTTCCTGGAGAGTGACACATCTTGTACTTGGCCTTTTCCGTGAGATGTTCCTTTCTCATTTAACATCCCCTTCTTTGCCTTTCTTTTCCAGGCCACAATGTAGGGAGCCTTTTCCACATGGCAGATGACTTGGGAAGAGCGATGGAAACCTTAGTGACGGTGATGACTGACGACAAGGTGTTAGAATAGCAAGATGTGTTTTACAACTTCAGGCGTCCCGCATGGTTTTTATAATATTCATACTACAAAGAGGATTAGACTGTAAGAGTTTACAAGAAAACAAATCTATATTTTTGTGAAGGGTAGTGGTACTATACTGTAGATTTCAGTAGTTTCCTAAGTCTGTTTCTGTTTTGTTAACAATGGCAGGTTTTACACGTCTATGCAATTGTACAAAAATTATAAGAAAACTACATGTAAAATCTTGATAGCTGAATAACTTGCCATTTCTTTATATGGAACGCATTTCGGGTTGTTTAAAAAAAAAATTTATAACAGTTATAAAGAAAGATTGTAAACTAAAGTGTGCTTTATAAAAATAATTGTTTATAGAAACCCCCTTTAAAAAAATACAAAAAAAAAAATACTGAGGCAGTGCATTTGTTCAGTATCATTTCAGCTCTGCAGCTGCATCAGAGAGAGATTCATGTTCTGTGTTCTTTTCCTGGCCTGTCAAAGAGAAGAGAAAGAAAAAAGCATTTCCTGCAGCGACACCAAAACGGCCAACTTAACATTTCTCATTGGTTTTGTCTGAGTAGGGCTGGCTTTAAAAAAAACCTCCTGGACTTCCAGTGAAGATAGTTATTTCACTTCTTTCCAATAAAATTAATAATTACATGAATCACACTAGTTGGCAATAATTAAATGAAAGAGCACATGACATGACAGAGCCTGCAAAAAATTAATGAAAAGAAAAAAAAAAAAAAAAGCAGAAGACAGAAGGAAAGAATTGAATGATGTCCAATACGCCAGCATTTCTTCTGCTGACTAAATCCCTGAATGTCCTTAGTGAAGGAACGTAGAATTGCCTTACCGGATGAAACCTTTGGACCTTACTGTCCGGTACTCTGCTGGCTGCAGCCAGCGTCCAGAGCTTTGGCAGAAGCTGCGTACGGCTTTCCCTGCCCGCTGCCACTGTTAGCATCACCTCGCTGCACACGAGAGAAGAAAGGGAGAAGTTCCCTCCTGACCCCACGTGGGATCAGCTTCTGACATGAAGCACAAGTGGGTTACTCACAGAGCACCTTTGCTTGTATGGCTTCCAACACTGTTAACGAACGTAGAGCTACTTAACCCTCTGGAAAATAAAACCAGACCTTTCCGCAATGTCTGTCTCAGCCTGCTAGAGCAGCTGATCCCAAGGAGCTGTAATGCAGCAAGCAACCTTTGAGGAAGGCTGTAGAAGAATTACTGCTGTTCTTGTATGTGTATGGTGATCAGGTGAAGGTAGCCACACTGCTCCCCAAGATATTTATCTTCAAAACAAAGGCCCTGATGCTTTCTCCTTCCCCGTTTCTCTCTACAAGTAATACCGCACAATTAACAATAAAGTGAGAAAGAGAGGAACTGATAGAAAAACAGATTAGCCAGCATAACTGCAGCTCTTGAGAGGTAGGTTTGGGTATGAGGTGCTGTCAGCAAAAGCTTTACCACTTCATTATCTTAACCAGCTTTTAATTTTCTCTTAGATACATAGAAACACACCGTCTGACTTTATATTGCAAAGTAAAAATCTGTTACCTCTTCTTGTATGAAGTGTAATTAAACTTGGGAAAGATTTTATTTTGAATGCTAGTTAACATTGAACATGGCTAGTCATGCTATTTCTACCTCACTTTGGTTTTGTGGTGTTCCTGACAATTACGTACAGATATGTTACATCATCACCACTCGTCCATTGTGTGAACGGGTCTCATCATTTAAGTAAGAATGCTAATAATTCACAAAGAGTAAGTACAATCCCCCCAAACCTCTGCTTTCGTAATAAAGAGCTTTATTTAACATTTTACTGAGTAGGAACCCCATGTAATTCTCGTGGTCTTCTTTACCAGAAGGTTTGGTCTGAGATCTGGGAAAGAGATGGGTTTCTTCTAGTTTTTCCCCCTTATACCCCCCCCTTAAACCTTCTCTTCAGAAAACAAAAGGAGGAAAATGGATTGCACGGTTGTTTTCATCAGGGTTTTGTTTTGTTTGTTTTACTTTCTAGGTCTTAGTTTTGGAGTGAGTCTGTCAAAAATATTTAAAAAGTTGAAAGCTTTATCACTGCTTTTTGAAGCATAATTTGGGAATTGTTTCATATTCCTTATAACGACAAAGTATTAGACTGTAAAACATAATCAGTGTAATTGAATACATAAATACCATATGGCATGTTATTTCATTGTTACTCAGTACTGGTTTATTACTTGGATATCATAATATATTGTGTTTTAACACCAACACTGTAACATTTACTAATTATTTTTATAAACTTCTGTTTTACTGCATTTTTCACAACATATCAGATTTCACCAAATATATGCCTTACTATTGTACTATATACTGCTTTACTGTGTATATCAATAAAGCACGCAATTATGTTATAAAAGGTCTGATGTTTCTGTTGAGGCTCTCTCAGTGACCAGCCAGTGCCTCCTCTCTCCAGTGATGTCACCACTGCGCTGCCAGCTCCCAAATCCCCTTCTGACTGCCATCTCTGTGCTGTGGGCAGCACTCAAGGTTTGCTTGGCAGAGGGCAAGAGGCTCTTCTGGCTTTGGTTTTTCTCCGTGTTAGTATTTTGGGCAGAGCAGAAGCCACGTGAAGCTCACAAGCTGTTCTGGGGGAGCAGCATGTTCTGCTTCAGAGGGGGGGATGAAATTCTGTCCAACCTATGGACAGTTTGGTACTGTGAAGCAGAAGCAAAGCTGAGGTCTGGTCATTTTCTGACACATACCAAACTCCTCTTCCTCAGGCCTTTGGGAGGGGGTGTTCCCATCAGAGAGGCTGATCATGTATGTGTCATATCTAAGAAATACACGTAGGTTTTAATACTCGGATTCCATTCAGTTGTACCATGAGTGTGTCTTTGAGCTCTACCTTTCAGAAGTAATACAGTTGAAAGCAAAAAGCCAAAAAAAGCATATTTCTTTGTGCATATTTTTGATAATACTGTGAAGGAGGAGGTGGGAATTCCCTCCTGTCATTAATTAGAGGAAATAAACATGCATCCCACAGATCTCTCAGATCTGAGTTAACTCTGGATCCACTCCTACACACACATCAACTGGGGAGTGCCATGCTGTACCAGAGCCTCCTCTGAATGTCATGCAATCCACAGCACACAGCTGCCCTCAGTGACAAAGCATCCCCTCAGTGATGAAGCATCTCCTGATTCATGCAGTTAAGGAAAGGGGGGGATGGATTTCTCCCTGCCAGTCGTTCTGAGGTTGGTTGCAGATGAGGAGGTGCCATTAGCTTGTAAGCTTGCCCATGAGCCAAATGGGTACAGTTTGTCTTACTAAATATCTGAATGAACTGGAAAGTTACAACAGGGCATGAGTGAGAAAGAAGTGGCACTCTGCCTCAGCAGCAAAAGCAGGGAAGGCAAAGCCATGTGGGCCTGCTCCAATACACCCTTGCAGAGCCACGGCTGCTGCAGGCACCTGCAGGCTCCACTGCTGCAGACAGAACACAGCGTGCTGCCTCTCACCTGGCCACGTGCAGAGGCTGGAATGGGGTAAATGAGTGGCTGCTGCTGTCAGTGCTGCAGCTCTCCAAGGCAGTGCAGTGAGTGCAGCCTGCGTGTCATCTGCACTGAACTTCCCACTCCCACAACCCCGTTATCTATAAATCCCAACATCCCAGTAATAAAACCTGGCATTTCTGAATGCCTCTTATCATCATTCTCCTTAGGTATGTTTAGGCTAAAGATGCTCATTTTAAGTTAACTGTCCAATGTGTTTCCTTTGCTCTCTGGGCAGCAAAGATGATGATTGTTCTTTATTTTTGGAAGCTGTGGTTAATAAGCTGCCATTCACCAACAAACTTCGTTGTCATTCCAATACCTTTTAGATGGCAAGAAGAGAGGTGGAGGCCATGCCAGCCAGGTCAGCAGTCTGATGGAGCACCTGGGCAAGAAACAGCCCCGGGGCATGGAGGAGGCAGGGTCCCTCAGCCATCCCCACTGAGGCCACCATCTCTTGTACCCTCTATGTACCACAGTCAGGAGCAGTGGTAATAATTCGCTTGCCTGCTGTCAGCCGGCACGCTGAATCCCCATGAGATCTCCCTCCCTGGCACGGAGCGCTCACATTTCTCTGGGAGCTTGTTTCAGCTCAGAGCAAGCAGATCAGCTCATTAGGAAGAGCCATAACTGTGAGACAGGTGGGGGTGCCCAGACCAGCTGAGACTGGTGCAGCAATCCCTGGAAGCTGATACTTGCCAGCCTTCAGCACATACTTAGTTCTGAAAATCTGGTTAAAAAGCGGTTGTGGCTAAAGGAGGGATGAGATGTAAGGAAATCATGGAGCTGTAAAAGTGAACCATGAGGCTTTACAAATACACCACACTGCTGTTTCAGCCTATTGCCAAAATCCTTACTTCTTTGCAAACCCAAGCTCCTGTGTGTCAGTCATGGGTAACAGTATGACAGGTTAAGGACTTATTTTCATCGACTGAGCATTACAATGGATACACCATTTATTTACTTGCCTGCACATGCCTTTTGCAAATTCTCCCTATATAATGGCTTAAGCAATCCACTATATAATGTTCTTCCTTTTTTCCTTCTCTGTCAAAGGAAAATAATCAGAAAATTATGTTAATTCCTTCAGCGTTTCTGCATCTGTTTCCTTCCACATCCTATACTTGAATCCAAACCAGCAACATGAAGTGTTAAACGAGTGAATTAAATCTCTAAGAAATGAGAAGAGTGTTTGGCCCCTGGCACAAACCTGCTCATTTTCTGCATGCCCTTCTGCCGCAGTATTGCTGTCACCATGCCAGTTCCTGCCAGCCACTGCAGGCCACTCCTCAGCCTTCTTTTGCATACTTGGGAGGGCAGAGTTTCTTGCTCCCACATCAACAGGACAAGAGCTCTTTTCTCTTCTCTTGGAAGCTGAGGAGCAGCAGAGCCTTGAAGTGGTAACCAGCTGGGGAGCACTGCAGTAACAAAGCTCCTTGTCCAGTACCAGGCTGGGCACTTGGGACAGGAGTCCTAGAATCATAGAATAACAGAATGGCTTGGGTTGGAAGGAACCTCCAAGCCCACCCACCCCAACCCCTGCTGTGGGCAGGGCTGCTCCCCACCAGCTCAGGCTGCCCAGAGCCCCGTCCAACCTGGCCTTGAGCACTTTCAGGGATGCACAGTGGCACCACAAACATTTTATGGGAATAGCAGTCAAGTGCTGCGGATGTAGAGAGCTTTGCAGAGGTACATGCTTATACACTGGCAGTGTTAGGACATAAAGTGTGAGGTTAGAATAGCAGCAGTACATTCCACAATAAGATTATAGCCGTTTGATATCTAAAGATTCACAGCTAAGCTTGCACTACATAGAGATGCCCCTACTGATGATCCATGGCAGTGCTAATACATAATCAAAAATATCATTATGAGAAGATTTTTACTTCTGCAGGAGGATAATTTTTAGTTGTGCTTCATTCACCAGACAAATGGTTTTATTTTAACACTGATAGAGGAGATACTTCTTTTGCACAGAAGATTAATGGCCATTGCCAGTATCATTCCCCACTGCACCCAGCAGAGAACGTCTAGATAAAGGCTGCAAACAGCTGCAGGTGATAAGGCATGAAACTGCTACTTTTTTTCCTACCAACCACCAATACAAGCTTGGAAATTCATGGCCCTGAGAAAATATTAGGAGCATTACAATAAACAGTATCTACGTGCATCTATGTAAATTTGTGCACGCACAGACAGAGGCTGCTTGCACATGCACACACGCACACACAGAGCCCTTTGCTGTGCTGTGCCTGTTAGCTGCTCTCAAAAAAAACCCAACCCACCAAACAAACCTGAAATTGTTTGTGTAGAGATTCCCACTGACACACCTGGCAGAGCTGGCCTGGCCCAGCCACCTTGGCAGAAGGTGAAGACATGAAGACACCGCTGAGTTGTGCCTCCACGGCAGGCCCCAGCCCATCCTACCAGGCTCTCTGCCTACTTCTCAGGCATTGAGGAACTCAGCCCTTGGCAGGGCACTGCACATTGCAGGAGTCATGACTATGAATTTTGTTAGTGGTTTTTGTTCATTCAGTGGTTTGCATTTTAAGCCAGGGGCTGCCAGCTTGTTGGGCTGGGCTACAGCCAGCCTGACTGCAGCCACTGTGGGCCTCGAGGTCCTCACCTGTGGGCCCATGGGTGTTTGTGCTCCATGGAGTCAAAGCACTGACTTCACCTGTGGCACTCAGGGACTTGGGCACGGGACATGGGTCCCACTTTGCTTCTCGCCTAGGCTGGGCCCTGGCCCTGGCTCAGAGCTGGCTGCGAGCTCTGGGCTGATGCAGCCCTCAGAGGCTCCATGATGTGGAGCTGTTGCCATGGGCACCGCAGCAGCAAACAATGATAACATTGAGGCAGATGAAGGGGAAAAGGGCAAAATAGGAGATCTCTGTCCCACTGCAAATATGGCTTCCACTTAATTGTGGTAATTACCTGTGAAAGAATAACATGGCGATTCCATGGTTCAGAAGGAAGTCCCTTTAACAGCACACTGCAAGAGCCACCCTCTGTTTTGCAGTAAAGGGGCTTTTTTTCTTTCTTACAAGAAAAGAAATCATGGCCATTAAGTAACCCTCATCAGTTATTACTAAGGCAGCTGTTTCATTATGGCATGCACTACTCCATGTTATTTTTTCCAGACTGTTAGCTGCTGTGCTCTGGTAGCCTTCCTGCCCATTCCCCCCAGCCCTAATGGGAGCTTTCCATTTCTATGGGTAAGGGGACATTTTGCTCAGCTCCAGTGCACTGAGTTTCTCTCCAGCTGGGTTCTGCAAATGACCCAGACACTTCATTCCTTGCCTAGCATCTGCAGGATGGTTTTGCTGGCTGACCCACCCCATTTGTACCAAGTAGTCAAGACCCATTGCCCTCCCACTGCCCCCTTTACAAATGCACTACAGTAGTGCTGTCAGCCATGATCTTACCTTTTCTGCACTTTCTTACAGCTTCTTTCCACCAAGTGAGTCATCGCTGACCACATGTGCCAATCAAACAGAGAGCCGTGTGACTGCTTTCTCCATCAGGAACCTATTTAACAGAATAGCCTTCTTCTCTGCTGTGTCAGGCATGTTCAAGATACACCTTCTTCCTCATCCCCTCTCTTCTGCTCAAAGTTATGTCATTCACAAAAGGAATAGCACAGAAGCGAGCCCTCCCATAGGCACTGCATGCAGGAAAAGGCTCCATCATTATGCCTCATGCAATATATCCCAGAGTGAAGGCTGTCCTCTTGTCCTGGGCTCTTCTGCCCTGGGATGTAAAATTTAAGGACACACTGTGTATGGCTATATACAGGGTGCTGGTGGGACCTATTGCTTCTACACAAGGTGAAGTTTCTAGCATTAAGAAACCTCGCTGCCTCTTTTTAGAGCTTGGCTTTTAATTCAAGGATGCTACCTATGCTTGAATTTCTTCATTGTGGGCAACAGAGAGGTTGTGGAGTCTACTTCTATGGAGATATTCAAGATCCACCTGGAAGCCTGCCTGTGTGACCTGTTGTAGGGCTCCTGCCTTAGCAAAGGAGTTGGACTCTATTATCTCTTAAGGTCCCTTTGCAACCCCTGTGGTTTTGTGATTCTGCAAAAAGTTTCATTTACAAAAGAAAGGCTGTCAAAGTCAGGGCTTTGGGTATTCTCTTCATTCTGACAGCAATGTGAACAGTGCTTCTTGGTTGGCATCACCATGCATGTTCCTGCTCACCCTTGCAGGATTTAGTGGTGCTGCCAACACACATGTGACACTCAGCTGTATCACACCTGTCGTGTGTGCAAAGTGCTGCTGTGAGCAACTTTTCCTCAGCCAGATCACAAAAAGATGGCAGCAGAACATGCAGAGTGCAACAGTCTCAAGTACAGTGCAAAGGAGCTGCACCTCTGCATGACAACAGACTGTCTCAGTGTAACAAGTCCTTAGGGAAATACAAGATGCCAAGAATTACATGGTCACTTTAAGAACCTTAAGATCCTGAGAGGTAGTGAGTTACCTGTATTTTTGTGTGTATTTCTGCACAAGAAATGGACAAATCCTACAGGTGTGATTCATTATCTATAGCCTGTGACGTGGAGCAGAGATACAGGCTCATCCCCAAAATATCCCTCACAGCAGACTGCAGCAAGAAGATTTGAAGCTACACAGCATGAAGGATAACCTACTTAGGACAAACATGTGTATGATGCTATCAGCATTACTGATGCAGTTACCAGAGCTCACGGATAGCTTGAGGAAAGGGTTAATACATCAAGTCACCTTTTACAGAAGCACAAAGCATTGGCTAGACTCAGAACAAAGTCAGATTATTCATGTTACTTCCTTAGCCCCAGGGTGCCCCCCTCCCATGTAGTGGGATTATCAGCATGGGAAACAGCAAACAAGGGATGCTTCGTGCTGGAGTGGGTGCTGGAGGAGAGCTAGTGCACTGAGTGGGATAGATGACAGAGGAGGTCAGGTCTATGTGTGGGTCCAGGCATTTCTGAAAATAATTCGAAGGTCAAGCAGGCAGTGGGGAACTTCATTTAGCATGTGCACCCACAGCAGAGGCTTCTATAGGGCAGAAATGGTTGAATTTATGAAAGGCTCCTGGCTGAGGCAGGAGCACCAGCCGACTGTTGTTTTCCAAGGCAGCCATTCATTAACGTGCCATTTCCTGATTCTCCTCTGAACTCCACTGAACTCTGCTAAGCTCTGATGAGCATCGTTTCTGTAAGCACAAACCAGCATCTTAATTTGGAGCACTTGACTGTGCCGTAGGTTTCACTTCAGTTATTCTCCCAGGATGTGAGGCCCCACATTGTATGCTGCACTCCAGCAAAGGCAGGAAACAGCAGAGAAAGGAGCGAAACATCCCTTGCTTGAAACTTCTCTGCTTCTGACAGACAAATCCAAAAGAAAAAAAGCTTTAAAACTGTGGGAGCTAACAAATTGCCGTGAAACACACTTGCTCCCACACACAGGTAATATCTCATACAATGTCTAGGCACAATGTCATGCTGTTCTGGTGTGTAAAACCATGACTGATCACGCTAAACACATCCATATATGATCATCAAACACCCCTGTACACAGGGAATATTCTCTTTAGTCACAGCTAAGCAAATAAATATTTCTCTCCCTGGCAGCACAAAGCTGCTGAGATCTGTAGGCAGCACAGCTCCTTTACCAGCCTTTGGTGATTGCACTGCAGTTTGCGGAGCAGCTAAGGGCACAAATGTGTGTGGAAGCAGCAAGGGTCATATAGAAAAATATATATCTAATCAAACTTTTATTAACCCGTGCCCTTCCAGCTCCAAAGGACACGGTCAAACCAGCGATGATTTACAGCAACTGCAGCCTCCTGACTGAGTAGCAAATCATTTGAAATCCACTCCTGACTTTCCGCAGGGGTTTTCACTATTTGTCAGTTTGCCAGACACATTGGGCAGCTCTGTGACACTCTTTGGGCATGCAGCCGCTTGCTATTTGCTCCTTCTGCAAACCTTTCTCATGAAGCCAAGTGCTGTCTTGTCTTCAGCATTACTCCATCTTTAAGCACATGTCACAGGCAAGCACTGCACCTGTAAAACAGCACTTCCCCTCTCCAGCTCTCAGCTGCCCTCACCCCAACACAAATGGTATCTAACTTGATGGAAAACCATTGTCTGTTCTGCAACCCACCCTACAAACTCAGTGCCACTGAGCCTGTGAGGCATGTGGCACAGAGGTGGCAGTGCACAAGCAGGGGAGCGAGGCCCAATGGCCATCTTGGGTACCAAACAGAGCACTGTGTCCTGATGGCCCACACGACCAGGTGCTGCCTGGGTTACCCAGCAGTTAGCTCTAGCTGGCACACATGCAGATGGATGAGCTAACTGAAACAATGGTTTTGTTGTTGTTGTTGTTGTTTTTAAAGAAATAGTCACTCACATCTGGTAGAAAATTCAGCTAGCTTTTGCCCTTTTCAGGAGGAAGAGCAGTGGCTGGTGGTATGCATCAGTCAGATGTATCACACAACAAAGGCTTGTCTGTTACAGATGGATGGAAGGAAGGGCAAACAATCAAGTGTCCTTTCCTATTTTTCGCATCTCCTTCTGTGATGCTGATAGAAAAAATCCAAACGTCTCCAGGCAGGCGGTACCTATCTGCAGCAGGCAGGCAATTTCCGAACATATTACCAGCGCAGAGTCAATACAGAAATAGCAGTCCAGCATATCATCCAATTTTCAAATGTAAATAACCAGACCGCTTTTAATTTGGAGGGCTACTACAGGGAATAAAATGAACTCTGGAAAATGCACACAGCAGTGACCGCTGGCCGCAGCATCCTTCAGGTGTCTCTGTTATTTTTCCCCGCTAGCAGCCGTGTCGTAGTGTAGAGAAGAAATGTCAGTCTCATGTGCAAGAAGAGCCTCCACTGTTGGCCTGGGGAGCATCAACACATATTGGAGCAATATGCTTTGATACAGCACTTATGGGCACAGCAAAGCAAGGAGTAGGGAAAGAGGAAGAAACCTCAAGAGAACTGCTGGGGTAGTTAAAAGCAGAATTGTCCCTTTACTTGCATGGTGCTGTGTGGCAGCTGAACGGAGGCTTGTTATGGTCTTATCTCTAAGGGCACAGACTGCTTACAGCACAGCCACCAGCACAAGGGCTGTGCTGTGACTCACTGCTGAAAAGAGAATGGGACAGGGCTGTGTAGCACCTTCTCCTGGACTTGGTGGGTCTGCTCCTGTGAGTGCCCAGTCCAAAGCAAATGCTAGCAGCTCTTCTGCTGAGTCAGGATGGACTTGGCACCAGGAAAGTGAATGACAAAACCAATCTGTTCAAAGAAGGAGGTTATTTCTGGTGTCGATGTGCCAGCCTCCGCTATGCGCTGAAGGAACAGGCAGGGCCAGTCTGGCTGAGTGAGGGCACACCAGGGCTCCTCGTCCTACTTTGTGCTTTCCTTGCTGGCATTATGAATCATCGGTGAATATTTATACAGCGTGTTCAAGGGAGGGACATGCTGGAAGTGCTAAGCATCAGTCTGCCTCATGACAGCATTGCCAAGGCATCTTTCAAACACTTTCCAAGCTATTAAAAATACTCTGGAAATGAAAAATGAATATCTACTGTAATGCCAAACACTCCCAGAGGTGAACCCGGTCTGGAGGTGGAGGTGAGATATGGCTGGTGAGGAAGATACTGGTGATGCCATTCTCATTGGTGGGGACTTTCTGAACCACAAAACTATAAAACTGAGCCGTGTGAAAAGAACTAAAAAGTCTAAAGTTAAAGACTAAAGATGGACTTCATTCCCTGAAGGCTAGTCTGTGCTTTTTTGTTGTTGCTTTTTTTCCCTAGACTCATGAAAAATAAGCCAGAGACAGAAAGCAAAACCCCAGACAGAAATGATGGATGGCCTAAAATTTCTCATACATCCCATGCCAGTGGGAAAGGGAGGGCCCTGCTGCTGCCGAAGAGGTGATGCAGAATGCTTGCACACCATTTCACAGGTGTGGGAGCCCCTTGGCTGCCACAGCAGCCTCAGTGGTGTCAGACCTGTGAGAAGCAATGGTCTCCTGTGCTCTCCTGGCACAGCAAGGCAGGAAAGCCTGGGCACTCCAGCCCCAAGACCTGCACTCACTTGTGGAGCAGATTTTTCTTAGAACAAATAAAAAATAACAAAGAAAAAGAACAGTGCACGAAGCTGGAAGCTGTTAAATGTCTGCTCTTTTTCAGACTTTATCTCTCATCTACATCCACCAGGGTTTGGCTCTGCACGGTTTGACATGAGTCACGACAGCATGGTGCTGAGGTCCAGCCAAGATTAGCTGCTTTGTATAGCATTGTGCTACCTTGCAACTACTGATTCACTGCAGTAGAAATGATAGATTGTTTTACAGGAGGAAGAGAAGGGGATAATAAAATAAAAACACCCGGCGGTACTTAAAGCAGTGGATGTGCTCCACCTACTGGCTGGTAACAACAAAGTGAACCACGATAAAGGCGAGAGACCCTAAAGAGCACTTGATGTTGCCATCGGGCAGTCAGGGGGAGGAAAAAAAGAAAAAAAAAGGATGTGAAGAAAAAAAAAGAGAGTGAGAGAAGATGAGGGCTGCGTGGCCAAGGAAAAAAATATAAAAGAAGATACAACTCTTCTGATTTTGTACAGAGACACTTCAAGCATATGTAAGCTTGCAGCAACCTTGGCCATGTAAAGCGATTTTGATGTATTTCAAAATTCCCCAAAGGAGAGCACTCTGAATGCTGCATCGCATTTCTGATTGACGTCAGCAGAGTTTATAGCTAAGACAGCAGAGGGCAGCTCCCAGACCACTCTCTGCTACCTTTGGTTGCTTCTGCCTTCCCCTCCAGGGCTTTGGGTTTGGGGAGGGAAGAGGGACAAAACTCACAGGCTGGTGCCTCGGGGTGCTCCCTCTCCACACACTCCTTGCCAGGGATCGCAGCTGCTCCTACTGTCTTCACAGCTGGAGCAGTTGCAAGTTTGTCTCCCAGGCAGAGATATGAAGTGGACTGAAGGCAACGTGTTCAAAAGAGTGTGGTGTCCTTAAGTCTCTATTCTGATGTAAGAGTGCATACGATTTTTACATTTAAGTGCCACCAGGTTTGTTGAAAATCAAATTCTTGGCATTTCCTGTACTTAGCAGTGTGAGGACCAGGTCTTGTCAAGCCCACGGCACAGCTGCTGCTTGACCTGGAGGGAAGAGGGGAGCCATCCAAGGACCCCCATCAGCCAAGAGTTTTGTGCACAGGTTGCAGTCAGGGAAGGAGAGGAAAGGAGAAAGGGGAACTGCAGTCTTCACTCCAAATCCAAAAGAAAAAAAAAATCAATTTTGCAAAACAGCACTTCTGCAGTGCTCTGGGGTGTGAAAGATGTGTCTTAATCACCACCTAGGCTTTTCTCCAGGAAAACACAAACCCACAGTATTTAAAAGGTATGTCCTGATTCAGAAATTGATTTTTTTTTTAATTGAAATGTATATTATACACACATAGAAAATATTTTAACATTCTATATATGCTTATAAATGCATACAGATATTGTTCTTATACACATGCATACATGTACAAACACACACAGATGCTCTCACAAAGGAGTCAGGAAGCTCCTTTCACCCACGATCTCCTTTCATAGTCTTCAGTGCATGGCTGCACAAACATGGTCAGCTGTTCCTGCCCTTGCACTGTCTGATTGCATATTCTCTCCACTATGGTGTCACACTAATGAAGACATATGGCCCCAGGGTGGCTGTTGCTCTGCCCAATTACTTTGAGCATGGCCAGAGGAGCACTGCTCCGTGTATGCCCAGCCATACCAACATGTTGGAAGTCATTCAGATCCCCACCATCCTAGAAAACCTTGTGCAAAGCAATTGCCCAAAATGGTGCAGCATGTTTGCAGCAGACAGGTAACTAACCATAGGTTAATGCAATAACAGTATCACTTAATATCTTATGGGACAGCATCTGAATATCTTTCAGAGCTGTCCTGAATACAGATATTACCAGAGAGTTGTAATTGGTCTCTGCCTTTGCCTGCTGCTGCTCTTTTCTATTATTCTAGCAAATATTACAGAAATGCAGAAAAGCTACGGAAGAGTAGTAGGTGTATGACATGCACTCCTGCTACCATTTCCTTCTTCTTGTTATTAATCTAATCTACTTTTTCATCATTCTGTATCAAGACTGTCTTCTTCTAAAAAAATATCTTCCCATTTCACTTGCGAGGAAGTGACATGAACCTTTAATTCAACCCTGTCTGCCAGCTTCAGTGCTGCCATGCTAATTTGTAATCAGAGTGAGGGTATGACACTGCTCAAGTATGTACAAAATATGGAGGGTACGGGGAGAAAAAGGAGGAGAGGGGGTGAGGAGAGAGAGCAAAAGGGCATAAGAGCAAAGTAGCTGTTTCTGATGTTTCATTCAACTTCATGCACAGTCACAGAGGGACACTGAGGGACATGGGGAGAGATATTTGCTTGGGGAAATACTACTTCCAGTCAGAAAATGACCATGCTGTATGTCAGTGTATTATCACAAGAGGACAGGTAGGGGGGAAAGGAACAACAAGGTCAAGCAGGGAATGGAATGGGAGATAGCAGGGATGGCTGAGACTTGGGAGATGATGGAGATGCAGGTGGAGCAGACAGTGGAGCGAGGAAAGGAGTGACATGATAATGGGGAGGAAGAACAAAACATGAAGAGAAAGAAAAACAAGAAAAACAAGAAAAGACCAAAATGATCACAGGAGGAGCAGCTGTCCATACAGCTCTCTGCACTCCTCTCACTGGCGCTGGCCACCTCTGTCAGACAGGCTCGCTGTCCCCAGCCAAGCACACCTGGTGCGAGGAGCTACTGACAATGGAGCTGCAGCACCCCACATCCCTTCTTCCTTTTCCCTGCAACCCAGAAGGGCCTGAGTAGATATAGGTGAGGTTTTTGCTTCTGCCATGTTAGAGCTTCCCCCTCTCTGTTCTTGGATGCTTGGGTTCTTCCTCCCCCCCCCCCCCCCCCATTCCCTAAAAAAGATAATCCTGTTGGTTAGGAAGCCTGGGAGGTTTCTAAGCCACCTATTTCTAACATGTCCTTCACTGCAGTAAGTGCATTTATTTATTTTCTACTCACTTTATTAGAAGTGCAAACTCCAGTGGCCTTTTTGCATGACAAAACCCTGAGGCTGCAGAGCAGTGTCTGTTTTCTTTGAACTCCCTTGAGGGGAAATACCTCCCTCTTCTGCTGTGTATGTGAAACGGCTGATTACACTTGAGTTAGTAGTCTGAACATCAAGGCACGCTGTATAAAAATTGTAATCCAAGGGCACAGGGATTGAGTGTTGCAAGCTATTAGTGACTTTTTCTCACAGTTTCAGTCCAAAAATGTGATCTTAGTAATCTGTCAAGTAAAGGGGCCTGAGGACCTAGGCAAAAATAGAGTTCAAAGCTACTGATCACAAACGTTTTTTTTCTGCGAAGAAAACCAATATGCAGTACTGAGCAACAGCATGGTGACTTATGTTATGGCTTTCTTTTTTTCCTCTTGTGAAGAGGTTTCAGCAGGGATTACAGCTTTACTGTGTGGAACTATGTTTTCCAGGTGAGTTGAAGCAGGATTTCTTTGAAGTCTGACAGCCTATATCTAAGCCTTCCTCCATTTCAGATGGTGTGTGTAGAGTTTGGAGCGCTTCCAGCAGTAGCCCAGCTCTGTTCCTGTCATACTCATGGGCACAGAGTGGACAGACTCACAGCAGCCAGCACTCAGCCTCGCATAGATGCTGGCATTAAGGGGCTGCTTGTCCCTATGCAGCTGGGAGCAAGACTGAGCCTTGTGCCACTTGGGCACATGCCCAAGTGACCTCCAGCAAAATGGTTAGAAATTGAGTCTGATGAGAACACTGGACAGCCTGCACTGATTAAGTGCAGAGCATGGGCAGACAAGCACTGTGGCCAGAAACTTATATAGGTACAACTTCACCCTTTTATCAATTTTTCCCTCTGTTTTTTCACTTGTCCGTCCCCAAAACATTTTGATCCATCTCGCCTCCAACCTCCTGTTCCTCCTTCACGTCGTGTGAAATCCCAAGATGTTCTATTTTACATCCCACAGTGAGTTCAATCCTAGCCATCAATAGCTGCATTCCAGTTGTGAGAATCATCCCACAACTCCTTAAATCCTCTGAAGTCTCCCTATTGCCTTCATCATCATAAAAGACAGCAGGTCAAGGGCTTCCACCAGCACCTTGTCCCTCTAGCTTAGCTAAACTATCCTGCACCTTGTTCTGGGCAGGTTCACTATCACATCCTTCACCCTTCAAACCTAGTCTAAAGCCCTGTAAATAAGCCCAGAAAGCTTCTGGTCCAGAATCGTTTTCCCCCTTTGACTCAGGTGGTCCCCATCCATTGCTAGCAGGCCTGGTGCCAAATAAACCACCCAAGGATCAAAAAAAATTCCCCCAGTGGCACCAGCTTCTTAGCCTCATGTTGATGAGGACGGTCTTCCCTCTTCTCTCAGCATCTTTCTCTGCTAACAAAGGGATGGAGGAAAATACCACCTAACTCCTGTTCCATTAACTAACTGTCCCAGTGCCCTGAAGTCCCTCTTGATCAACACAGCCTATCTGAAATATCAGGAGTGGGAATAATAGAAGGCCGCACCAGACTGGGGAGTTTCCTAGTAATACCCCTGGGCCAAGCCACAGGGAGGTAGTGGACTTCCTTGTGAGGAGGAGCTGGTCGGCATGTCAAGCCCTCACCTCCCCTCAGAAGGGAGTCTCTTATGAAGATCACCCTTCTGTTGTGCTTGGTAGAGGCTGTCTTGAGGCGTGGGGATGACTGCCTCACTCTAAACAGCCCTCTGTATGGGCTTTCTTCATCTTCTTCACTTTCCTGTGCTTCATGTCTCAGGGCTCACACCAGTTATGCAAGGGAGCCTGTGGCGGTGGGGTAGGCTAGGATGAGGATCACTTGCCACCCCATGCAGGAACCTGCCTCCATTTCTCCTTATCCTCCAGACCCCTCCCACTGTCTGGCTGATGGAGAGGTGGGGATCCACCACTACTTGTGGAGTGTCCCCCCAGTGCCTGCCTTACAGGGGTGCCAGGGAGCGCCTCCACCAGTCAATCTCCCTTTCATACTCTCAGATGTTTCTTAATATTTCTACATCTACCAGTGGAGCATATCACCCACCCGCTCGCACTGCGGGTGTGTTATCCCCACTACCCGCTGGTATTTGTGCCAGGCCCAGGCACTCCCTGCAGACAGAGACATGGACAGCTGCACGTTCGGTCAAGGCAGCCACAGTCTCCTAGGTAACAGGTTTTTGCCCGAGTGGAGAACAGGTTCCACTGACAAGGCAGTCAAGTTCAGTTAAGCAAACCGAACGCTTTCATGGTGAGAAAGACCGCAATCACACACAGTCCCCAAGTGCATTCCAGCAACCACCAACTGGAATGAAAGACAGGAACTGGCAGCCAACTGTATTGTCTCCCTCCTGGTTTATGAGGTCTGTCTCCCTGTGCTGCAGAACACTGTGGCAAGCCTTCCATATTGTAGTGGAGTTGTCCCCTGTCGCCATTTCCCTCTGGCATTACTGTGCAGTTCTATTTGGATCATGACAAAAGGTGTGGGGCTGCTCGTTCTCCTGGTGCAGGGCACCCTCCAGCACCCACAGGCAGCAAGAGCTGCTCACTGGCCTCTCTTCTGGTATGACAGCACTGTGTGCCTAATACTGCAGCTAAGACCTTCCTTTTGCCTTGAAAAAGGGATTGCCTCTGCCAAATACGTCCTCTGCAATTAGCACATGGTTCTTGCAGTTTCCTTCTCGTACAATCTCAGAACCATAGAGGTTGTAAGGGACCTCTGGATGTCATTGAGACCAATCCCCCTGCTAAAAGCAATTCCCCACAGGAGGTTGAGCAGAAAAGTGTCCTTGATCACCCCCCTCGATCTGCTGGCCACACTCTTTTTAACATGCCCCAGGATACCATTGGCCTTCTTGGCCACAAGGGCACACTGCTGGCTCACGGCCAGCCTGCTGTCCACCAGAACAACTGGTCCTTCTCTGCAGAGCTCCTCTCCTGCAGGTCAGCCCCTAGCACAAAGAGTACACAGTTGTGCTTTCTGTTTTGATATAGGAATTAGGTTTCAAGATTGCCAAAAATTCATCAACATTTTTGTTTCTTTGCAGCTCCATTTTCCATTGACATAAATTCATTACTGGCCAGTTTTCAAATGGAACATGCAGAGCTGCAATCTGAAGTCTGATCTCTATATTAAACAAAAAAAACTAAAAAAAACAAAAACAAAAACAAAACAACAACAACAAAAAAAAACAAACAAAAAGTTTTGTTACTTATTATATTCTATGATGCAATTTCTGAGAACTGCTCTGAAAGTAATGCCCTCCAGTGCATGGTGTTGGCCCATGATGTCAGATGTGGATGTTGGTTGTGTGGCAGTAGGATTTGAACCGTCCCATGGTGTGTTATTGCTGTGTGACAGATGGCAGCAGAGGGGCAGTCTGACACAATGGATCTGACGTGGAAGTGCAGGTGAAGCAGAGGTGCGTCACTGAAATCCTCCACGTGGAAGAAACATCACCCACTGACATTCATCGATGCACACAGAGCACTGAAAAAGACCAAGCAGTGGATGTGAGCACAGTGAGGTGGTGGGCAGTGGCAACAGCAGCAGTAGGTCAGCTCCGCTGGTGCAGATGTTACAAGTGCAGCACGGCGTGCAAACTCTTGTTCATTGCTGGTGAAAAGGCATAGCTCATGGTGGTGACAGTTTTGTAGCTGAGAACGTGAAGAGGTTTCAAGAGAGATTACAGATTTATTGTGTGGAACTATGTTTTCCAATTGAGTTGAAGCGGGATTTCTCTCCAAAAGTCTGGCAGCCTGTATCTGGATGGCATAGATGCTGGCATTAAGGGGCTGCATGGCCCTAGGCAGTTGGGAACAAATCTGAGCCTTGCTGCCACTGGGCACATGCACTCACACAAGCAGGTGTGCACATGTGCATGCGTGCAGACACACACACACACACACTTAGTGACAGAAGATACGGAGAAGATGGTGATACTGAGTGTCTTCCCTGTCTCTGTCTATAATGCTGGAGTCTGTCCTGAGGAGCCCTGTACCCCTGAGGCCCCAGAGGAAGTCAGGATCAAGGAGGAGTTTGCCTCAGTTGATGAGGACTGAGTTAAGGAGCAATTAAACAATCTGGACATCCATAAATCCATGGATCCTGATGGGATGCACGTGTGGGTACTGAAGGAACTGGAGGAAGTCATTGCTAGGCCACTCTTCATTACCTTTGGTAAGTTGTGGGAAATGAGAGGGATGCCTGAGGATTGGAGGAAAACAAATGTCACTCCAGTCTTCAGAAAGGGCAAGAAGGAGGACCTGGCTGACTATAGACTGATCAGCCTTACCTCCATCCCTGGAAAAAACTTATCCTTGGTGTTGCCTCTAGGCATATCAAGGATAAGAGGGTCATTAGCGGCAGTCAACATGGCTTCACAAAGAGGAAGTCATGCTTGACCAACCTGATAGCCTTTTATGAAGATGTAACCAGATGGATAGATGATGGTAAAGCAGTGGATGTGGTCTATCTTGATTTTAATAGAGTATTTGACACCGTCTCCCACAGCATCCTTGCAGCTAAACTGAGGAAGGGTGGTCAGGACAATTGAGTAGTGAGGTGGACTGTGAACCAGCTAAGGAAAGAAGCCAGAGAGTTGTGGTCAGTGGGACAGAGTGAGTCTAGTTGGAGGCCTGTTGTCAGGTGGAGTCCCTCAAGGGTCGTTACTGGGACCAGTACTATTCAGTATATTCATCAATGACTTAGATGAGGGAGTAGAGTGCACTGTTAGCAAGCTTGCTGATGACACGAAGGGGTGAGGGAGCTGGGTCTCTTTAGCTTGGAGAAGACGAAACTGAGAGGTGGTCTCATTAACATTTATAAATATGCAAAGTGTGTGCATCAGGAGGATGGAGCCAGGCTCTTCTCAGTGACATCCCATGATAGGACAAGGGGTAATGGGTGCAAGCTGGAACACAGGACGTTCCACAGAAATATGAGAAAAAACTTCTTCATGGTGAGGTAACAGAACACTGGAATGGGCTGCCCGGAGAGGTTGTGGGATCTTCTCTGGAGACATTCAAAACCTGCCAGGACAAGTTCCTGTGTGACCTAATGAAGGTGTTCCTGCTAAGGCAGGGGGATTGGACTAGATGATCTTTCGAGGTTTCTTCCAAATCCTGACATTCAGTGACTCTGTGATTCTGAAACAGGTATGGAGAAGGGAAAGCAGCTAGTAAAATGAAGACTTGGTAAAAAAAATACTCTTTTCACATCATAGCTGGGATTCTGGCATTTAATTTTTTAAATAAATAATACAATTTTTTTAGCTCATCTTTTCTTCTCTCTTCCCTCTTCCCTCTTCCCTCTCTCTTCTCTCTTTCCCTTCCCTTCCATCCCCTTCTCTTCCCTTTCCTTCTCCTTTCCCTCTCCCCTCCTCCTCCCTTTCCCTCCTCTTCCCTCTCCTCTCCTTTCCCCCCTCTCCTCTCCCCTCCTTTCTTCTCCTCTCCCCTCCTCTCCTCCCCTTTTCAATTTCCCTTTTTCTTCCCCTTTTTCAATTTCCCTTTTTCTTTCCCTCCCCTTTCCCATCCCATCCCATCCCATCCCATTTCCTCTCCTCTCCTCTCCTCTCCTCTCCTCTCCTCTCCTCTCCTCTCCTCTCCTCTCCTCTCCTCTCCTCTCCTCTCCTCTCCTCTCCTCTCCTCTCCTCTCCTCTCCTCTCCTCTCCTCTCCTTCCATTTATTCTTTTCCTTTCTTCTTTCTTCTTTTCTTTTCTTTTCTTTTCTTTTCTTTTCTTTTCTTTTCTTTTCTTTTCTTTTCTTTTCTTTTCTTTTCTTTTCTTTTCTTTTCTCTTCTCTTCTCTTCTCTTCTCTTCTCTTCTCTTCTCTTCTCTTCTCTTCTCTTCTCTTCTCTTCTCTTCTCTTCTCTTCTCTTCTCTTCTCTTCTCTTCCCTTCTCTTCCCTTCTCTTCCCTTCTCTTCCCTTCTCTTCCCTTCTCTTCCCTTCTCTTCCCTTCTCTTCCCTTCTCTTCCCTTCTCTTCCCTTCTCTTCCCTTCTCTTCCCTTCTCTTCTCCTCTCTTCTCCTCTCTTCTCCTCTCTTCTCCTCTCTTCTCCTCTCTTCTCCTCTCTTCTCCTCTCTTCTCCTTTCTCCTCCTCTCTTCCCTTCTCTTCTACTGCCCCCACCGTTGTAGACAAAACTCTCGTATTCTCCTCCACATCTCACTAGAAAAAGGAGAGTCTCAAGTTGTGACTGAGTAATTTTTGCCTCAAACGGAGTTTAGAGGAAAAAAGAAAAGCTGCTTCCTCCCTGGCTCCCCCTGGCAGAGGCAAGCTACAAGTGTGACCAGAGCAACAGCAAAGGCAGGAGTGACAATACCTGTCTGTGGCCTTAGGCAGCCGGGAGAAGTTGTCAATCATGACCTCTGCGTCACAGCGAGTGAGGATGACCACTGCCTGGCACAGGAAGGGCATGAACGTGCTCTGCTGCATGGACGATGCGCAGCTGCGCAGAATGTAGAGGATCAGTAGCACCTGAAAGAAGAAGGAGAGAAAGAACGACTGGGTGCATCTCTGACTCCACAGGGTCTAACCATGGACATACAGCAGTGACATGAGCAGTGCCTGCTCCCTTGACAAGCTTCCAAGGCCTAAGCCTAAATTGCATGCCAGACACCCTGCCAAGCCCTGGCTCTGCACTCAGGCTGTGCCTCTTTAGCACAAGAGGCAAATGGCACAAGGCGTAGTGCAACAGCCAGAAAAAGTCCAAGACACGTGGAAGAAAGTCTCTTACGTCTCGACAGATGTCCTTCCTGTACATCTGCAGAAAGGTGATCATCCACTTCCCAGCTGCACGCATGCGCATTCCTTTGCCTTTCCGCAAGGTTTCCTTGATGGCTGTCATGAAGTCAATGGTGTGTTCCAGGGGGAGGTTTCTGCACACCATCTGCAGAGAAAAGAGAAGCAGGAGAGATCTCATCACTGCTCTGTGGCGGATCTTCAAAACATACAGCAGTGTTGAAGGCATTCTTAGTTCAGCGGTTTGCTGGCCATTCAGGCATATTGCAATGCAATGCTCCTGCTGTCCATACCTTTCCATTCATATGTACAGTGGTTGAGCCTTCTCTCACTTCTCCATCCATGCTGTTTGCTTACATGCAAAGCCTACCTCCCAACAAGCCACAGTAACACACACACAAACACACACACACACACACACACACACATGTCATGGAATCAGCTCCTTATGCTGGGCACCTGAAGGCCAGACATAGCTCAGCACCTTCTGGTACTTGCTTAGAAAAGTGGTCTCAGGGTGACAGCTCATTCTGGAAGTGGTGGGAGAGGCTGAAGGGAGCAGAGGGATGTGCAGAAGCCTACGCACTGAGATCGTACCACTCCTTTTTGGGTCCACTTACCCTTGCCAGTTTGGATGAAGTCTGGAGCTGAGAGATGGTGCTGCAGGCATGCAGCCCCTCGTGCAGGCTCCCAATGTCTCCCATCTCAATGACTCCGTTGGTCACCTTGGCTGGAAAGAGCATGGAGAGAAAAGGGAAGTCATGCTTCTGAAAACAGAACCTCTTTCCACAGAGGACAGGATGGGGATAAGAAGAAAACTGTGCATGGTGCCTCTCCCTCCTGTAAAAAGGGCCCAGCCCATGAGGCTCTGGTAGTGCTGCAGAGAAGAGCAGAGGGCTGGTGCACGGCTGCTCTACTCACCTTGGATTCGGAGAAGGGAGCTTAGACAGGCGATGGCCAACTGGCGGGATGTGGGCATGGGGTCACACGTCAGAGGTGCCAGCAATCCCACCAAGGAGCCAAAGTGCTTGCAGGCATCTCCTCTCTGCAGGGGTGAGAGGCAGGAACAAAGCTGTAGGCAGACCCAGCTCTCCCTAGCTTCTCCTGCCTGTGCCTTCCCCATATAATGGGCGACACAGCATGCACAGCTGGGCGGAGCTCACCTTCCAGTTTGGGAGCATGGGGGAGGGAGCAGGGGCATGTGATGGGGCTCTTTACTCACTTGAAGCTCTTCACAAGCAGCCAGCAGCTGGGAGCAGGTCTGCAGGGCCCTCTTGCGCTCCCACATGTTGACTGATGTCAATGATCTCTGCAGGACCTGTAGCAGAGCATCTGTCTCACTGAGGACATCTTTTCTTTCCCTTCCTGCCACCCTTCTCCCTGTCCCTCTTTTCCTGACACTTTCACTCAGGGCCTGTCCTGTGGCTCCACACGGTCCCCTGTCTCACTGAGCACAGGCACTGCTGCCTGCTCTCTCTGCAGACACTCCTGCCTCCTAACCCAGGAGCTTTTCCTCAACTGTGGCCTGCCAGGGGCTGGCTCCTCCCTTTTCCCATGCAGGGCCCATTTCTCTGCCCATTTCTGAGCTCACAGTGAGCTGGCAGGTCAGCAGGAGATTTCTCTCCCTCTAATCATCCTCTCATTCCCCAGATCTCTGTCCCTGCTATCGACAGGCACCATGCTTTTTCCCTTGTCCCACACATACTCACATGGACTATGTTCTGGAAGAAGCTGTTGGTGGACTCTGTCTCAAGCAGGACCACCATGAGCCGGCCCAGAGCTTTCAATGATGTTTGCAGAAGCTGAAAGCAGAAGAGGGGATTGAGGTGCGGCATCATGATTGCTGCCAGAGCATCGGTTGTGTGTAGGTAGGGTTCCCACGCAGAGGTGGCCGGGAAAGATATGGCAGTTTACCTGCAGGTACTGTGCTGCTTGCTGTGACTTCCTGATTTTCAGCATCATCCTCGCTGAAGGGTGCGTCACAATGTTTTTGCAGCACAGAGTTAACATTTCACGCATGTCCTTGCTTTCTAAAGAGGGCTTCAGCTTGCTGACAGGAGGAAAAAAGGAAGAGAAAGTAGAAAGAGCCTTTACCAGTGCTCTCCAGACTGGTTCAGACAACATCTCAGTTTCTCATAATGGACAGCTGCAAAGCCAGCATCCCCAGCTTGTGCCACTGAGAACTGTCTTTAGTTCCATCAGCACCTGCTTCTTCCCTGGCAGCAGTGAACCACCTCCCTCTCTGAAGGGAAGGAGACCCCAGGTCTCCCTTCTCTTCCCTGCCACGGGACAGGAGCACCAGGGCCTTTCTCTCTGCCCAGAACCTCAGCTTTGCTGGGCACAACAGCCCAGCCATCTCTCTTGTAGATGTGTATCCCCACCCCCTGCCCCCTCCAGGCCTTCTGGAGCTAACCAAATGGAGGACCACCATGTTGCCTTGCAACCCCAGAAGCTCCTGCCCTTACCTCAACTGCTCCAGGGCCAGAACCACCTTCAGGGGCACTGGAGATACAGGAGTGCCCAAGTAATACTTCTTCAGCAAGTCCTGCAAGTCCCAGAGAGACATTGTCAGAGTGAGCAAGGGGTACACAACAGCTCTTCTGCCCAGCCCAGAGACAGAAACAACTGCCACACACCAGCCCCATCATTGCCATGTTTCCCACTGAGGCACTGCAGGATGCAGCATCTCCACAGCTGGTGGACCTAGCCTGCTGCCCAGCCGCTGCCTGCCAGCACCTAAGGTCCCCACCAGCTGGAGAGTGTGGCTGAGGGAGACCTGTATGCCCCCAGGGAAGCGAGCTTAGTGGCACAGCCCAGAACTCCTCTGCAGAGAGCCCTGGCTCTAGGCACTCACCGTTAGGATCTCCAGCAGCTTGCCCTTCAAGGAGGGATTAAAGAAGGCAGAGTCGCCCACAGCATGGACAGCAGAGCTGAAGTCAGTGATGCTCTGCACCAGCGCGAGCTTGTTCTGCAAGTCCTGAGGCCCAAGAGAGAAGAACATTCATTGAACTGTGGGAAGGGACGCGGGCTGTAAGGGGGGACACGTGGGGGCAATGCTAAGGGAAGTGCTTGGATCTTCATCTGGGCACAGACCGTTCCCTGAGGGACCTTTGGAAAGAGAAGGCCCATCTCAGCATCCCCCCATGTGGAGGGGCTGAAGCTGGGCACTCTGACACCCAGGCAAACCCCAAGCGCTCACCTGGCGGCTGCAGCTGTACAGCAGCAGGATGTTGCCCACGATGTCTCCCTCCAGGCGGGCAAGCAGCTGTTCCTTGGAGGCTCGCAGTGCCAAGCTGCCATGGGCGAGGATGAGAGCGCTGCGTGTGGCCTGAGCTCTCATGCTGTCCAGATCCATCTGTGTGGGGAGAAATGCCTTGAGATACTCACTCAATGGCCCCCAGTGCCCCGCAATGCACCTGGGTTCCCAAGGCAGCAGCTGATCTGAAAATAAGGTGTAAGATGGAATAAAAATAAGGCCAAGATGGAAATGCGTAACTTTACCTTCTTGTGCCTGGAAATCCTTCCATTCCGGCCTTTGCACAGCCTGGATGCAAACACGGTGAGTGTGTCCAGGACTGTGTGGAAGTTGCTCTCAGCAGCATGGCTGAGAAGAGAGATCATCCCCTGCACAAAAGAACAAGGGGCAGTTGGTGCAGGCCTCAACCTACTGGCGCGGCCAGCCACAATGGCCAGGCTGGTCTTCGCCTGGGGGAAATGGCAGCACTGAGGAGATTGAAAGGCCCGGAGCAGGGCCAGGGGAAGCCCTCTGCCCCAGGGACAGAGCGGGATGCTGGCAGAAGCTGGAGGAGAGGAGAGCTCACCTGGGCCTCAGATGGCTCCTCTGCATTTGCTTCCTCCAGGTGTTGCAGCAGCTTCTCTTGGATGTGGAGGACTTCCTTACAAGCTCCCAGAACTGTTCCCAAAGCCTTGTGCAGGAAAGACTGCGTGGGAAGGGAAGGAATAAGCTGAGATGTGGCAGCAGCCTGACCCGCTGGCAGAGGGCCAGGTGGGAAGGACCCACGCTCCCTGGGAGATGCTGAGAGCAGCTGCTGGGCTGAGCTTTAGCCAGCCCCTGGGTAGTTTGCAGGGAAAGGCTCTCTGAGGGGAACGGGCTGGGGAAGCAGTGTGGGCAGCCCACGTGGGCAGAGCACCAGCTGCAGCCCCAGCCCCAGTTTGGCATCTGCGACTGCACCACTGGGTAGAGTGGGGGGGAACCTACCTTTTCTCCAGAACTGCTGGGGGAGCTGCTCAGCCGCCGGCTCAGCTCACAGCTCAGGGCCTTGGTCCAAGCTTCATCCTCCATGGTGTCCAGTGTTGCCCTCAGGAACTGTTGGAGAACAGGAAAAGCCAATGTTCCCTTGCCCTTTACCTCTTCCCACATTCGCAAGTTGCTGAAGCCTTCTGGGGATCAGCTTCCCCCAGCATTCCCTCCATTAAAGCCGCCTGCCACACTTTTCCTAGGACTCCCCTTGGGCTTGGGACAAAGAGGAAGAGGCAGTGCCACAAAGGCATGCAGCCACTCTACAGCAGCTTCTGAGAGGCTGTTCCTGTCCCATGGTGGCTCATATGGAAGTGGGGCTCCTTGCAGCAGGCAAGCACTTCTCATTGCATGTCTCCCCGCAATGCTGTACCTTTAGCAGACGGTGCTCCCACTCTGCAGAGTCTGCGAAGCTCTCGTTTTTCCCTGCACAGCAACAAGAAGCAAAAAACCCTTACTTAGGATCAAGCCACAGAAGAAGAGCTGCTGCAAACCTGGCTTGGCTTGGGCACTTGGCACTGCCAAGCTGGGACCTGCACCCCCTCCACAATGACCTGTCCCTCCCCACAAACACTGTCTCAACAGGGGCACAGAACTGCTCCAAGACTGCTGTCCAAGGGGAAGTGAAGGGCCCATCCGTGCCCTGGAATGGGCAGATCCCCGGAGGGATAGGTCCCCAGGCCTCAGAGCTGTCTCCCTGGAATGGGAACAGCAGCAGAGCTGCTGGGCCACAGGCAACACTTCCCCTGTGCCACGCCACAGAGCTGCATTTTCACTCCCCCCCTTCCATGCCTCCGTCCCTCCCTACCCACCAGTACTTTACCTTTAAGGCACTGCAGCAGCAGGGGAATCTCAGCAGCCCACATGGCCCCTACAGCTCTGTGGATCTTGCTGTGGAGGTTTTGCATGAGCAGCAAGGCAGCAGCTTGGAGTTCGCTGCCTGCAAAAGGGCTCCCTGCCACCACCTGAGCGAGAGCAAGGAGAAGCAGGGTCATTTCTGCAGCAAAGGCAGCAGCTTCCTCCAGGAGGGAAGCAGCCTGGCTCTGCCCTGGAGGGCAAGGAGCAGCCAGCAGCTTTGCCCATGGTGCTGCACGCCCAGGTAGAGAACAGCATCCCCAGGGGTGAGGCAGGCACTGGCATGCTCACCCATGCTGCTTCCTTCTTGGGGGTCATGGTACTGGCCTCTGGAGCATCTACTCACCAGCAGGCGTGCCAGCAGTATCTGAGGAGTCAGCAGTGGGCCTGCAGGGAGAAAGAAGTGCTGACTGAGATGCAGACATTCCATGCCCTGCCATACACACTTTTGCTGTCCCTTCTGGGTGCTAACACGGGTCAACAGAGCTCACTGGGGGAGTTTCTGCTCCTACCTTGAAACATGGAGCTGAGGAAATGGGGATCCAGTTCTTCCATGTCCCGCACCGTCAGGTCCCCTCTCTCAGCCACGGCTTGGACGCAGTGGGAGACTGGGATCAGCATGCCGGTGTACTCGGCTGGCACCACGTACAGCAGCAGCCGCGGCCACAGGAGCTGTAGGGAACAAGGCAGTTGAACATGTCAGCATTCCTGCCTCCACTCAGAGATGAAGAGGACTCTGTGAATTTCCCTGAGTCTTGTGTGCTTCAGAGCACGTTGGAGGAGAGACCTGGGGTGTTGGAATGTGACAAGGAACATGTGGTGCAAAGGCAAGGAGTGGCAGCAGGGCAGAGTGTGACTTACTTTGGACATCCCTCTCGCAGAGACATCCAGCGACCCCAGGATGTCCATACACAGCTCTTGGAGAGCGCCTTCTTCCTGGGCTTCCTGGGCAGAAAGGTTTCCAGCTGCCTGCACAACAGTGGTGTTGAAGCACCGGTTACTCTCAGTTCTCAGGAGCCTCTCAGGAGGCTCAGGTGTGGCCCCACTGCTGCTTCTGTGCCAGCCTCTGAGCAGCACGGGTCTTCCACAGGAAGATGCTGCCCACTGTCCTTACCCTTCTTGTGGTGCGGCTGAACTCACTGAAGATGTGCCCCACCACATCCCAGGCTGAGCAGCTCCAGGTGTCAGCGCTGAGCAGATCTTTGATGAAGTGCAGAATGGCCCTCCTCACCTGCCAGGGATCAATTGTGGATTTGATTTTGCTGCTCAGAAGGCAAAGGGAACCCACCTGCTCATTGGGGCAGCCCTTTGGGCACGAGCAGAGACAGCAAGAGCAGAGAAGAAGCCTTGGCTCCTGAGGTGAGGGCCAGGCCTTAGCACCAGGCTGTGCGCTTTCCATGCACTGCACAGGGACCTGACCACTCCACTCTGCCTGCTCTCTCACCAGAGGAGCCATCATAACTGTGTTGTCAATGCCCCAGCACCTCCCTGGTCACCCAAGCCCTGCCCTGCTGCTGTTGGCAGCAGCATCACCACCCTAGCAGTGCTTTCCTTTCCCAAATCAGCTCACCTGGGTACTGGGATCCCTGCACAGACACTGCACAGCCTCCACAACTTGGGACAGCTTCTCTGTCATCATGGGCTCTGCAAGAGATGCACAGAAGCATACATAGAGGCACAACCCAGATGGTAAAAGGATCCCTGGAAGTTCTGACCTGTGATACTGACCATTAGAGTGAGCCAGAGTGCCGAGCAGACCCAGGGCTGCCACACAGCCAGCCTCCCTCTCACTGTCCAGCTGCGACTGCAGAAACAGGACCATTTCCTCTGGGCAGATTTGGGCTGCAGGGAGGAAATACCGCACTGTGTTATCAAGAAACTTGCGTTCATTCCCGAGGTTTGTGAGAGAAGTTTTGGCCAGGGCACTGCCAAGCATCACCAGATCTCCTCTCCTTACCCTGCAGTAGGATGCAGTGGGTCAGCTCTGCTCTATCAGCCTCTCTTTGCTGTTTGGTGTCATCAGAGAGCTGTGGGAACAAGGTGCATTTGAGAAAATTGCATCAGCATCGAGGATGGAAAAGAAACTGTGCTGACAGCTCTCGTCTGCTTTAGCACTCTTGGGATGAGGACATGGAGACAAAACACAGCCCACCCTACAACATCTCCAGGGCACACGCACAGCTTTGGAGCAGCCATGGGCGTGCAGAAGCTAAGTTTGAGCAGACATCAGAGGCTCAGAGTTTTGCAGTCCTTCTGAGACTTAGCCAAGAGGAATACTGCTGTATGCACAAGGGTAGGCTCCCCTTACCTGGTAGAACACAGCTCTGGTGATGGCCAAAAACTTGTCCTTGAGGATGACAGATTGAACTCCCTCTAAGGCCTCCAAGAAGATACTGAGGCTCTGCAAGAGACCAGGAAAGGACTGAAGCCACATCTAACCACTTGACAGAGGAGAAACTGATTCCCAGTGATTTGTCTGCTGGGAGAAGCTCCCACACAGATGTATTGGTTTGTCCCCTCCTCCCAGCAGCACTAAGAGAGTCTCTCTGCTCTCACCCGAGCCCTGTTCGGGCATCGTTTGCAGGCATTTCCCACCCAGCAGCCCTCTTCTCCCCCATCAGATACAACTGGATGTGGTCCCCTGGCTGTTAGCACACAGCTCCTCAGGCACTCAGAGTCCCACTGTGGTGGTGATGGCGAAGCCTCCCATTCCCAGGATGGGCCCTAGTGACTCCTGGCTTCCTTCTGGCTTTTGTCTGGGTTGTTCTTTCCTTGACTGAAGAACTCAGGAAGCCTCAGACCTCCCTTGGACACCTATTCCTTCTTTCTCCAAGGGCTCCCAGCCTCCTCCCTGCATCTCGCAGACCCCTCATGGCATTTGCTCCATGGGCTCCACAGATACCTGCACAACATCTCACCTTGGTCACCATGCAGGTGTCTTGGGCCTCCTGATACTGGTGCACAAGCCAGAGGACCTGCTCCCAGATGTGCTTTTGCTGCAGCTCCTCTTGCAGGACAGTCAACATGGAAGCCACGGCCCCGAGGACGGCCTGTTTGTCCTGGAGAGGGATGGCAGAGGCCCAGCATCAAAGACTGAGGGTTTGCTCTTCCTACAGAGAGGGCTTTCTCTTTCCCTTACCCTTCCCCATTCCCCCCCGTGCCCAGCAGGAGATGGGCTCGCTCTCCCTGGGCAGGCAGGTTTTCCCCACACCCTCATCCCCAGCTTTCCCTGCCACAATGCTGTGACATGCGGCTGCTTCCTGGCAGGGAGATCCAGCCCTGAGAACAAATCCAGTTCAGGGCACTTTGCAGAGCCAGCCCTCTCCCTCTCATCACCCCTCTGCTCTCAGCCTGCTGGGCACAGACAGAGCTGCTGACATGGATGTCCCCACCACCATCCCAGGCTGGGAATGCAGCAGTGCTCACCTTTTCCTCCTTGCAGTCCTGCCAGTTGCTCAGCACAGAGCAGAAGAGCTGGTAAAGATTCTTATAGATCTGCTCTTTCTCTGTGGCAAGCCAGGGGCATTGCTTTCCAGAGTACAAGTGAACCTTGACTCCTTCTAACCATTGTTTCACAACTGAAAATAACAAAACAAAACAAAAAAATAAATGAATAATTATTTTTTTTTAAAAAAAAGAGAGAGAGAGAGAAAGAAAAGGAAGGGAGCCTTCCTTGCACCTGTGAGGTGCAAGGGCTGTCCCAAGCCCCCCTGCTCTGGGGCCAGCACTCACCAGCACAAGCAATGTGCAGGGTCCGGCCGCTCCTCACCTGGCCCACCAGACTGCGCAGGCCAGCCAGCGTCAGCCACACAAAGGAGATGCACTGTGGAGTTGTAGAGAGGAAGGAGAGGGGCACGGTCAGAGCCTTAGCAGGGAGGGAGGAGGGGCTGCAGCCCTGCATCCCCCAGCTTAATGCAGATCACATGCAGAGGGGTGAGACCCCTTTGCCCAATTGTTGTAGATGCCAGGAAGCTGAGGGCACTCTACCATAGGTGCTGAACAGTTTGCTCAGGGTCATGAGCACAAAGTCCTTGGACATCTCCCGTGTGGCCTTCAGGTGGCCCTGGAGCTCGGCCATCACCAAGCTGAAGTGTGTCCGGGCCAAAGCCACCAGGACATTGCTGGCAGCCGTCCTCACGCTGTCCGTCACGCCCTGAAAAAGAGTCACTGGTGACACACGGCACAGGAGACTGCCCGACGCCTTCCCTTGGAAAGGCTCAGCCACCGCCGTCCGCCAGCAGAACACCAGCGCGGGCAGGCGGCTCCCTTTGCCTTCAGGAGTGACCCCTCACCTGGGCTGCTGTCAGGTCCTGGGACACCTCTGCCAGCAGCCGGTTCACCACTCCGCACGGCGGGCGGCTGTCACCTTCCCACAGGACGTGCTCCAGCTCGCAGTACGCCTGCGCTCGGTCACCCTGGGGACAGGGATAGGTCACGTTTTGCTTTGCCCTTGTTCCCGGGGAGCCGCCCTCTGCCACCCATCGCTATGCCGATGAGCTGCCGGGGCCTGGCACTCACGGGACAAGAACCAGGGCAAGGATTGATGGTTGGACGTCCCCAGCTCACCTCCTGGTCTTGCAGGCGCTGCAGCAGTAAAGTCACGGCACAGGTGGGGACAGGGCTTTCCACCCTGTCTCTCTCCCTGCGACGTGTACATCTGGGCATGCAGCCCACACAGGCAAAGAGACCTGGAAGGAAAGAGCAGAGCAGCTGTCACTGGTGTTGCTTGGAGCCAGGGCCGAGCATCCGGCCAGCTCTGGGAGGAATGCTCCTCCAGCCCCATGGTGTGGGGTGGGCTGTACTGGCACATGTGTTGTTGGCAGGGAGAGGGGAGAAAGCCTTCTCCTTGCTGGGGTACTGGGGAAACCACAATGGGCGGCCACACTCAGCAGAGCAAGAACAGTGCTGCTGGCACATCCTAAACAGACACTGGTGGCACACACGTGCTCGGGCAGCGTCACGGTGTCCAGAGAGGTGGAGGGACCTCACCTCGAAGGGCTCTCAGCCGCTCCATCACACAGGATGTTTCCAGATAGACACAAAGCTTTCTCTGGGTTCACTTCCTGCACGTCCCACAAGCGGACTGAGCCACCGCTCCCACTGCTGCCACAGGGGTGAAAGTGACAACAACTGTGACATCACAGCAAGGAGTGTCACCTCACAGCCCCCTGGGCTGGGGACCAGTTTTGAAATTGAATATGTAGAGGTACAATCTAAAGTGTGATCTCTTTTTTAAACAAGAAAAAAATTAAAATAAGTTTTGTTACTTTTTATATTCTATGATGCAATTTCTGAGGACTGCTCTGAAAGTAATGCCCTCCAATGCATGGTGTTGGCCCATGATGTCCACGGTGGATGCTGGTGGTGTGGCAGTAGGAGCTGAACCTTCCCACCAGTATTCCATGGTGTGTTATTGCTGTGTGACAGATGGCAGCAGAGGGGCAGTCTGACACAATGGATCTGACATGGAAGTGCAGGTGAAGCAGAGGTGTGTCACTGAACTCCTCCACGTGGAAGAAACATCACCCACTGACATTCATCGATGCACAAGGAGCATTGAAAAAGACCAAGCAGTGGATGTGAGCACAGAGAGGTGGTGGGCAGTGGCAACAACAGCAGTAGGTCAGCTCCGCTGGTGCAGATGTTACAAGTGCAGCACGGCGTGCAAACTCTTGTTCATTGCTGGTGAAAAGGCATAGCTCATGGTGGTGACAGTTTTGTAGCTGAGAACGTGAAGAGGTTTCAAGAGAGATTACAGATTTATTGTGTGGAACTATGTTTTCCAATTGAGTTGAAGCGGGATTTCTCTCCAAAAGTCTGGCAGCCTGTATCTGGATGGCATAGATGCTGGCATTAAGGGGCTGCATGGCCCTGGGCAGTTGGGAACAAATCTGAGCCTTGCTGCCACTGGGCACATGCACTCACACAAACAGGTGTGCGCATGGACATGCATGCAGATGCACACACACACATATACACGCACGCACATAACAGACTGCACTGATCAAATGCAGAGACAACTGTGGTGACCAGCAGCTTATGTACATACAACTGCTCCCTTTTATCCATTTTTCCCTTTTTTTTTTTCACTTTTCTTTCCCAAACCATCTTGATCCATCTCCTCTCCAACCTCTGGCTCCTCCTTCGTGTCGTGTGCAATCTCAAGATGCTCTATTCTACACTTCAAGAAATGACTGGTGTGGTCAGGGGTGCCTTTATAGCATTTCCCCAGCCCCTTGCATTGTCTCACAGTTGTGGGGCTGGTCACCCAGCACAGTGAAGGGCCAGTTCCCCAGCCCATGGACCTCTGATATGGTAAGGAGACCCACAAGATCTGGTTGCACTTGAGTGCCATCTCACAGGGATCTCCTAGATGGAGTCCAGCAGGGGGCCACAAAGTTAACAAAGGGCTTAGAGCACCTCACATAAGAGGAAAGGCTAAGTAACCTGGGTCTGGTCAGCCTGGGGAACAGGCTGAGGGAGAATCTTATCAATGTTTATAAATATCTAAGGGGAGGTGAGAGGCAAATGAATAAGGCCATGCTCTTGGTGGTGTGTAGCAATAGGACACGGATTTAATGGCCTAAAACTTGTACATAGGAAGTTCCATACTAACATGCAGAAGAACTTCTTTACAGTAAGGGTGATGGAGCACTGGAACAGGTTGCCCAAAGAGGTTGTGGAATCCCTTTTTTGGAGATAATCAAGACCCATCTGGACGGCTACCTGTGCAACTGATTGTAGGGTTCCTGCTTTATTTTGATGATACTAAATTGTGGGGAATTGCTGATCCTGTCGAGGCTGGAAAGGCCTTGCAGAGACATCTAGACAAATTAAAGAGCTGAGCAATCACCAATCACCTGAAGTTTAAGAAGAAAAAGTGCTGAATTCTGAACATGGGAAGGAGCGACCCTGGCTATACATACAGAGTGGAGGATGAGACATTTACTGAATTTTCTGGAAAGGAGGGAAAGGTATGGATGTACAGAGTAGTGGCACTACGTGTTCATATAGGATATTGAGTTAGACAGAGAGGGCAGTGTTCATACTATTCTATGGTTCAAGTAGAAGAGTTAGTAGCTGTGTGGAGTGATCATTAAAGAAGCTGAGACTGAAGAGCCAGTGAGTAGCCTATAACTAGAGAGTGGTGTAACACCATCATTTTGGCCTCTGGCATATGCCATATTCGATTAGGAGAACTTAACTCCCTAAAAGACCAGCCCCTACATTTGAAAGATAATAATGGCCTATGGGCTTCATAGCAAATAAACTAAATTGGTCCATTCCAAACCTCTGAGTTAAAACAGTACGTGTTAGTGGGCACTGGCAAAATATCAGGGTTAGCTCAGGTTCAGGCAGTCTGGTGAGCAACAGGAGACCATACTTCTTAGGGTCTGAAACTGTGGTTTGGCTCACTGTCCAAACCCAAATCCATTCAATCAGATACCAGAAACCAGTTTACTGCCAGGATGGTCCAAGAGTGGGCATAGTATGAAGGAATCCATTGGATTTTTCGCATCCCATACCACTGTCAGGTGTTCTTAAATGTACTAATGGCCTCTTGAAATGAGCACTGGAACCCAAGAGTCAGGATGATCACAATCAGTGACTGATGCAGTAGCAAAGGTCAGGAGTCATTGGGGAATTAATGGGTCCCAACGACTCACTGCATTCTGCCCTAAAGCCCCATCCGTACTTCCTAGAAAAAGAGAACCTGAAGATCCTGTAAATTCGCTCCATTTTCCAGGTAACTTTCCAGCAGTAGGACAAGTACATCTGACAGTAAAGACTGCCTTCAACCCTCACACATGGGTGGCAGCTGATGCATATGGGAAAAACCATCACATCAATACCTGATGGACAGTACGAGTCGCATCAATACCTGATGGATAATTTCTTCCAGAACCAGCTCATCTGGGTCCTGGGGTCCCTAGACAGGCCTTGCACAGCCTCCACAACCTGAGGCAGCTTCTCACGGGCTCTGCAAGAGGTACACAGAAGCATGCATGAAGGCACAACCCAGGTAGGAAAAGGGATCCCTAGAAGCCCTGGCTGTGGTACTGACCTAGTCCCACCAGCTTATGAAGTGTGAACAGAAACAAGCAGAGCCATTTTACTGGGATATGATGAGGTAAAGACTAACAGTGGGTAATTACATTTTTAGATTGTCTCCTGGTATATGTCATGCTCAGAGGCTGAGATTGCTGTCATGCATCTACTTGGAAAAAAATGCAATGTAGCACTTAGCCAATGTGAGAATCTGTGCTGTGATTTGCTCTTTTTTTGTGTGTGCATTTGTTTTTCTTAGCCTTTCCCTGTTCCCACTACTCAAGCTGCCTGTGTTTCTTTTTACTGTCAGACCATGACAGACAGGTGCTATCTACAGCCCTGAATTACTAGACAGACATTTTGGAGGGCACGGGATACAGCAGGTATTTCCAGGTCCCCAATCCTGTCAATCCTGGAGATGCAGTAAGCCTTTGCTAATAGAAGATTAACCCCAAATGCAAAAACAGTATTCACTTTACCACACCTTTTTACATGTGCTTGTATCAGGTAATCCACCCCATATATATTTTGAGGACACCAAGTAGCCCTCAGTTTTTCCTAAGCTGGAGCAGGCAGGATCAGTTTGTTATACTGGGGCTGGGGCTTTACTGCAGACAGCTTGCTGGGAAATTTTACTCAAGTAAGAAAAGAAATTAACACAGATTCAGACCCACAAGAAGTAGTGTGCGAGATGTTGGGGAGCATTTATCCTGAAATGGTGCCCATCTGTCTCTGTATCTCCTCTGCTTTCTGCTGACATCTCAAATTGGGACCAAATACTGCTTACCCAAATTTGCTACCCTGTTCACTTAACATAGACAGCATAATATCACAACTTGTCAGCCTTTGTTGCCCTGGTTAGACTTCTAAAACTGTTATTTAACAGAGCAAGGTGATATGAATCATGAAGGATCAATCTGAATTATAACCTTTAGATAATTAATTATGCACACATTTCTTGTGAGATCCTTAAATCAGCAGGGCTTCTTAACCAGAGCCATAAGAATGTTGTCTGTGGACAACTGGAGACTTGACCCATAAATCAGCGAACAGGCCAGCAGGTGCTATTCATGCTTCATGTTTTTTCCCTGTGAGAATGAGACACTTAATTACCACCAAGGTCACAGAAAAGGGGAAAAGCTCTGTAACACCGAGTTGATTTTGACAGTAGCAGTTCCTGCAACAATTTTTGAAAGCAGAGAAATTCACAAGCAGAAGGTGAAACTGCAGATGGCAGCGCTGTTATGGTATCATCTTCATAATACAATGAGCTAAATGAGCGCTATCACCCTTTTCCCACAAAAAGTTGGAGCTGGTGATATTTTGAGGCCCCTTCTGACCTGGGCTGTTTTGTGATTCTTTGGCCTCGACTGCACCTACAGCCCTCCCCTACAACCTGTTCCTCTGCTGTGTGAGTGAGTGCTGGCATCCAGCACATCGCCTGACCTCACAGTGACAGCACAGATCAGGTGAAACAATGCAGTTTCTTCCCATTAATGCCACCTTGTCTCTCCTGTTCAGGTGTGGGGAGGCTGGTTTGGGCTTCTCTAAGGAGAGAGAGAGAAAGGAGAGCAGTGAGTGCCTCGGGGCCAGTTGTCCTACTGTGGGTGCAGCCCTCTCCTCACTGGCCTCCACCACCCTCCATGCAGATTTGTCCTTCTGCCCAGGTTTGGCAGATCCACCTCATGAAGAGGACCACAGGGAGACTGGGATTAGAAAAGCAACATGAAAAATGTGTCTAGTGCAGTTCTCTAAAGTCCATTAGCCTACCTTATGGTTTCAATCTTTTATTTTCTTGAAATGGCATGGATTTAGCAAGCATATTGCAATTTTAAATGGAAGTATAGGTTTATAAATCTATACTTATCCAGTCAAGGAAATGACCTGAGTCTGGAAAGTGCAAAGCTGCTGCCAGACTCCCCTGAGGCTAGTAGAGCTGAATAACAGGGCCTCTGAAAGCCGGGTGATGAATTTTAGAGATTTGCAAACTCTTGGCCTGGGTTTTGCTAATCAATAGTAGTCACTTAGATATAATGAGCTGTCAATTGCATCTAGTTTGAAAGATGGATGCTTATTTGATTCTGGTAAGAATATATTCAATGACTTGCCAAAATTTATTGGATTAAATCCAGCAAATCAGAAATAACTAATTAGTACTGTTAATAGGCATTTAAAATACAGTTCATTTTTGGGCACGGTTGGTTCTGCACTGTTTTCATCTTTCCAGAAATGTGGGCAATAGAGTTCATTAGGGTCAAGAAGTGCCTGGGTTCTGGTCTAACTTCTGTGTTGGGTGGCTGAGCAAAGCGGGTGAGAAGATGGCATCAGCTCCACCCTCCAGGAAAGGGAGACTTCTATGAAGAGTAAGAGACTCTACTGAAACACCTGGAGACAGCTGCATGCATACGGAATCTTCTGGTCTAATATTGGCAAGGGTTCAGCAGTTTCAGGTCCTCCTGGACTTTGCAGGATACAGCGTGTCCTTTTCTGTTTTATACAACAAAGAACACATTCGTGTTTCCACAAGTGATAATCATTATTTATATTAAAACAAATCAAAAACTGAAATAAAATCACAAAATCTGATGTTTGTTCAAATATGGTTTATTAAATATACTTTCACTGATGGCAAGGCCATTCCCCCAGACATTATTGCTGCACCATAAGTGTAAGGCCAGCCTTTCCTTGGAATTAGCTACAGTCCCACCTATGGCTTGGGAGCCTGCCACAGGCAGTTTCCTAAGGTCTCCTGGGTGCCAGCTTTTATTTGAATCAAGGTGCAAAAGAGCCTGTCAGCTGGCCTTGCTTCAGCTGTAGAGCCAGACAGGACCATGCTGCCATTTCCATTGCTTCCAGGTTTCTATACAGTGATTTGATCATGTTATCTTAGCTGAGCCTGCAATTCTGTTTTTCCTGCACTCTAGCACAGGAGATGTAAAGCGATGAGAGATTTATTTCTGGGCTTGGTGCACTGTGAACACGACACACTCATGAAACAAGTGCATTTTTGGCCAGAATCACTTCAGCAATCACTTCAGCAGTTCAGATTCATCTCCTGTTGTCAGTATCTGGAGTAAAGATGTTTGAAGCTTTGTGAGATACGAGCAAGTGACTCTGGCATTCAGAGCGTGATTGAAGAAGGCATAAAGTTGTCAAGTGTCTCCTTTACCTGTATGGCTGCTGCCAGCTGGATTCTTCCGGTCCAGAAGTGAGGGTCTGAAAGTTTATGTGCAGCACTACAAACTGATGGTGCTAAATCTGAGCTGTTCCAGCCAAAGTAGCTACTTTTTACTAGCAAAAACACATTTTTTCAAAAGTGTAGTTCTTCTTTTTACTACCTGTTCAGAAACCAAGTCAAACAAGCTGTGAAGTGACTTGCACTATGTAAAACAAAAACCTCTTTCCTCCTCAAGTACTAAGTTGATTAATGCAATAATGTAATTATTTCTAGGTATGTTTGAACAGTAAAAGCAGGTGGGCTTATTTGTTTGCTTAATTTCTACTGCTATGCTATTCTTTGCAGGGAGGATGCTGGAAATGAAGCAGGCAGCACTCCGTCTGGTAGGAAGCTGAGCGAACAGAAGTACTTGAAGTGTACAAAGCAGACTGCAATTTTTTGACGTGGCTTTTTGAACAAATCTTTGAAGAAAAAGCAACACAAAATGCAGTGTTACCACTAGAAATCAGATAGTATTCATCTTGCTCAACTTATCTGAACCGGAAGCCTGTGAGATGAGAACTTCTAGCTGTAAGTCCCTGAGGGTTTTGGAGCTGGTGCTGGCTGCAGGGCTCATTCTGGGGCAGAACTTAGACTTGATAACAGATTTTTTATCATTAAATAAATGTCTCCTAAAAATTTCCGCTTCAGGCATCAGTACCTACAACCAAACCACATATTACTGCATGATAACATTCAGAAATCACAAAGTCAGGCTTTTGGAATTCATTAAATTTTCTCAAAAATCACAGTGGGCACATTATCACATAGGTACATGTACATACTGCTTGCGCTCTGCCCAGGGAACACTTACATCACCTTCCTTGGCAATCATGCACACCAGGAACGTATTTGATTTTAATGAACTCAAGATTTGCCCATAGGCACTCATCCCCAGGGCTTTGAGAAAACAAACACTCAGCAGCAGGGCTCATTTGGCTGCACTGTCACAGCCTGGATCAGCAACTGCAATCTAACTTCCCAATACGTGCTTAATAGTGTTGGAGAGCCTTGCTGTTATGCCATGCATTGATCAAACAGGGCTCAAAGGCCTTCTACAAGTTTTAAAGCTTAGTCCTGATGGTAATAACGTCAGTGATGAAATTGCAATTGTATTTGGTGAGAGGAACAGCGGACACCTTGGGTTTTATCCTGAGAAGTTCCGAGCTGCTGAAGTCCCCAGCCAGACCAAGGAGAGCAGTTCAACACCATACAGAAGCACATCCCTGTTTAATAACAGTGTATTTACCAAGCAGTCCAATTAAACTTGACAGTCTGTTTACAGAGGCTTTCCACCCACTAACCACTGTAAGGGTATCAGCCAACAATCCCAACAAGCTGGAAGGCTGCAGCAAATTGAGCAAAAGATGCTGGCACAGATCTCTTCATCACTCATGAACACTTATGCAAATCCAATAAAGCTCATGGCACATTTCTATCTAGTGTTAAGAACACCAAAGCCCTTTAATGCTGATAATGTTTCTCAAATTTTATTGTGACATTCAAGAACCTGAAAATATTCTGCATCATCATCATCTCAAGGACATACACACTCAATACTCATTAAAGAAAGTGACAGGATGATAGGAGTTGGATAGCATAGGTCAGCTGCCAAATTCCCTGACCTCCCACCACTAAGGACAAGCAGGCAGTGCACTCAAGTGGGGCAGTGGGGTGGGAGAAGGGGTGCAGCACTGCCTCCTGTACCCAGACAGCTTTCCATATGCCTGCCACTTTTCGCTAGCATCATGTCTCTTGAATCACAACCAGACCAGACAAGATTTTCCATCTCTCTCCTTGGGAGTGTTCAGTGTAGCTCCTAAAGTGTATCTCCTCCCACCACATAGAGGCTGAGAGCAAATCTGAATTTTCCCAGTCAGAGTATTTTTTAATGCAAGTTTTATTCTCTGATTACCGTATATTGTTTTTTCTTAGTCACATCTTCCTATTCCTGCTATTCCTAAGAGAATCCCTTTCACTTTGTTAAATACATCTCTGACTAGATCTTTTTTCTTTGAAACACATTAAGGTCTATCTACATTAAAAAAAAAAAAAAAAAAAATCAGACATTATAGTAGTAAGCAAAAATAACAAAATAGCAACAAATTAAGGTATAAATGGTTAAAACACACTATTGGAAAGGTAAACACAGACAAGCACAGAAAGCAGCATAGTAACTACAGTGTAATAGCATATTTTAAGAGAAGAAACATGTAGTTACTAAATGAAAGTACTCTAATAATCATTCTCTTCTTTACTTTCTGTGTCACATATTTTCTAGCTCTGCACACTGCGTATTTCATTCTGCTGTTTTTGAATGAGTTGAGTGCCTTTTCAGAGGGCCCTCATTTTGAGAGGAAAGCACTTCTTTTTTAGTAAATTTGCATATTGCTTACTGGATGAAACACTTATCTAGCTGCTATTGCTCACGCTTTCTGATGTTACAAATAATTTACATGCGCACAATAAGCAGAAAGGATAAGAATTTAACCTTTTGATATTTTTTTTACTATGTCTTAGAGATGGATTTTTGAATGTAAACTTAAATTCAGCTCTCAGAAACTATAAAATTAACTCTTGTTGTAACTAAATTTATCATAAGTGTAGTTGTAAGTATGTTTTCCAATTCTAGACAATTTTCAGAAGTCTTTGGAAGTGTTTTAGACACCTGTAATCTTTCAGTAGAAACTAACAACTGCAGACAAAAGACTTCAGATGTTTCACCACACCTATCTCAATTGGCTTGTAGAAAACCTCCTGTTGTCAATGTTGTACCAGTACCGATTAATATGAGGCAATGATCCTGGAAGAAGCCTCCCAGATACCCTGCCTTTGGCCAGAGTGGATTTGAAGGGATCTTCATTTGGAAGTGCAGCTCAAAAAGACTTGGGACTGGCTTTCACTAACTGTGTGTTTGAAGATTTGTGTATTCAAAGTATCAAGTAAAGAAGCTGATGAACATTCTGGACAGCACTTGACTTTTTCCATAGTATTCTCCCCTCTGATTTATTTCTATTCTGTATTACATTAAAGATGTTTAGTATGATGTTCATTATAGTGTCTTTCATTGGAATATTCCTCTTGGGTATGGGAAGGTGATCCACATTAATATGTGGGTTTTTTTTTTTCCATTATGGGATACATTATTAAGTTCATTATTGTATTTTAATTGATGTTATTATAGCACACTGAGTAGTTTGGTATGGTCTACAGATAGATGATTAATAACGCTACTACTAAAATAGTAAAAGCTGCATTTCTATTCTGGTTGATACTGAAGCTTTCAAAATTGTTCTCATTCTGTCACATAGCTTGGGATCACAAATCTAGCATTATCCCACTGTCTTTTGTAGTACTTCTAACTTCTCTAATAATCTGCTATTTCAACAATGGCTTGATATATCACTAAGCTAGGGGCGACACAGAATAGATCACGTCTGGCTACAGACATTGGCTTTGTCAAACAAAGTCTTATCCTACTCAAAAAGACTGAATGAGTTATGCTTTGCTATTTAAAAGACTATTGACAGAAGGACTGTCAAGACATTTATAAAATTACTACCAACAAATTGAGGCTTACTTCAGTCTGTTGTTGCACTGCTTTTTCTCCCATCCAGTATTTGTTTCAGTTGCTTTTGTGACTCCTACAGCCACAGCAGAACTGTAAACATCTGCATCAAGGCCAAATCGTTTCCTACAATGTACTGTGTGAACTAACAGATTTGAATTTTCAGCCACAGTATTTCTGTTTCTACTTATTAATTATGAAAAAAAAAAATAAGCAGTTTTCTATCCTGTGTAAAGTTTCTGGGTAAGCAGAGTTAAATAATACCAAGAAAACGAAGGTGCCTTCCTTTTCTCTTTTGAAAGGTCATCAGTTAGGCCTGTATTCAGCACTTAGGTTTGAGGCTTGCTTTAAGCAGACCCAGACTGTGATTATGTCTATAAAATTCAACACCTAAAGGATTCTAAAGCATTGCAATTTGGTCAGGTGTACTTTTAAACCACTGCAGAAATCCCTAGGACAGTTTTGGCCCAGGATGATTTGTATTCTTCAGGATAGTCCCTGTTCTCAGGCAAGGAGTTAGCACAGCTCAAGGATCATCCCATGGCACTCACTCTTTGTGCGGGGCTGCACTGCTCAGTAGAATAAGAAAGACCAACAGTGCATTCAGGCCCTTCTGCACAAACTGTCCTCATTGCCAGAGTGTAGCCAGCTAGTCCTGCTGAAATGATGGCCACTTTAACAGGTCACTGACAAACACTCTTCTAACTCTTTTCCACAGAAGCACAAGTTGCAGAAATGAACGAGACATTATTTTCCAGTCAGGGTATGGAAAGAGCATTCCCATCAGCTTCAGTGAGAGATAAATCAGGTCTTTCAGGCAGAAAGCTACAGACAAGTGAAACAAACATGGAAAACACTATTTTTTTCTCCAAGTGTGTTACTCATGAAGCTCAAATGGCCCACATAAACTTCTGAAAGCTTGAGAGGGAGTTATCTCAACTGTACTATTTCACACACTACGAACTAGATCAGTACAGCCCATTCTTGAGACATTGCTTGTTCTAATGTAGATCTATCCAGAAACTGTTTCATGACCATGAGGCTGGGACTACTCTCACTTTGGCAGGCAGCAATCCTGTTGTTAGAATTCATTTCACTAGGTTTCCTGGTGCCTAATGGAAAGCTCAACCCTTTTCTAGCCATGGTGAGAATCTAATTCACACTGCTGTGAGTTTTCATTCTGTCACTCGTTCAAGGTATGTGGTGTGTTTTTAGAGCTCTCTGTTATGTGGATATTTTGATATGAGATGAGTTGGGTAAGTAGATTCCCATCTTCACCAAGATGATAAAGGGACTGGAGCACCTCTCCTGTGTGGAGAGCTTGCGAAAGCTGGGACTGTTCAGCCTGGAGAAGAGAAGGTTCAGGAAGATCTCATCAGTGTGTATAAATTCCTAAAGGGAAGGTGTGAAGAGGATGGAGCCAGGCTCTTTACAGTGGTGCTCAGAGCCAAGACAAGAGGCAGTTGGGCATGAACTGGAACACAGTGTGTTCCCTCTGAACATCAAGAAGCACTTCTGTGCTGTGCAGGTGACAGAGCACTGGCACAGCCTGCCCAGAGAGATTGTTGTCTCCTTCTTAGAGATCATCAGGAGCTGCCTGGACATGGTCCTGGCCACCCTGCTCTGGGTGTCTGTTTTTGAGCAGGGTTTGGGCCAGATGGACACAGAGGTCTTTGCCTTTCTTTGCCATTCTAGGGTTCTGCGATTAACTGGCATAAAAAGCCTAAATATACCAAAATTTGATCTCCTTGTTTGTGCACAGAATTGTGAAAGAGGTAATATGCTCAACTGGATGGATATATCTCTGAACGCATTGCTCTTGACTTTCTCTCTTCTTACCTTACTTCATGCTTTCCACACAATATGTACATTTGCCTTTTATATTTGTGGAAGATAAGACTACAGAACTGTTCATCACAGTTAAATGGGATTTGAGAATCTCTGCTTAGAGTTGTTTTTTTTTCAGATTTCAGTCAAACTGACAACAACCTGTGTAACTTGTGCCATCAGCACAAGCAGACAGTGTCTGTGGGTCTTGCCCACAGAAATGCAACTCTACTGCACGCCTCTAGAAAAGTCAGGCAGGGCTGAGTTATAGATTGCTATTTGTCCTATAATTTATATGTAGATTACAGTGTACACAAGCTCTTAACAGTGTGAAATAAATGAATTAAACCTGACATTTATAGATTAGGCAAGTCAACTGCAACTTGGTTACACATTTTTATGGACTCTGTCACAATACTCTCCTAGGCATAAGTACTTCATCTAACTTCATCAGATTAGTCTTTCTCTCTCAGGCTTTTGCTTTTTTTTTCAGTGGAGTTTTTCTCCTGTTCTCTCAGATGAGAAATGTTACTCATCCTCAGACAATTTATTCCTTCTGTGGAATAATTAAGGGCTTCAGGGTGGCAGTCATTATGACTTGTGATGGCAGAGCTGAAGCAATTCCACCATCCCCAAACATCCAGAAGAAGTACCAGATTCTCTGAGCTTTAGCCTGGTTTTATTTGTTGTTTTTTTTTTTTTTAACCACAAAATTGACTGAAAACAGCTCTCAAAAGCCTTTTGATGGTGCAGTGGCATATGGCAGAATTTACAGACTACAACTATGTTGAGAGCACCCAGAGGCATGCATAAAGGGTAAAAAAAGCAGCACACTATTCCTTATCTAGATCTCATACATTGTATTTTTTTATTGCTAGAGGACTACTCATTTTGACTTCTGCATTGAATATGAAGGTATTTTGTTAATCCAATTGCTTTTACTTCTCTGCAGAGGAAGTTTTTTTGGATCGTCTTGATGACCTTCAGAGCTGTCTTCCCTATTGTAACACTGGAGTCCAAAAGCTTCTCTGTTTTAATTCTCATTCTGCTACAGGGATCTTCTATCAGGAGGTCAATTAATACACCGGTGCTCCACAAACATCAATGAATATTGTGGTAATAACTGACAGTTTTTGACAGAGCTCTCATTAGCAGCAGCTTCATTAAAATTTTATTTTTACTTTTAAAAGGACTCTCCAGCTGATGTTAGAAAAGACCATTTTTATGCAGGCAACAATTCTGAGAGAAGAAAGTCCAAACATATTCAGCGTGAATTCTCTTCTTCTTCAGATATAAAAGGCTCCTCTTTGTTTCAGCACTATGCTGACTTCTCTTTACATGACTCCAGAAAGAGACTGCCAGACTGGTGCAGTCATTTGGTGCATGCAAAGCCATTGCATTCTTGGCTCTTTTTTTGTGAGAAGGATATGTAATCCCCACTCACCAATGTAATATGCTTCTCTCCTCTCCTTTCCTTCATCCACAGAGAGTAAGAAACTGTTATGCACCCCCTATTACACACCGGAAAGGATACTGTCATTCTTTGTCACCAATAGCCAAAATTTGCTCCTGGCAGCTAGCAGGAGTCTTGGCATTTTATGGGCATTTTATGGTGTTGCACCCATTGCAGGCCAGAGCACTCTTCTACAATGCCACACACCTCTACAGAGATCTACATCTACAGAGATCTGGCATCTACAGAGAAAGCATGTGATTTTTCTTTGCAGCAGGGGAATAAATTGGTGCAGTGGACAGCTGAATCAGAAGAATGCAAAAAGAGGGGAAAAATGTCTCAATATGTTTTAAAACTTTCTCAATCTAGGAACTGCCACTGTCCACAGAAGAAGCAGACAATGAGCCCTAGTGTTTCTGATTTCGATGCAAATCAGTTCCAATAGGCACCAGCAGACAAGCTTTCTCACATCTGATCAGGATGGGGCCCTGTGGCCCTGTCTGTTTCTAAAGAAATGGTCCCTTCTTCTTCCTGCTCTCTCCCTACTTGGAAATGCATTTAAAGGGCAGAATGACCAGGTTGCCCTCTTACTGTAGTTGCATGTGGCTTTCTTTCCAACTCCCTTTCAAGCTCACAGTTAATTAAAACCCTCTAATTCCTGAGAAACAGTTTCTGAGGTCATGTTATTCTGACCTGCTGGCAAGCTGCATACACGCAGCGAAAGAGAGTGGAATAAGTTCCTGTGCAAATCCCTCAGAAGGGCAAAAAGGAGCCTGCCGTGCAGTATGTATGCCATTGTAGATTGTTGCTCTGTTCAAATACTCAGTGACAACTGAAAAACACCTTTTGTTGCTGCAGCTTCTGAGGACCGCTGCACGAAATCATGGCTATCTGTGTTGTTGCTGTTCTTCTTCAATATTGCTTTCTAAAGTGAAGAAGTACTTTTTCCTGCTAGGCCTTAGCGTACACTCATGCCATGTTTGTTCTCGTACTCTATCAGTTCTGTGCTGAAGCAGCTCTGGGAGAGGCGAGTGTCCTAACGGGGAATGCCCAGCCCTCCTGGCCTGCAGTGAGGCCTGCTGCCATCTGCCTGACCCACCTCCCAGCCCTGCCTTGTGCTCCAGCTCAATGGAGCCCTGCCAGGCCTTGCGAAGCCACTGCTCTCTGTAGCACTTGTAGCTGTCAGTCTCCATCAGGCCTCTGTCCAGCCTCTGGGCAGAGAGCATCAGCAAGGGTTCAGTGTCACAACACACTTGTCACTCAGATGCAGTATTACAATGCAGAAACCCTTGTCATCTGGGTAGGTTTGTCCAGGCAGCCTTTTTAAGGGATGCCAGTGGCCAAGCAGATCTGGTTCAATGCCTGCATGGATGTTGGAGCTGAAGGCATGTTGCCATCACCCTGGCATCATTGTAGGAACATCAACACGAATGAATCCTGTGGGGAAGCAAGCGAAGGCATCAAGGTGTTTAAATTCCTCTTTCCCAAGGGAGATGTAGCAGCCTGTATTAGGGTAGCTGCTTTTCCAAATCAACTTGCAATAGCAATTAATACATATTGCTTTTGTTTGCTTTCCACAGAGACTAAAACCAATTAATCTCTTAGGTTTTTGTATGCTCTTTATTTGGCTTTTTTAGTGTGTTTTACATTCAGAAATATTTTATCTAAGGAAAATAAGCTTAGCTTACATTATTTTTCTATCCCAGTTGCATCTGTGACTAGAGTAAGGTGAGGTAGTCCATAGATCTTTCATATCACTTAGTTGCCACATCGTCTACCCTGAAGCATATCTTATTGATGACATTTTATTTCCTTAAGGCATTATCCTTGTTATTTCCTACAGAAATAACTTTTGGCTTAAAAAGGTGCTGTGTAATTATTCTCCCTGCCCTGACTGCTTGTTGAAAGTGGTCTTGGCTTCTATGCATGAGAAAGAGCATGTCCAGAGGTGGGAATCAATAACTCATTGTGCACCACATTTGGATATATACTCATTAAATCCCTAAGTGAACCAATTCCCACATAAGGAATTCACTAGTTCTTAAACTCCTGGACACACGTGGCTATTATGGCTTTGCTCTGCACATGCACATCCACACGCCTCATCCATTTTTGTCGCATTTAGTAACATTGCCCTTCTAGTCCCCTCCACTCTGCCTCATGGACACCTGAGGCAGGAACTGCTCCACTCTGCAGGGCGAGATGGGACAGCTGCTCCAGGGCTTTGGGCATTGCAGAGGACTGGCAAGCAAGCCAGGATCTTTGGAGAATGGACAGAAAAATCACAATACATTTAATGAAAAGAATAAAAGGCGGTACACACCCCACCAAATGTTCTAGTAGCAATTAAGCGTTTTTTAAAAAACTCTCATTCTAGCTGCTACAGAAAGCGCAGCATTGCAGATTTCCCTTTGCTCCTATTGCTCCCTGATGCTTCTTACAGTGATGCAGCCTTCAGGTGCTCAGCAGAGCCTTGTGCACATCTTGATTAAGAGACTGCTTCCTCCTTAGAGGCCTTGTGGCTAGCTTACCCAGTCCCTGCAAATCACAAGCTCTTTGTCCAAGGTGTTACTTATGTTTTATTTTATATTTTTATTTTATTTTACCATTTCCTTTCTGTAACTCTTAGTTTAACAGATTAACTCTCTGTTTCATCAGGTAATGAATACTTTAAAAATACTTTTAAATACTTTTAATGAATATTTTTAATACTTGTGAAGAAGCCCACAGACTTTCATATGGTTTCATTGCATTTGCTGACAATCAACAGAACGCTCAGTTCTGCTAAACTGTGCTGCTGGCTTTGCAGACGTTACAAACTCATGCATCCACTGGCAGCCCAATGCCTGCCACATGGAAAACCCACAGCCAGCTAAACTGCTGTGGCCACTGGAAATTTAAAAACCTGGAACTTCTTTCTGTACCAAAGGGAACTCAGGACAACAAAATCTAAGCAATAAACCTCAGTGAATACATAGTGAAGATGCTTTATTCACTGATAAACCCTGATTGAGGAGCTCAGGATGAAACTTATTTGTGCTGGCAGCAAAGTCTCCTTCGCCTCGTGGCAGTGGCACGGGAATGGGCAAGAGATCAAGGCTGGGGAATTTGTAGCTCTTGTGTTTGTCGGTGTCTCCAACTGCAGCAGTGACACTCCTCACACTGACTAGCTGCAACAGGCAGCACAGAGAAGGCCACAGTTCTTGTTGAAGCAGTGTGTCTGCATCTTTCTCCATCCTATGCACTGCAGCTGGGGATGCAGCACCCACAGAACCCTACTTGCAGGCCACTGGCTTGAGGCTGAGACATGGCTGTGATGGGGATTGGTGCATAACCTTCGCTGACAGACAACAGCCATTCAGGAAGAAACAGCATAAAAACCCCAAATACTAGAAAAATAATAAAAGTCAGCTGCATGCTGCCTGCAGGACAGAGCTGCCTGGTTTGAGGACTTCTAAGGCAGAAGCTACCCAACAACATAGTGGGCATCTCCTTGACACATGCCTTGCAAGAAGGCAAGGGAAGAAAAGATACTTCCTTGAAAGGAGAGCAGAGATCATATGCAGAAAGATCCCATTCGGTTCATCAGTCTGTGACTGTAGATACCTTGGGGACTGTGTCCGTTTTCTTCAGAAACATCCTTTTCTACTGAGCCAGCATTGAACGAATGTGTATCACATTCAGTCATCCACAAAACTGCCATTGATTTCTGTGGCCAAAGTACAACAAAATGCCAATGCATGTTCTTAAATGTGGGCTGTTTTGTACCCTGACAAAGCCAATGGGTCCCCTGGCTCCAGGGAACACATTTGTTCCATTGAAATCAGACATTGCCATATTATCCCAGCAGAGATCAGGCCAGGCCTAGCCTGCAACAGCTTGTGCTAGTGGACAGTTTGGTTATGCAGAGGCACAGAGCTTTCTGAGCATTGGAGGGGCAGGTGATGGAGAACTGAGAAATGTCAGCCTGAGGAAGAATGGAAGTGCTGCAACAGGTGCTCAGCATTATTAGAATAAAGTAATATTTTTGAAGAGCAGGTGAAGAATGTGGAAAAGATTATGAGAAAAAAGGAGTCCTCATTTTTATTTCCACATCCTTATCAACATTTTTTTGGCTATTTATAATGATGTTTAAAGCTAAAATTATTTAACATTACCTCAGAGGAATAGGCATAGTAATTAAACTTATAACAGAAGCTACAGCAGCAGTTTGGTAGGAAAAAATAATGATCATTACAGGTTTTGCATGAACACAATTCAGTTATATTAACTTAATACAAGAAGAAAATCTTTGTTTAGAAAGAAACCACTTTAGGATGAAAAGCAATAATGTGTCAGATGTGTCCCACTTTCAGATGTCTGTAAGTGCTCTGCTGTGCAAGATTTATAATTTTCAAAGGTTTTAGTACCATTTGATTTGTTCCACATCCAGCTGAGCGACCCCCTTCATGAGAGGGCACTAACAGAAATCAGCTGAGGATCCTGTTGCTTGAAAGTGGCAGCAGTTCTGATAAGGCTCAATACAATCCCACCTGTTTTCTGACTGGGGTCCTGTGTATATCCATGGGGGCAGAGGCGGTGGCCCAGTGTCAGGCACTCCAGCACTGCCATCAGCTAAAGCTCAGGCAGAGCAATCTGAACATCTGCCAGTTCCTTTTTGCACGGACATGGCAATGCACTGATCAGGGCAGAGATGACATAAAACAATGTGAACTGCATAGCAAGTTTCAATGCTTAAAGCATTAAAGTCACAATTTCTTTTTCCAGCTGAGACATCCAGAGACCTGTGCAGGTGCAGTTTATGAGCAGGACAGCAGGGTAGAGGCATCACCTTCCTCCATCTGGCAGCTTTGCAGCTGGTCTGCCCAGAGGAGCAGAGTTTGGCGAGTAGCAAAGAACCTGTGGTCAGAGCACTCAAAAGGAGCTGCTATAGGATTTCATCAGGAACATTTTCTTGGTGTGCAATTGTAGAATATCATGACAAAATACTTTACTTTGCTTTTTTTCCTAGCATCTGGGAAAGGCCTTGGCTATCCATTCTTCTCCAGCAAAACAATTCACTATGAGATAAGAAGATGACTTGATACAGTTGTAAAACAGAATGTTGACATTTCTCTCTCAATATATGTATACATGTCACCGAGCTCAAAGCTGAGTTAAACAGAAAGAGGGACATTTCCCTCATTACTATGAGATGAGTGCTGAACTCACAGCAGGCTCAGCTGTGACAGGCACCATATTCCAAGCAGCAGAGCAGAGATGGGGTAACCTGTGAATAAAATCACTTGGCAACTGTGGATTTTGCAGATTTAGGTCCTGTTTATCTGACTTGTTGTAGGTAGCTGTGACCAACCAAATCTTAATCAATTTTTGGGTTGGAAAAGCATGCCAAAGACTAGTACTTTTGTCATCTAACGTGTTGTGACTTCATAATATTGAAAACTCCCTGAGGCATATGTTGTGCTAATTAGCTTGTTTTCAATAGCTGAATACATCTGAATAATAAATTCAATTTCAACCATTATGTAGCTACAGAAATGGAATGACATGAGACCACACCGATGTTTATTTAGTTGTCTGAGGACAGGACTCCTGCCATGAGAAAAAGAATTAGGGAAAATTATTGTATTCTCTGCTGAAACAAGAATAAAGGTAAGTTCTGCCTCCAGTGGGTCTGACTGCTGTGGTGATGTAGATCCACGAGAACCTGATGAGAAACCACCAAAGCTGGACAAGGAGTTCCCATTAGCTTCAGCTGGCAACAGCTCAGGTCCTTAGTTTATTCACGGGTGATGAGAATATCATTGCGAAAGCAGAGGAAATGTGGCCAACAAGGCCATTTTTGTGAGGCAATAGAGTATATACCATGAACGAGCAGTATGGCGGTTGGTTCAGGAGAACCACCTCTAGGGTCTAAACCCTCCTTTTACTCCATCTTAAAGTTTTGATTCTGTGAGTTTTCCCCAGTGAAGTTCAGTAATACTCATTTCTTGCACTGGCCTGGAAGGACTCGAAGTCTCTTGGAGAGTTCCCATGGATGATGATAAACCTATGTGCAACATTCTGAGGTGAAAATAGTATCAGACGTGCATTGTGAATTATTTACATGAGTGAATTTAGCTAAAATCAACACTTCAGAGATACAACACAGACTTCAGTGCTCAGGAAATGGCTTCAGTGCACCACAAGATCCTTGAGCCGTATCTGCCAACACAATCAGTGACAGCAATGTGCAGTTAAACATCTGCACTTATACCAGCTGCAAGATATCTCAAAACTACAGACATTGGGAAATTAAAACTTTCTTAGAATTTCCATCACATATCTTGTTTTTTAAACACTTTTTTAACAGTTTGAACAATTTAACAATTTCTAGTCCTCTGCTGCAATGCTACGTAAAAACTCTCTAAGATTTCAAAATGTGCTTAAAAGCAAGTAAAAAAATCTCAGTCTAGGAAAAGTATAATTTGGATTAGCTTGTGTTCCAATGGTTGTTTGTTTTTTTACTTTTCTGATTTTAACTGAAAAACCAAAGGAAAGTCAAAAGAGCAGTTCTAAATTGAACTCGTATTATTTTGCTATTTACAAAAAATAAGCATATTCAGTTTTGTTGAAATCATTTTCTCTGCAGATGAATGTAAACAACTGCTGTCTTCTCAGCTCAATAATCTGATTCTGCATTTATATGTTATGAAGATGTGAAAATATGCCTGCTTTGTTTCATCAACATTTGCCTTTTCTGAAGGCATGAAAATACTACTTTCATGTTAGCCTCTAGGACTCAATAAACTGAGGCAAAAGGAAAATTTTGTATTCTTCACAATATTTGTGCTATAAACCCTCCTTAGTGACCTGACCACTCTTTATTACAAGCCTGCATTTAATTACAAACCAAATGATTATTTAGCACTATACATAGCATAAACTTTCTGTTAATCAATATAGGTCATGAGAAGCAACTCCTACTGAATCACTGTTTATTGAAGTTAACATAAATAAAAAAGGAAGAAAACTCTAAACGCTGACCGAAATTAAGGAAGCTTCAAGGCAGTAAGCGTGGCACTCAAAGCATTCATAACTCAGTGCTGCCTGTGCTGCACAAGCTCTGAGGTTCCCTACTGGTGGTTGTGGTGCAAACAGGACCAGCCACCAAATGGCCAACGCTTTCTGAAAGAGTTAGATTAAATGCCCCAAAATGCAGATAACGTATCAACTTAGATACAGGTAGGATAGAAGAGATCTGCATACCAAAAATTGCCTGACGGAGGTGTTGCTTTTTCTTTGCAGCAGGAGGAGTCTCCACCTCTGCAGGTCTCCAACATCATCTAACTCACCTCTTGCTATAGTCAGTACCTAGAGTGATCACCTGCTCTTTTTCTGAGCCTGCCTTGCTCATATTTTGATTCTATCAGATGTGCTGGCAAATACTTTGTGTCCAGCAGTGCCTCATGTTTGCAGCCTACTACAAAACCTACACATGTTACTCAACTGCAGCCCATGGAGTGGTTTGCAGGGGTAATGGTGGGCCCTCATGAATCTGTGTTCCTTCAGATAATTCCTTAGTGTAGCTAAACTGCATGATCTTGCCTTCTGACACATCCTGTGAAAAGCTGTGCTTATTCAAACATATGCTCTTTACTCATTATTGCTGGAAAAGCAAGGAGAACAAGCACAATATAACCTATTGTGCAGCTGAGGAATTTCAGGTCATAGATGTGAAGTCCATAGTCTCCATTGATATTACACAGAAAAATCTCTGTAGGGTAAATATTATTCAGGCTAAAAGCAGGGAAGTAATATAGGTAAAAGTGGACAATAAATCAGCATCTTAGGAATTCTTAACAGTGTGACCCTTGCTCCTTCTATACTACTGCCACTTAGTTCCTCTACTTAAGCTGCAAATATTTATCCAAGACTTGAGGGGATGGTAGGGTATAAAGTTTTTATAGGAGCTCGCTCAGAACAGCACACCAACAAAATACAGCATGCAGGTCATCTCAAATTAGTGCCAATAAAACTTTTATGTACTCTTCCTGGGTATTTATGTGATGCTTTCATCTTAGTGCTAGCCAAGAGGCACCATGTAGCAACATGTGCCATGATTATGCATCTGTTTCAGATGTTTTAGATACCACAACCCTGGAAGCCACAAAGAAGAGGTAGCAAATCAAAGTGCAAGGAGCTAAGAATGTTTCAAAATTATTACTGAAGCAATCTCTCTAGCCAGACAGATTATTTCAGTTGTCCTGAGCCATGCTGTCCCATCCTGTGTGAAATGCTCTGGGAGGGTGTCCAACAAAGGAAATGTCAGTGATGGAAAGCTGCATACCTGTGCCCTGTGATGCTTTAACAGGAAGAACTGGGTCAGACAGATGAATAGGGGCAACTTCACCTACGGCCATCTGCAAATCGACCCCTGGTACCATGAGCAGATGTTTGGCCAGGAGCAGTCATCTCGACTGAGATTTGGATGCTGGGGCCTCCGGCGTAAGAAAGATGTGGAGCTGTTGGAGTGAGTCCAGAGGAGGGTTACAATGATGATTAGAGAGCTGGAGTACTTCTCCTACAAGCTGCAGGAGTTGGGCTTGTTTAGCTTGAAGAAGAGAAGGCTCTGGGGAGACCTCAATGTGGCCTTCCAGTACTTAAAAGGAGCATGTAATCAGGAGGGAGACCAACCTTTTTTACACAGTCTGATGTTGATAGGACAAGGGAGAATGGTTGTAAAGCAAAAGAGGGGAAGTTTAGAATAGATATTAAAACATTTTACTCAGAGGGCGGTAAGGCCCTGGCACAGGCTGCCCAGAGAAACTCTGGGTGTCCCCCATCCTGGAGATGTTCCAAGCCATCTTGGATGGGGCCCTGGGCAGCCTGAGCTGGTGGGGAGACAGCCCTGCCCATGTCTGTAAGGTCCTTTCCAACCCAAACCATTCTGTGATTCTATGACAGCTTGCAGGACAGCAGGGTCCCAGCCTTAAAAAGCCTTCACTTTCTGAATCCAGAATCATACGGCTGTAGGGAAAAAAAAAAAAAAATAGAGACAGAAGCAGCTTTTTCATGCACAAGAACTATGCTGACATTTTTAGATCTGGAAATAAATGCTATATATTACAGTGAGAAGATGAGAGTATCCTTGTTTTGGTTGTATTGAGTTATATTTCAAACTCTGCATTTGAATGCACTGAATTGTAAATGTTTGAATAGTGACAAACTGAATATTGCCTTTTTAGATGTGGAGAAAATGGGTGGGAAAGAGAGAAAAGAGAAAAAACGTAGAATTAGTAATGAAGAGAAACTATTTCAATGTGCTGAGGTCCTTAGAAATTAAGATTTAATCCCAGAGAAAAAGGTTTACAGATAAAGGGCAGACACATAAATCATTAACACACTAATCTATGCATAAATTCATATTTATGTGGCTGCCTGAGGAAGCTTGATTTATTCCCCTTGTGCTCAGATAGTCACAATGGTCTCATCCAGAGCTCTGTCTAATCAGCTGTCTGCCTCTGGTTTAACTTGTACATCCAAGAATACTCTCCTTCATACAAAATGGCCAACTCTACTTCTCCTCCATGTTAATATATACAAAACAAAAGCAGAAACAAACAAACAAACAAAACAAAACAAAACAAAACAAACGAACAACTTCTTCCCTGTGAAAAGATAATTCAGTGAGGACCCAAAAACTAAGGAACAGTTCTTTGCTGTCAGGTTTATCATCCTTCTTTGGACTTGCCCATTTCATTCTGCCCCAGCTGTTTTCTGAAGTGCAGTAATGAATAGGCCAATTGATTTCTGTTTTTAGAAGTTCATCTCAGTTTCTATTTCTAAGGATGAATTGGGCACTGAGGTCCCATGTCACAGTCATGCCTGGTTGTTCTTCCTGTAGCTAATGCTGCCAGATTTACACATCTTGCTTTTGATTACTTATGATTTAGCAAGCTTTAACATGTACACCAAATTTTTCCAGGCTGGAGGCTTGCTTTGAGTTGTCTCCTGGTTTTAAGTGTAAGCCACAGTGATCCAGCTGTTCCAGAGAATTAAGGGAAATTGTTGGTACTGGAAAAACGAAATATGACAGAGAGGGTCATGCTGGTGTCAGCAATGTGTCCTCGTCATCACCAGGAACATCTATCCACTCAAGCATCCTAGGCAACAAGCATTAAGAGCTGAGTTTGCTTATTGTTAGTAGACCTGTTAGGGATTCATGGTGAATATTCCAACCATTATAAATGAACTTCATCACTTCATAGCTTTTCTGCTATATAACTGAGCGTGTTTTCTCATGGAGCTATGAGAACTGAGCAGCCATTCAACTGCCCAGTCTCTTTCTCTGACTACATGGTAGCAGAGAGGCATCCGCAATGCTCAGATACTCCTTCTCTCTCCAGCTGCCGAGTGGTGACCTTGGTGCCTCTGCTGCCACTGAGGGATTAGAGAAAAGCAAAGGTCAATCCTCTGAGATGTGACTGACAGGGACTCAGGCTTAGGGAAAAGGAAGGGGCAAAGGGCTCTGAAGAGAGGGGGCATGTGAAGGAAGGGTGCTTGGTACTATTGAGCAATTTCACTTACTGCCATCACCATCATCTCTACCTCTGAAATCTTACTCTGCCAATAGGATGCTCATCCCAGCTTCGGACAACTACACTATGAGGTTAGTTCTGGATAAGCATTTGTTTAAATGAGATCTGATCATAAATGTGGCAACCTGTGCTCTGCAAAAGCACGCGGGAGCTGCGAACTGTGATGTGTACTTTTGGAGCTGGTACTCAGAAAGCAATTTCTGGAGACACTGGAGACCAACTTCATTATTGCGGTTCTCATTGAGCAGGTGGGCACTGGGGTACTGAGCACTGACCTTTGGTGGAGTAGCTCTTAGGGAAGAATTGCCATTATTTTGATAAGAAAAGCATGATGATTTGTATTTCTCCCTAAACAAGAGGAAGTTTCCTGTGCTAGCAAAAAGCAAAGCTTGCTTATGCAGAATTAAATCTCTGCATATTGGAAGCAACAACCTGCCTCAGCAGAACCCCTAATCTGCCCTGTAATAAACAGTGAGCTTCAAAGAGCCTGGATCAGCCTTTGAGGTTGCCAGCTGCAAACTAGGACACAGTGAGGCTTAAAGACCTTGGTATGTCAAAGTAGAACACTTTCTTGCTAAAATTAATTGTCTTGCTCTTTTGTAGCACTTGACATTGCTAGATCAAAGCATTTTACATCTGAGGTCAGAACACCATTCCCTTTTCCCACAGAAGGAGAAGGGGCAGCACAAGGAGGTGAAGCATTGTGTCTGAGATCTGCCCACACATTGTGACACTGCCAGCAATGGCTTAAATTACAACAAAGCCAATGTGAAGCTTCCCAGAGTCACCCATCAGACCTGTGCAGCACTAAGGTACTGCCAACATCTTTCCATAGGAAAACAACCAGGGTGTACTGAAGCTGGAGAGCGGATCTCACACTTGCCTGAGGAGGCTGAGGCTGTGCCCTCACCACCCTGTCACTGCCAGAGCTGAAGCCAGCTGCCTTGTTTGCTCACTTGTAAAATGGTGGTAATGCTGTCTTTTAGAAAGTGCTTTCCTGGGGAAACTCTAGTGGAAGAGTGACTTATTACTACTTCTGGTGTACCTCAACTGGGGAACCTGCAAGATAAACATGGGGGCACCAGTACTACTCTGCCTCCATATGCTCAGGTTTGGAAACATGCTAGGAATGTGTTTAATTTCAGCTACTAATGTAAGGAAACCAGAAGCTTGCAGGAAAAAAAAAAAAATAGAAATCCTGCATTAGGGTTTTTCTCTTAATCTTCTTCTGAAAGAAAAGACACACACTTTTATACACAGTTACTGGAAGTGTCTGAAGACTGTCACTGCATGCCACCAGTGTTGAACAGACCCCTCAGAAACACACATATGGCAGAATGAAGGACAACATACATGAAGTTTGTACATACATGTTGCTGTGTTGACATACATTCAAAGTGAGTATCAGAGTGGGTCCAGAGAAGGGCCACAAAAATGATCAGAGACCTACAGCACTTCTCCTATGAAGACAGGCTGAGGGAGTTGGGCTTGTTTAGTCCGGAGAAGAAAAGGCTCCGAGGAGACCTCACTGCAGCCTTCCTGTACTTGAGGGAAGATTATAAACAAGAGGGAGACCAATTTTTTTGCATAGTGTGATAGCGATAGGACAAATGGGAATGGCTTTAAACTAGAAGAGGGGAGATTTAAGTTAGGAAGAAATTCTTTCCCCAGACTTTGGTGAGGTACTGGCACAACTGCCCAGAGAAGCTGTGGTGCCCCATCCCTGGAGGCGCTCAAGGCCAGGTTGGATGGGGCCCTGGGCAGCCTGAGCTGGTGGGGGGCAGACCTGCTCATGGCAGGGGTTGGGGCTGGATGGGCTTTGAGGTCTCTTCTAATCTAAGCAATTCTGTCATTCTATGATTCTGTGAACCCCACTCTTATGGTTGCAGCATTCCAGCACACACCACTGCCAGAGGTGTTTGGTCCACGAGACTTCGGGCAGCAGAGCCATCCACCAGTTTTAATGCCTTTCCATTCGTGACTCCATTTACTAAAATGAACTTCCTAAAGAGAAGGCTTGAGCATTCTTTCCCAAGACCTGACATTTATTTTTCTCCTTTTCCATTACCCAGAGGAAGTCTTTCAGTGCAGATGACAGCAAAACGTGTCTGGCTAATCCAGTGTCTTCTGCCTTGCTCTCCATTTTCTTGTTTGATTTGCACACAGCTGGGCTCAGAAAGGGAAGCTCCTGAGTGCCACAGTACCAAGCACTGTAAGCAGAAGCACATGGGCCATCAACACAGCCCTCTCCCACTGCTGGGTTACCACTGGGTTCTTCCTGGCCTCAGTCTGCTAAGAGGCTGCAAGACACTCAGGGCAGCCCTTTTAGCACAGGGATGCAACTAAGGGACTTCTCCTGCATTATATTCTCCTTTTCATTCACAATTCCTTGATTTTATTTAGTTACAGCTATGTACACCAAGCAAACACTAGATTGTTATTCTGTCTTCAGTCTGTGTGATTTTAAGGGCAACCAGCACACTCATTCCCCATCAAGTTAAGCCCCAAAGAGTATAGGCACTGAGCTTTCCACTTACCTCCCATTCACAGAATCACAGAATCACAGAATCACAGAATGGCCCGGGCTGGAAGGGACCTCAAGGATCATGAATCTCCAACCCCTCTGCCACAGGCAGAGCCACCACGCTGGCCTTGAACACCTCTAGGGACAGGACATCCACAACCTCTCTGGGCAGCCTCTGCCAGCACCTCACCACTCTCTCTGTAAAGAACTTCCCCCTGACATTCAACCTAAATCTTCTCTTCCTCAACTTAAAACCATTTCCCCTTGTCCTGCTGTTATCCACCCTTTCAAAGAGTTGACTCCCCTCCTGTTTGTAGGATCCCTTTATGTACTGAAAGGCTGCAATTAGGCTACCCCACAGCCTTCTCCCAGGCTGAACAAGTCCAGCTCCCTCAGCCTGTCTTTGTAGGGGAGGTGCTCCAGCCCTCTGATCATCTTTGTAGCCCTTCTCTGGACCCTCTCCAACTTCTGTCTGTCTTTCTTGTACTGGGGGCTCCAGGCCTGGCAGTACTCCTCATGAGAGCAGAGCAGAGAGGGACAATCACTTCCCCGTCCCCTCTTCTGATGGAACCCAGGATACCATTTGTTTTCTGAGCTGCAAGAGCACACTGCTGGCTCATGTTAAGCTTTTCATCCATCAGGACCTCCAGGTCCTTCTCTGCAGAGCTACTCTCAAGGACTCTTCCAGTTTGTATATTCATTGTATATTCATTGACTACTTACACAGTAACTTCCACACTGGATGGCTTAGGCCAATCAAGCATTTATCTGTTTATTTCCAAGTCCAAATGTCACCCTGGCACAGTGTTTCCTGCAGCCACTGGCATGAGCCTGCATCTGGTGTGCCATCACAGAGAAGTGCCCTCCTTCCCTGCACACACTCCATTTAGACACCAGCATGCACTTTTCACCTATGGATAAAAAGTTCTGCAAAAAAAACCCCGCAGAACTGTGATGCATGAGTGGTGGCATCCTTAGGGTTGCGTATGACTCACACTGAATATATACATATAATGTATTGTCTTTGATATTGCCAGACTCAGCAGCAGAGTAGGAAGACCTAGCCATCATACTTTCTATCCTATAAACTACTGAACAAAACTTTCTTAATTATGAAACTCAACAGGCAGAAACACAACTCACAGCCATTTACTTAGTTTCAATCAACACTGAAATATATTGGTATATTTATCTTCTGTTGCAATAAATCTGCTGTTAAGAAATAAAAATACATATACCTAACTTGCACTTTTAAATAAAACATCCCACTCACCACAAACTAAGTGTTTGTCTCCAATGCACCTATATACTGATACATACAAGCAAATAGATCTGACTGTAATACAAAATGTAAAAGATGTTCAACTGTAGAACATTCCAGGATAGAAGTCAAATGCAGTAGCAGTCACTAGAGGGAGACAACATAATTTCATACAACGGCACTCCCAGGAAACTTCAGCTGTGCAGTTTATAAACAGCAGCATAATTTGTACCTGTGAGTCTCATGTGGGAAAGCCCTGGTGTGACGCTGCATAGTGAATGTAGAACTGAGGAATCAGTGGGAATATTTCCCTGTGTAGGACATAGAGAATGAATATTACAGAAAAGATGGACTGACCTGTACACTTTTGTGTTGTGAGCTGTATTCATGATTAAAATGCCGTGTCTGAGAGCCTGAGACAAAAGGAGGCTGTATTGTTTGTGTCTGCAGATCTATTGCATGCCTAATACCCATGTAACCTCCAGTCATGTCTCACTGCTTTCACTTTTAGCCTCTGAATGATCTAAAGTGCCCTAAAACTTTTGTTCATTTGCTCCTGAAGAAAGTGAAGGCCCTGGTACACATTTTCCTAATGCAGACTGATGTTTCTCCTATGAAGAATTTAGTGGGTTTTTAAAATTTATTTAAAAGTGACTGGTAAATTTCTCCCAAAACAATGTTTCGGGACCTGCAAAAAATATGGAGAAGTTATGAGGCACTGTTTGGAATTCCTTACATACTAGATTCAGAATATACTCAATTTTAAGTTTTAAGGGCTAGGCAGGAGAGCCACAAGATCTGGGTTATGATATGGGTTTTTTGCTTCTGGTAAAAATACTCACCTTGACTCACCGTCCTGAACAGACCACAACAGGCATTCTTCTTTTTCATTCTCATTTCTTCAGATTTTTCTTCACCCTTTTCCCATCAGTCCCTGCCTTCTGCTGCCAGTGTTAGCATTAATTAGCAAAGATTTAACTTTCTGCTGTTGTCTGAATGAGATTACTTTGATGAAGGATGTCAGGAGAGGAGGAGCACCAATGTTTACCATTTCAAACCCAACCTTACAGTGACCAAGGTCTGGATAAGGCAACTTGCAAGCTAGGTTCTCATACAGAAGCACTGGTGAAGATGAGTTCTTGTGGTAAGCTAAGGAAATGAGAGCAAAGCACAGTGTTGGAATGGCTGTGAAATCATAGAATCATAGAATCATTTGAGTTGGAAGGGATCCTTAAGGCCATTTGGTCCAACTACTCAGCAATGAACAGGGACACCACAGCTACATCAGGCTGCTCAAAGCCTGACTGCTCCCTAAGAGAGCCTGAAAAAGAACTGATGGTGCTGCTGCCTCAAAGTAAGCCTGGAAGTATGCAAAATCAGCACATGATGCAAAAGATGCCAGTCCAATGTGGAACATACTGTAGATGCTTCACCAATATTAGCTGTTCAAATTTTATCATCTGTAATTATGGAGTAAAAGCCTTCTCCCAACGTCTGCTTCCTACTTATCTTCCAGAGCCCTCTATGAGAAATAACAAAATTATAATCTAAATAGAACTAATTTATGTTCTCTGTCTCCAAGGGAAAAAAAACCTGCACACTCCCACTTCTGCTGCTTGGTGACAGAAAGGAAGATGTCCTGCCTGCCTGCTAGATCTGCTCATAGGCATCACTAACAGGTACTGCTGCAGCTGTCCCCAAGCGTGGAAAAGTGTGTGTCTTGTTTTCCATTACCAAAACTACAGCTTTACTTTCATTGTTAAAATGTATGGAAAAAAAAATCTCCTATCTATCTCCAATCTTTTTATCTGCTTAAATCTTATGCAAATGACAGAAGTAATTACATAAATTACCAAGAGTGAAAACTGATGTCTTCATTTACTCAGGGCTGAAAATGAAGGGAATGAATATTCAAAGCACCAAGATCTACTGCTATGTGAGGGGAAAAGGCTTCAGATAATCTGAATTAACCATTTATTGGCTGCATCTTCTAGCTGGATCTTGATTTATGAGCAACAAGGTCAACTGCCAACTAGATCTCACTGAACTCAGCAATCAGAAGTGAACCATCAACATCTGCCTTTCCCAGAAGCAAAATCCTGTACACTTCTAAATTCAGGGGATCTGGACAGCCTCTCCAGCACTGAACAACATTTCTTGCAGGAAACCCAGTATTTGCCATATTGGGTTTAGTTGCAGTTCACTTCTGCTTCCACCCAAGGTACTAAACATTCCTTGCATATATATATCTAAGAATATATATAAGAATCCAGAGTAAAAGCACAATTCTGTATCCTACACCTGAGATACTGCAGTGGATTCGTTTACATTACGACAATTATATTGGGCACTTTAAAATACAGTTAGTGACTTTGACAAGTAGCATGAAAAAAGTATCATTTATTTATCACTACTCCTAACAATTCAAGGTGTCATCTGCAGGTAAGAACTGTTGCCACTAATTTCAGTCCTTCTATACGATTCCATAGACGTTTTCAGAGATCTTTATGGTGATAATATTCTGTGCATCCCATGCTAATTGTAGCTTTTTGTTGATTCTGAATGTCATTCACTTATTACTGTGGATGCAACCTCTGAAAATGTATTAGTGTCGGATAGGCTTATATTGCTGTAAATTGGGAAATAAACCTTGTATATGAACTGAGGTGTTATTTGAATTAAATGTCAATAGAAACCTCTATTCCCCTGGTGCAAACTGCAAAACATTTTTCTCCTTGTAATTTGAAATTGTTCATCCAAAATTCCATGCTACCAAACACTAATTTCCTCAATAGTCTGACTTTACTTCCTACCATGATATTTGGTTCAGAAATTATAATGCATATTTATATTCTTCTCATTATATTAACACAGCCTTATACCCTCACCATTAATGCTGTGATTACCATATTCAGAATACGTATTATCACTGATAGATAATTTGTCTTACACTCTTCTGCTTAAAATCGCTGTGCTCAGAGTTGTGCTGGACCGCTTCAAGATAATTACAGTTAGCCACTAATCTGCCCATTTTATCCCTTCTTTCTAGAACTATTTGTGAAGTCCAGGTCGCTTCTATCTTTTTTGTAGGTTTTTCTTAGTACGGAATTTGAAGCAAGGATCGGTGTGCGCAGCTTGTTCTGTAGTTTCTCCTGCCCTCTGCTGGATGCAATGTTACAGCAACTCCAGGAGTTTCCCATCTCCGTAATGTCTGCGATTGGTCGACGTGAAGAACTTAACCCCCTCTTCCTCCCTCTCAAGCAAGCAACTACTACTATTTACGCCTTCTATCTCATTTGATCATTTGTATGTGTTAAATAAAAATAAAAATAAAAATAAAAATAAAAATAAAAATAAAAATAAAAATAAAAATAAAAATAAAAATAAAAATAAAAATAAAAATAAAAATAAAAATAAAAATAAAAATAAAAATAAAAATAAAAATAAAAGAAAGGAAGAAAGAAAAGAAGAATATATATATATATATATATATATACACACTTTTTTTTTGTTTTTTAACAGAAAAAATAAAATAGATAAGGGGCATAAGATTTCACCTTCAACACACTTCTTGCTCATACTTCAGCTTAGGAAATAGAGTAGTCCTTCAGATTTAAGCATAGGAGTACCATGAGGAAAAACCCTGTATGTTTGCTCCCCACTTAATCATAGAATGATTTACCGACAGCATCTTGTCTAAGCTCCTGCTTGAAGCTGGTCCAAAAACACTGCCACGTCCAGTGGAGTTTTGAGTAGCTCTTGGAATGGAGATCCCACCACCTACCTTCTTGCTTCTTCCAGTGTCTTAACACCCTCACAGTGCCTTCCTTTTGTCTACCTTTCTCATCCTCTACTTTATCCCCATTGCCGCTGTGTACCTCTGAGTACAATCTTTCTTCCCCTACTCTGTACCCTGCCACTAGGTATTTGAAGGCAGCAAGGAGATCTCCCCTGAGCCTTCTGTTTAAGGCTGGACAAACTCAACTCTCTCACACCCTCCCCCATCCTTGTCTATCAGGTACTCATGTCATTCATGTACTGGGGGCCTGAAAAGTGGCTCCAAATATTGTCTGAAAAGTGCTGAATAAAGAATAATTCTCCCATTTACATGGGGAACACCTAGGTGGCTGCACTTCATGCCACTAATCATGACGCCCTAAGCTCAGCAGTTCAGCAGTTTTCAATCCACCTCACTGTTCAATTATCTAGACCTGCCCCAGGTTGTATCAACCAGCTCCTTCAATTTAGTACCACCAACAAACATGCTGAGATTATGCTCCACTGCTTCATCCAGGTCTTTCACAAAGATGTTGAGCAATACTGGTGGCAGTAAGATCCCTGAGGAATGCTGCCTTTGACCTGTCTTAATGTGGACTTTATACTGTTGCTCACAATTTACTAAGCCAAGCAGTCCAACCTATATTCCACTCATCTTGTCTGGCACTTACCCAGTCCGTAACTCATCAGTTTGACTTTAAGGATAAAACATAAAAGTAAACGTATCAATGTCTTTGTCCCATTCCACACTACCAATCATCTCATCAGACATGACAGCCAGGAGGGTGAGGTACAATGTACTGCAGGGGTTGTTCTCAATCACATTCTTGCCCTTCCTGTGGCTGGAAATGGTCTCAATCAATCCAAGGAGGATTTACTTGTTAATATTTCCAGGGATTGAGGTCAGGCTGATGAGTCTTTAGCTCTCAGGATTCCCCTTCTGCCCTTCTTGAATATGTGTGACATTTGCCATTTTCTCACTTTTTCCAAACCTCTCCTTTAATACAGCTTTGCAAAGTCAACAGCAAGATTCTTCAACAGCCTTGGAAGAATCCCATCTGGACATTTTGAGTAGGGTTAAATACTTCCTAAGTTGATTATTTTTTTCTACAGATTTTATTCTAATGCTTCATTTCCACAGACTGCTGGTAAGCTTGGGAAAGCAGGATGTCTGAAGGTGGACCTTGCTAGTTAAAACTAAGGTAAGCAAGGCACTGAATACCTCAGACTTTTCCCCATCTCTTGTCATTAGTTCTCTTACCACATGGAGCAGTGGGCTCACACTTCCCATAGCCTTGCCTTTAATGTCAGCGCACTTTTCAAAGTTCCTCCCGTTGCCAGTCAGATCTTTTCATTATCAGATGAGCTTCAGTTTTCTTTTTTCCCTCCCTCTATGCTCAATAAATCCTCTAAATGCTTCTCTCAGAATCCCGAGAGATTAAACACTGCAATCTCATGGACACTGCAGCCAAGTCTGCCCTTCATGTCTGCAACCAGTTATTACTGGTTTGTGTTTAATGGGTCCCATACTGTATCTTTCTTACTTGGCTTCTTGGTCACTTACATCAAGAAGCTTCCTTCAATACACTTGAGAAACTCCCTGTATTTCTTGTGTCTCTCATCTACATTACAATTCACCACCAACGGGATCCACACCAGTTGCCTAAAGAAGATTTGACTCACACCCTGTTCCTGATCACCAGATAGAGATGCTGCAAATGCCAACCACAGCTTTTCTCCTCATACTGGTCTGTCCTTTGACCATTAGACACATCTCATCATGCAGCTCCTGTTTGCAGAGACAGGCCTTCCTCATTGCCTTCCTGGCTTCTCTTTTCTGAAGGGCCTGCTCCACTCCCCTGTGCAGTTATGTGAGCTGTTACATATGTGTCAAATGTGTCATATGTGACACCGCATATGCCCCAATGAGATCATACCTATGCAGTCTGCACAAACTTCTATTTTTTCTCTTTCTTTCCCCTGCAAGACATGTTCATGTATAGGTACTTCAAATGTACCCCCAGTCACACTGCTTTCACTGAGAGACTCCCCATCTTTCATGAGTTTTTCACAAGATTCTCCCCACTGGGCTGTCACTTCCTCCGTGCCCCCTGTGTCTTCACTCCTCTAGAAGTTATGATTAACATTCCTCAGCTCACTTAGTTTGAAGTCCTCCTCACTGGGTTTGAAGCCTGGCAAAGACACTTGTCACACTTCATCAGATAGTTCTGTTCCTGCTTTGAAGTCCTTGCTCCTCCAGAATGTTTTCATGGGTACACAAGACAAACTGGCTGCGACACCAGCCATGCACCAAGTATTCATCTACTGAATGTACTTACTTCTGCCTACTCTCACTGGCAGGACTGAGAACACCATCTGTGCCCCATCCCATGCCATACTGCTAATTACTACTGAAAAAAAAAAAAAAAGAGCCAAAAAAAAACAAAAAAAAACACCCCAGAAATGTTTTTTTTCAAGACCTGTTATCCTGTACCCTTGACCAAATTATGTGCATATGCTTCACTATGAAGATGCTGAACACATTAAAAAAAAATAACATTGGAGGCAAATTTCATAAGCAACGTAAGTAAAGACAAAAGTATATTAAACATGATCTCAATTTGTGACATGCCCTTGAAGCTATGCTACATACTGAGAATGCTGACACCATGTAAGTGGCATGTTCTGTGCCCTTATCTGCACTGCTTTGTATACAAAATGAATGAGCAATCTCTCCGATAGAAAGTTCCAATCAAAAAGAAGTAAAAATATATCTAGTTAAAATTTGGACATAAATTATTTAAGATAGAGTTAAAAATGGCAAGAGAAGTAACTTCAAACCGAAAAACACATTGACTTAACAGTACAAAGTCAAAATCCCTTCTGGTGTCTCGTTATTGTAGTCAAGCTTTACCAAAAGCATCGGTTCTAATTGTGACCAGTATAGCCTTCACTGATGGTTAGAACTTCTTGCCTATCTGCATTTCTGTTGAAGTTGCTAGCAAAGATGCTGCTTATTTAATTAACTTTCTACAATTCATTTTTATCCATGCAAATGTGATTAATTCAATCCAGACCAAGTACAAACCTACAGAAATTTAAAAATATTTTTTAAAGCATTATTTCTATCTGATTGCTGCTCTTCATCATAACAAACTTTAGGCTGCAATCTTTTCTTTATCATACTGCTATTTCTATTTCGTTTGTTAAGTTTCAATACTGTGTTTGGAGGTGTCCGAGGTTACAAAATCAAATGGTCCTGTCTCTATAGATCTTCTACTGTGATAGATATGTAGAGATGAGAGGATACAGTGGGGACTGGTTGTAGGTATGATTCTGTTCTCAGTAGATAAGTAAAAAAAATATATATTTACTGTTTTCTTAGCAATTATTTTGGATTTCTATCCATGAAAGTAGAATCTAATCAAGAACATTTCTATAAACCAGGCAATCCTGCATGCTGCCCACATGCTGGTGGTAAAAGATACATTATATTCACAAAAGTGAAGAAACAAAGACAGCTTTGATTCTAGATTAGATGGATACTTGTCAGAAACCTTGCACTATCAGGAGATAAATTAAAAAGGAATTGAGCTGCTTTCTACGTAAGAAGAAGAGATGAAATGATGCCAAACATTGGGAAAAAAACAAAACAAAACAAAACAAACAAACAAACAACAAAAAAAACCCTAGCATCAAGAAATCCAGATGTATATTTTAACACTGCGGCAGATCAGAACACGCAAAGCAGCATTTTCAGGATTTCTATAAAACTTTAGAATATAAAAGCATCCAAAACAGTCAAAAGATTCTTCATAGCCTTCTGAAGGTGAAGCAGTTACTGGAGGCAGAATTACACAAACATAACCCTCTTTAAAAAGACCTAGGGTGGAGCTATGATATTATAGACCAGTTTGACCTTGGTGGTAGGCAGGATCCTAAAGATATTAATAAGAGATGAGATCACAAGGAACACAGACTGGGCAAAGTGATTAAAGGACATAATCTACTTGGATTTCAAAAGGGTATTTGACATAAAACTGCAAAGAAGATTAATGTATAACACTAACAAGCATAACATATAAGTATCATCCTTGAATGAATAACACGAATCACAGATATACTGATAGTACCTGCTACTGCATTCTTATAAGCAGGATGTTAAAAAGTCAGGTTCACATGACACATAGGCTGCAGATTCATTACAAACACACATGAAGGTTCATTTGCTTTCCTTAAATTCCTAGTTTATTTTAAAGTTGTACTGGACATATTTTGCTCTGTTACACTTAGTGAAGTTTGTAGAGTTGCCTGTACATATGCCACACACAGTGACAGGATAGACTGGAAGCTCCCCTAGGTCACTTGCCTTTGCTCAGCAGGAAAGCTTCTCATAATACTCTGTTAAAACTCTTTTTCCTTTTTTCTCCCTAGTGTACTGCATGGATTTTTTTTACTGTAATGTCTCATCAGTGCAAGTGCATTGTTTGCTAGCACAGATCTACCACCACTCTGAGGGCTATCTACATTCGGTAGCAGGTATTGAATTTTCCTCTCTGTCAAACTAAATTATTTTGATTTGTCAATGCTTCTTTGGATTTACAACAGTGTAGATGAGAGGAGTATTTAGCCTTCCCTCTACAGCACTAAGTACTTTGATGGTCACTTTAGGAACCTGATTTTGTATTCATTGTATACTTGTAACAACATAAATCCAGGGCAAACCTGGGAAAGCCATTTCACTAACATAAATAATAATTTAAAAACACTAGCTTTGAAAGGATAAAGTGTGTATTTGGGGCCAGATCCTCTGAAAAGTCAATTGCATCAATTATAGTAAAAGAGAATTTAGCATATGCAGCTCCTTTACTATGATCCCTTGTAGTGCCAAAAGGAAGTTCCACTCACTTACAGGCTGAAATATATAATATGTGAATCCACTCGGACATTTTAAGTCCCCTTTGGAAGCCCTGTCTTCATCAGCAGCTCAGACTACTATCAACAACCACTGCGACAGTTGTTTGGAATGGTCACTTCTTTTTCCAAGCGTAAAGTGGAAATGGCAAGATAAAGTCCTGCTTATACTTGTGTTGTTGCTTCAGTCAGTTATATTTATCACATTACTACTGGAGAGCTTGGCAGGCTGCTGAAGCACTGTGATGAACGAAAGTTAATGATAGCAGGGAAGCCATCTCTGTTTCAGATTTGTCATGTGAGAGTGATGCCATGTGCAGCGGCTGTAGGATCAATGCACAAACCAGAGCAGACTCAGCTGATCACTGCAGGCCTGCTCACTGAGAGCTGCCAGAGAGCCACGGATAAGGTCTTCCTACAGCAAGAAGCAATCTTCCTGACTGCTGCTCATACAGTAAGGGCTGTTGGTAGGAGAGGAGCAGAAATATGCTTACAGAGACAGAGATGAGTTTCTACGTTTGCCTGGGTAACTGAGAACCAGATTTAACTAAAATCTGTCAACAGTCAGACACGTGCAAATTACGCCACTTAGGTGTGCTGTGTTGGGAGCTGGTTTAATTTTGGTGGGGATACTGCTTCACCAAAAGATGCTCAGATTTCTATATATATATTTAATTTATTAGAAGTATTATCAGCACTTGGCAGTAAAAAAGCTCCATTAAATACTCTCTACAAATCCACAAACCCATGTCCTCCAATGCAGCAAAGCCTCACAACTTGGATTGGGAAAATGTACATTTCAGCCATTTACATTTATCTCCCCTTTTTTGGATCTCTAGCAGCTAAGAATTTCCCAAAAGGAAGAAAAAGTCAAAGAAACTCTGTACTGATCCTGCTTCTTGCCCTTCACATAAATTTCTTGCAGAACTGACCATAGACAGCCTGAGGTCTTACAATTCACAGCCAAACGACACTTTTCATGTGAACGATATGCCTTGCTAAGGAAAACGTAACTTTTATTATCATTGTTTCCAGTCTTCCTTCTTGTCAGAATAGTTAAAGGCTGCTAAAAGTCAAAATAAAGGAATTTTAGTTGCCAAGAGACTCTGGGCAATGACAAGTAAACAAAAATCAATCCTTCCTCCATACAAACATTTAAAATCACTAGGAAATGTCTCTCTATGACAACGTACTAAGACTGGCATTTGAATCTTTTCCTGTCCACTGGAAACACAGCATACTTCTAGGCTATTTTTCTGCTTAATCCTTCTAGCAACTTCTTGACAGGTACTTCTAGTTTTTGGTCATTCAGATACTGTGGATTAGAAAGAACGTGGAAAGAAATGTGTGTGTAGGAAGTAATGTGGCAGGAACTTAGAAAAGATGTAATTATGATACTGGAGAAAGATTCAATCACTTCACTACACAATCTAATAGAAGAGAAAACCAAATTCACCGATTCCTTAAAGCAGAGAGAAAATGACCACAGGACAATGGAATGGCACAACATCCATCATATGACAGAAAAAATTGAGTAAAGCTGGGAAGAACAAGAAGGTTTACTGAGACAATCAGTCAGCATCAAAGGCGTGAGGCATTCACATGCCATGAGCTGGCAGAGTGGAGAGTCATGGCTAAAACAATTTTGTTTTTCCAAGCATAAGTGGCCTTTTCTTCCCTTTGGGGCAATATGGTTCACCTCAATAAGTTATCAAAATATAACCCAAAATGATTTTGACTCTATTGCAAAAGCATTTTTCATTAGTGCCAAGCTTTGCTGAGTTCTATTTCTCTTTACATGGACCCTGAATTCTGTACAGTTATGAATCTAAACCCTTGAGCTCCTTGATCTGAAGCACGCAGACCCAATCAAGCCCAAAATTCAGACAACACAGAGACAGCATGAAATTACTTTTGTTCACCTTGCTCTCTGTGGGCACTTCTTGCAAAGCTAAACACAAATATGACCCACTTTTCTACAGGACTTGATCTGGAATGGCTAACGCTAACCAAGCTGACATTCATTTAGGAAACTGTTCTTACCAGGAATATTTGTTAAAAAGATAATATAATGGCAACAGCAACATAAATATACTAATACAAGAACTACTTTATGTCTGAGTTCACCTTAATTGTATGAGAAAATGGATGCTAATCTCTAAGTTGCTTACTTGTTAAACATTTCATAACCGTGACCAAACCAATTATTTTTTTTCACATTATACCTCCATACATACCAGAATATAGTGGCTGCTCATTACTTTGAGGCCAGCACTGCTGAGTGAAGCCGGCCCTCTCTTTGGGATAAATGCAGCACCAGCGATAACATCACCACTGCCCCACCGCCCAGTAGTAGAAGTGAGTTTCTCAAATAACAAGCCAATAGTAGAGAGAACTGTATTGCTGATACTCTGTGTTTTCTGTAGAGCTGTGGAAAAAGATGCATACATCCAGCATTCCTCCCTCTTCTCGGGCACTTGCTTTTGTTTGATACCAAGTAATTCCCCTGGAATTACTCTGCTTTGGTATGCCATGTACAAGCTGATAGCTGTGTTGCTGCACTGCAGGTTCAGCCCTAAGGATAGTGCACTTCTGAAGTGCTATAAAGGATTTCAGTGAGGAAAGGATAAATCAAGCTTTGAATCTGCTTGGATCTTTCTATATAGCCTGATGTGGCTAATTGAGTGTCTCATAAAATGAAAGTGACTGAGAGAAGGAGGTACCAACAAGGCATGCAAATTAAATTGTTATGAAGATATGTGTTGAACAACTTTAGATAAAATGAATCTAATTACTCTGAAAAATAATAGGCTGTAGAATTACACAGACCAAAGATGCTTTTAATCACCCAGTGTTAATTATCTACTTAAAGTACTTAGGGGAGAGTGAATACATAGGAGATTGGTTAGGAACTATTGTTTTGCTGTGTGTTGTTCAGGAAGTAATTGCAGTCTATGAGCTAAAAATTACCTATTTTAAACAAATACTTGGAGAGCAACACAAGGGTGTTTTGCATCTTCATGAGAAAATCTCTAAATATCGCTACATTATGACTGTACCAGCAAAATCATGTGTATGACAAAATTTAAACTGACTCACAATTTGTAGGTCAAATTCTAGACCCAGTGACATATATTTCATATACATATACTCCAGTGCCACTGAAGTTGAAAGATGCAGCTGATGTGGTCGATACCCCATCCCTGGAGACATTCAAGGTCAGGCTGGATAGGGCTCTGAGCACCCTGGTGTAGCTATAGGTGTCCCTGTTTGTTGCAGGGGAATTGGACCAGGGGGCCCTTAAGGGTCCCTTCCAACTCAAATGATTCTGATTCTATGATTTTTGATAAAGATAGTTCAAGGCAGCAAGTGCTTACATGCAAAAGCATCAGGTAGACGTCAGCATTATTATATCCTTATCTTCATCTTGGAAATAGTTGCATAACAGAGCTGAGACTTAACAAAACCCAGAGAGGTGCTAAGGCTCACCAGCAGCAAGGGCTGTGCAGAACAGAGCACACAGCAGAGGTGATTCCTCTACCATGCTGATAGTGTAGTATAGGGGATGGTCAAAGCTGAGACAAATGAAGACAAAATTTGGGCAAAACAAACAAACAAACAAACAAAAACTGCTGGAAAATGTTATGCATACAAGAAGAAGGTAGAAGACAATTCTAATGACAAAGCTCATCCTGTAAACAGACATCTAAACGGAGCTGACAAAACTATCCTTTCAGCCAGCACTCCAGGTTGCTGCGCTGCACACATGATGGCAAAAGGCCAGTGACCTAAGCAGACCTCATTGCAGAGACTTTTCCTGCTCTTAGGCTACATGGAATCAAACTTCAAATAATATAACCGCTGGACACCTTGACCTGAAAAGAAAATGCTGTTTTAGCCTATTAATAATCTTTAATGAGTGTTTTGTTCCTGTAAGAGTGTCTGGGTGATCACTTGGTATCAAGGGCATTGGCCTGCCTTCTAGGTAAATCTAGTAAGATCTAGCCTGCCATCTAGTAAAGTCTAGGCTCAGCCGACTGACAGCTCTTCCCAAGAGTACTGGAATGGAAATGGATGGTACAGGCTTCCCCTATGTCTGGGGATGCTGACACTGACAAATAAAAGCACACTGTCATAACTCATGGAAGAGAAAGCACAGAAAGAAGTAATTTAAGGAAGAAAGGTATGCATGTTTATACACTTTCAAGTGAATGCGTCTTGCTCTTGATTCTCTTCTTAGACAGTAAGAGTCTGTGAGCCTACATACACCTGCTCAGTGGGAAATCATCCAGTTATGTCAGGTTTAAACATGCTCCATAAAAATCTAAAGGTAAACTCATAGGTGACAGGTGTAAAAGTTAAGTTCTGGAGACTATGCATTTTTTTTTTTAATAGTTATATAAAAAATAATCAACGCTGCTCCCATTTGATTATTGTCTTAAAATCTGCCTCATCCTAGACAAATCAAAACAAGAAATCCCACAGCTCCTGCAAGTCCTTGCAAGCTCATTGACTCCAGCAGCACTGCTGTCTGAGTGAAGCCGCAGGGCTGACAGAATTCAATAGGACAAATTCACTCCTGGATCCATCCCAGCCTCTCTCTGTATACCTTGGCAGGCACATCTGCTGGCCACAAGACTGCAACAAGATAGGAAACAGAAGAGGTAAAAATCAGCCCCAGCCTTCCCTCCACTGACAAATCCCAGAAGATTTGTGGTGTTGCTATGAGAGGTCCAGGGCCAGGAGTCCTGCAGAGGCTCAGCTCCAAGGAGACGGGAGGAGTTTTGTCTACACTCTGCAGCTGGCTGCCTTCCCATGCAAATGATGCATGAGGATTAGCTTCTGTGCCAAAGTAAGCACAAATAATTTTGCCTTGACTTGAATGTTAACAAATGTCAGAGCCTCTGCGAGATTTGAAAGGTAATTTTAAAAAGCAGCTATTTAGGAACTTTTGAATGAGACCTACCAAATATGGTCAGTTTCAGAGTTTTGCTGTAAAGACAAGAGCATCAGTGCTGATGTTCTTCTTAAAGATTGTTTAATTTAAAACCTTGCCTATCTATCTTCCTTTTAATGGTTATATATTTCAAAGTTTCTTTTAACTTCGGTGTACTAATTACTGTAAAACTGAATGGCCTCACTCGAAACCAGACTCAATATAGCCTGCTGACTTATGTGACAGTTTTTGAGCAGGGTGCCAGTTCACAAGAATGAATAACATAGTTGCAGCTACTATATGGCTGGAGGTACATTTCCAAAGTTCTAAGTAGACTGTGAAACAGAGCATTTTCTTAGGGTCAAGGTAGACAGAAAAGTGACGTTCACAGAATCATAGAATGGCCTGGGTTGGAAGGGACCTCAAGCATCATGAATCTCCAACCCCTCTGCCACAGGCAGGGCCACAAAGCTCCACATTTAATACTAGACCAGGCTGCCCAGGGCCCCATCCAACCTGGCCTTGAACACCTCTAGGGACAGGACATCCACAACCTCTCTGGGCAGCCTCTGCCAGCACCTCACCACTCTCTCTGTAAAGAACGTCCCCCTGACATTCAACCTAAATCTTCTCTTCCTCAACTTAAAACCATTTCCCCTTGTCCTGCTGTTATCCACCCTTTCAAAGAGTTGACTCCCCTCCTGTAAGTAGCTTCCCTTTAGGTACTGAAAGGGTGCAATTAGGCTACCTCACAGCCTTTCTCCAGGCTTAACAAGTCCAGCTCCCTCAGCCTGTCTTTGTAGGGGAGGTGCTCCAGCCCTCTGATCATCTTTGTGGCCCTCCTCTGGACCCTCTCCAACAGCCCTCTGTCTTTCCAGACCTGGACACAGTACTCCAGATGGGGCCTCACAAGAGCAGAGCAGAGAGGGACAATCACCTCCCTGTCCCTGCTGGCCACGCCTCTTCTGATGGAGCCCAGGATACCCTTTGCTTTCTGAGCTGCAAGAGTTGACTCATGTTAAGCTTTTCATCCATCAGGACCCCCAGGTCTTTCTCTGCAGGACAGCTCTCAAGGACCGCTCCTTCCAGCCTGTATGGATGCCTGGGATTCCTCCAGCCCAAATGCAAAACCTTGCACTTTGCTGTGTTGATCATCATCAAATTCACTCGGGCCCACCTCTCAAGCCTGTTGAGGTCCCTCTGAATGGCATCCCTTCCTTCCATTGTGTCATGACCATTTAAATGGTCTCAAAGACCATTTAAACCACTGTCTTCAGTGGTGGCGCTATCGGCCACTGTCTAAGGTGAAAAGTGTAACCCATGTCAATAATATTGTGTTTCAATGAAATAAAGAAACGCGTGTCTCCCCTGTGGCAGTGCATATCAACAATATACAGCTTTCTGTGTTTGGAATAAGTAGCCATCTCATTTCACACAAAACTGAAAGTGTGTGTGGAGAAAGCAATTCTAGCAATTCATAACAGCAATCCTATCATTAATGACAAGTGAAAAATTTAATTTGTTTACTGTTTCACTTACATTTCTGATATTATTTGTCTGAATACAGAGTATTGACTGGCTTTTTACTATGAACTGCAAAGCAATAATAAACATTTTCACACTTCTAATTTGCATGCATTCACTGTGTTTACTATTGCGCTAGCACAGATTTTGACACAAGCAAAAATGCATTGCTTGGAAAGGATAGTCCAGTTTCCAGTGGAAAGATGCACGTCAGATTAAAAGGTTTATTTAAAAGGTATTCCTTTCCTGAATTATGTCTCAACGATCATCCTCCCATCCTGCCATGCCCATGAATCTTGCTTAGGTTTTGAAACTACTGGCATGAAGGAAATCACTTAATTTTGCTCAATTATACAACTCAAGAGAATTGTTAAAATTCTCTTTCTTTTGTTTCCACTTATTCCTGGAGTATGACAGAGGGTTAATCAGAACTAGTTTCTACACTCCAATAACGGCTGTAGAGAAAACTACACAAGGCTCAGCTGTGACAACCTTGAATAGAACACTACATTTGCATCTAAGCTATGTATTTTAGAAAAGTTGTCCAATTCCATAAAATCTGACTCTTCCATACTGAACTGTTAGCAGTAAGTCTTCAGAGATTTTGCTTCCTTTCATTAAGGAGAAAAATGGCTACGTTTGAGGAGCATTTTGCTTTAGAGAAAGGAAGGAGATAAATATCTTTATTACGAGTGTCTCAGTGAAAAGACTGTGACAGCAGTGTTTGTTTTCATCTTTCATACACTATCAGGTCCTGCAACCAGCTTTTCCCAAGATAACAGTGGTTCATGGATCAAATTACAATCACAGTTGCCTGACTCATTAAATGCTTTGAAATTGTGACCAAGAAACATGCAGAAGCTTTCAAGAGGAAAAGATGATGTAAGGAGATGAAAGATGGATATAAGGAGAAGTGGAGATGGTTTTTTCAACAGCTGTCTTCACATTCACTTCAATTAGTGTACGCCATATTAGAAGTGGTGGAAATACCTGCTGCTACTGACCAGCATCAGGAAAAAAGAAGTGACAATACTTCTAAGCTGGCAAGAGATGAAAGGCATCTCACTTGGAAATAAATGCAACTCAGCAAGCAAGTCTGCTAAGAAGTCAAATGCAATGTGTGACCGGGCATTACTTTGACAAATAGAAGCTACATGCTTTCAGCTCTACATGAGACAAGGTTGTAAGTGACTCTGCAAAACTCCTGCTGTCACATACTAATGCCAAGGCCATGGAAAGACACAGTGTAATAAGCACAGAGGTCATACTACTTGCAGTCCTTAAGAGTCACCAGTGCTGTCTCATGCTCTGCTCTTACCTTAGATAGTCATTAGACATTTACAATATTTGCAGCTGTACCAGGCTACTAGGAGCTTGGTGCTTTACTGATGTTTCTTCTGAGGTGGAAGACTGGAATAGGGAATAGTTACAGGTGTCTTTGCAACTGTGAAGTTTTATCTTCTTCAAAACTGAGAGAACAATTTCAGTTAAATATTGCAGATTCAATTCCTACCAGTAAGTATTTAACTACCCCAGCCTTCATCTACAAGCAGTCCTACTGGTGTACAGAACTACTCTGATCATAAGGTCTTACTTAGTACTAGAAAGGTAATAATGAACTGAAATCAATGTTCATGACCTTTTTAACTATTCATTTATGGGGGTCTACCTTGAGTTGTCCCTTCCAAGGTCCAAGAATTTATAAACTTTGTCCAGTAACTTGAGACAGAAACCTCCATACTACCCGGCAACATATGCAGGTCATAAATTAAATTCACCTCTGTCTATCAACCCAGGCCATGTTTTGACACCATCGCTGCAGCCTCTGCATGGCTGTCTCTACAGTACACTTGGTGGCAGTGCAGTTGGCAATGCTCACCTTAGCTTTAAACTAGTTAGAATAGCAACAGGAGTAATGCAGACAGCAGCATACTCTTCATGGACTGTACAAACCTGATGAAAATCCTGCATATGTGTGTGATGGCTATGAACCCCCCCCCACTGAAACCTATAGTAGTATGTTTTTATGACTGCTGAACTGCACACCACTTAGATTAAAGCTAGTTCAGTTATACTCAATCATTTTCATTTACTTTTTTAAAGATAGTGTAAGTGCCAGCTCAAAAGGTTGAATGCTAAATATGTTTTCCAGATATCTAATACCCTATGATATGATATCTGAGCAAGACCAACCCCTCCAGACCTCATACAAATACTTACATTTTCACTCATATTCTACAGCATGGTTGCAACTTTCAGTAGTAATACAGAGCATGGTTTAAAAATAATTTATTATAATGGCGTATCTTTCAAGGAATATAGCAACAGATACCAAAAGGAAGCATTTGCATCACAGTCAGAACATACTGTTCCTCCCCTCCAGAACAAAACACAAAGCTCTGATACCCTTTAGGTCTCTCTTGTCTGACAGATATGAGTAGGAAAGCAAGTAAGCAAAAACATACAAAACATATGATTATCAGAGAGTATAGCTTCCTGCATGTTGGACAGGACTTAGGCATTTCTATAAGGAATATCATTTCTACAGATTGGGTGTTTTAGACCCAATCACTCTGTCAGCACTTACTAGCAACCGTATCTGATGTGATGTGGTAATCTGCTATCTGCCCATATTCTTGTTCACAGGAAAACTGGCATTGAGCAATGCCCTGGCCAATGGCAGTATGTGATGATGAGTTTAGACAAGCAGTCAGTGCAATTCAGAGGTACTATCTCCCTTTCAAATGTCACACCCCAGTGAAAAATCTGGGAACTGGAAATACCACTCTGACACAATCAGATAGCAGCAAAAATATTACTCCCATGTTGAATGAACTGGAAACACACATGCAATCTTCTGTTGTGATGTGTCTTTTATCTGTAGAAATTTCAGAATCCTTTACCAGCAATTTTTCATGTCACACACTCAATAACCTGGGTGTATCTATGTCGTGCAAGTCAGATGAACTTACAGAAGTTGTTGTGTTCTCTGCAGAAGTATAACCACATCTAAGATAAAAAAAAAGGACAGCTAAATTTACAGAATGCTCTACTTCTGCACAACAGCACTGGCTTGGAAGGAGCAAATGACATCATTAACTTAAATTCCTGCTACTATACAGGGAACTCTACATGTTTAGAAACCGACCAGAACATCAGAGTTAACTCTGATGAAAAATACCCCTAGCGGAATTATTCATATATATCACCAAATGGAAAAGCATGGTGTTTCCATAGCTTCAGAGAAAAATATCACCAGTTCTCTTTTAATTGCATCATTAAAGTTTAATATAAAATACCCATGATCATAAAGGCATATATGCAAGCACAGCTCTTCACTTTTCTCACATGATATCCCATTCAGAGTCAAAAAACACTTTATGACACTGATTTTATATACATTACTGACTTGTCTCTTCCAAGTCGTTCTGGTGCCAAAGATTGTGCCAAAACTGCAGCTGTTGCAGAAGACTCTATAAAGGAACACCTGAAATTTTCATGTTTTTAAGCATTCTAACAGAATCTGCATTTCTGTACAATCTGCTTCTTGCACGTCACAGGTTAGAAACTTCAAAAGCAGCAAAAACTTACTTATCAAAATAGCAAAGAGAAAAATTGACAAGAATGCAAGCCAACTCAAATGTGTGTGCTGGCACTAGCTCTAATGCTATCTGCATGGTCACTGTTGTGCTCTAGGACAAAAGACTGCTCTCCAAACAGTAGCAGCATTCTGCCCCTTCCTGCTGAGAAATCTGCCACAGCACTTGAGAATACTAAGGCACGCCTTGAAAAACTTCCAGTGTAAATGCAATTGTGATTGTACCTCAAAAGTGGGGAACAAGAGACACTCAGAAATTACCAGTGAGGGACAACTCCCCCTTGTCTGTTGGACACGTGCCCATTTGCCCATATACCCAACACCCATCAGTTCACCAGACCATGTCAGCTATAGCCCATCAAAGGATATAACTAACAAGTGACAGTTGCTTGGGTTTGTATATCATAAGTCATATGTCATATGTCATAGGTCAAAAAAACCCACTTTAATACAAAGTAATACAATTTTTGAGTGCTCTTTTCTCACAAGTTTATTTTAACTTCTCAGCTTGAGCATTGCTGTGTTTGCTTTTTAAAGCCACAGCACCTTCACTTGGAAATAAAATTCTTCATCCATAATCACTGTGAAAACAATGAACATTTTATTCTGTTCTCTTGGGGTCACGTGACTGACAAATCTTTGAAATTAAAAAAGCAACCAGTGTACCTAGAAGAGTCAAAACAATGCTTTCATTGCAAAAGGAAAAGCACAAAGGGGGATGCATAGGTCTTAAAACTTTTAATTAAATTTGGAACCTAGTAGATGAATTTTGTTCTACATACAGTTTTCAGGGGATAGAATTCACCTTAAGGTGAGGAAAGACCGAGGATATATTCCTTAAAACATAATGAAAGTGAAAGAAGTGAGGTGATCTTATAAACCAGTGATGTGGGATTTACAACTAGATGGTTTGTGACCTTTAAACTGACATAGGGGGACCATAATGTTGTATACGTAATTCTGTTGGCAGAAGTAGAATTACTACAGAAAGGACATTCTCCATTGTGAGCTCTGGTTCTACAGGATTCTAGCTAAATTAAATCTGCAACTTTGTGTGTAAGAGTAAACTGTAACAGGAGTCAGCAGGATTTGGCATTAACATGAGGTATTATTACAGATTCTTCTGCTCAGACTTCATCCCAAGCCAATTTCTTTCCACGTGAAAAATGATATGAAAAACGGTACCTCCTTACTCTAGATACAGTTTCTTGGATTTCTTAATAATACTATCTAGTTCTATGTCTAAAAAGACAGACATATTACTTCTGTTTGTAAACAAAACTATGACAAATGGATGCATGCCTAATGTGTACCTTTCCTTATGAATCAACAATTAAAACCAGTAGCATACTTCAGTGACAACATTACTGACCACACATAACAGGGAAAAAGAACTCTGCCTTTTTAGATCCAAGATTGAAGTTTATAGTGCTTACATTAAAAAAAAATCACAATTTCAAAGTAAACGGAACTAATTCAGCATAGAAAAAAAATATGGAATATTAGAGAACCACTTTATCACATTACTTTTTTTGGCTGCAATTCTTAGGCACTGCAAAATTTTGCCTTATTTGCCAAGAAACTGCAGAAAATTGCCTTATTCCAAAATAAGAAAATTGATCTCTTAGACAGCTGTTCATAAAGAGACAAAGAGGAGAACTAACTATAGTTTTGTTCTGTTTAAAAAGGAGTGTAGCACAGTCTTTAAATCCCAACTTGAGACCTTTTGAAAATGGCTAGCAATAAGTGCCAAAAGCACCAAACAAAACAAAAGAAAAAATAAATAAAATGAAGAAACATCTTCTTTAAAGTTACTACAGAAGTGAGTTTAACAGTGAATTCCATTCTACTTTGAATTATGATTACAGCAGCAAGCACTGAGGTCTATTTTTCAATTTTTTCATCACATGTAATTCATTTTTTTTAACAGTGATGCACTGGTTCTCACACAGCTGTCTAAGAACTGCACTGATTACTCAGTGCAAGTTCTCCTTGTTTCCAGCTGCTAAATCCCATTAGAAGCAGCTAAAAATACTTTAAATACATTCTAACAGTATGTTTTTATATAATCAGTTGTCACAGCTGCCACGTGGTTAACAGGAGACAAAAGAACTGGATCAGCAATAAAAAGAACTTTCAGAGACGTGTTCAGCAAAGCTAAAATGCACAATCTTTGATTTTTTGGGGTAGCAGACCCCTAAGAGCCATATGGATTTTTTTTCTAAATTCTTAAGCAAAGCTTTGGATCTGCTGAGATTAATTGTGAAGTTTCAAAGCTGATTAATTCGCCAGTAGCGCAATCCCACTCTGAAATCTAAAGGCTGATGGAAAACACAATACCAAGTCTCCGCATTTTCTGTCAGAACTCTCCTGCTTTCAGAGTGATGCAGGGAAAGATAAATCAAGCAATTGCTAGATGACAAAACAGTCCATGCAGAGGAAAAATCGTTTTCAAACAAAAATAAAGGATTGGTGGCTGCTAAACCGAAATGGAACTTCGGAGCTTACTCTTTAACTAGCCTGGCTGCAGCACAGGGAACTTATGGACAGACAGAAACAGCAACAGGGAGGTTTGACTCATGTGAGTTTGAAGGAGCTGGACGAAACAAAAAATGCTGAACAAACCAGGGCCAGTATGTGTAATACAGGGCACGGACTCTTCACTAGTTAAAGATCAGCATCTACCCATGGGGCTTTTTCTTACATTTCAAGAAAGTGAGACACAACAATTAACTAGGTCCAGAAGCACTCATTTATATTTATTTATTATGGATTTATATATATTTTTTCCTGAGGAACGTGCACTTCGGGATCTTGAAGTCCAACCAAAGGGAAAGAACGGGTCTCAGATAACAGCACGGTTGCACGGAGATCCTGTTTACTCCTCTGCCTTCTGCCTCCCCCTAAATGCACCGGTCGCATTTGGCTGGTTTCCAACGCAGGAATCAGAACACAGGAATTCCGTAATTAACGTTACACAACCTCCGACACAGGAACAAGGCCTCAAGCCTAAGGAAGATGACGTGAGCAGCGAGTGATGGCAATACAAGGTGCGTGCCCGCTCCCCCCACCGCTTCGCCCTGCAACCCCCGGGGCTTTTCCAGAGAAACGAGGCAGCTCCGTGCCTGCTCCCGTTACTTTCGACTACAATGGGGCCGTGAACGAGGCCGCCCGGCGGCGAGGACCGTCCTTTCACAGCTCCCGCCGCTCTGCCCTAGGGTTGTGTATGGAGGACGGCGATAACGGCCGGCCGCAGCACTGAGGGAACCCCGCGCAGTGGCTAATCACCCCCCCACACCCCCGCGTCCGTTTCTCCCCGCGCGCGTTCAAACCCCGGCCCCGCGCCGCCAAATCTCGCGAGAGCGAGCGCCATGCCGGAACCGGGCCCGGCCCCTCCCCTCCGCCGCGCGGCCGGCGGCCTCAGCGCCGCGCACTGAGCGTGCGGCGCCGCCCGCATCCCGGAAGCGCTTTACGGCCGCGCTCCAGGCCCCCTCCCCCTCTCCCTCCTTCCCCCCCTTCTCGGAGACCCGGGGCAGGCCGGAGAGCGCCCCTGCACCCGCAGCAGGAGCGGGGGGGGGTGCCCCCCACCAACGGCCGCCGTCCCGACTCCAACGGCCGCCGTCCCGGAGGCCCGGGGCAGAGCGAGGGGCCGGGCGGGCATGCAGCCGCCGCCGGAGCCGAGCTCCCAGCGCAACACGGTGAGGGACGGCCGAGAGGGAGGGGAGGCTGGGGACGGGCCGGGGGCGAGGCCTTCGCGCCGCCTCGCCGCCGTCCCGGCCCGGGGAACGTGGTGAGAACGGGCCGGAGCGGGCGGCTGCCCTCGGCTTGGGTTGGAATACGGGGAGGTCGGGTCGGGGCCGCCGGGGCGCGGCGTCGGGAGCTGCGGGTGGCGGCATTGGATGCCGTGCACCCACGCAGGCGGCGGGGAGAACTTTGTGTTTTGTTTTTGGGGCTCTTCGTGCCAGGGCGAGAGGGTGGGCGGCTTCCAGGAGGGGCTCCTGGTCTGCGTGGGCTGCTCCCGGTGTGAGATATAAGGGGTGTAAATAAATGGGAGCGCGGGTAAAAGGGAGCGCTGCTGTCTCTTGGAGGGGCTGACTGCAGCATGATGCTGCTGCCGTGGTGGTTTGGCTCTGGAGGTAGCAGGGCCACGGTTATGTTTATGGTGGTGTGCTTAGTAAGATAAGGGAGGCGACAGTCCCTCTGTACTCAGCACTGGTGAGGCCTCGGCTTGAGTACCGTGTTCAGTTTAGCAGTTTTAGGCCCCTCGCTACAAGAAAGACGTTGAGTACCTGGAGCGTGTCCAAAGAAGGGCAGTGAAGCTGTGAGGGGTCTGGAGCACAGGTCTAATAGTGAGCAGTTGAGGGAACTGGGATTGTTCAGTGTGGAGAAGAGGAGGCTCAAGGGAGACCCTCTGCAACCAGCTGAAAGAAGATTGTAGCGAGGTGTGGGTTGGCCTCTTCTCCCAGGTAACACAGATAGGATGAGAGGTAATGGTCTGAAGTTGCACTGGGGAAGTTCAGGTTGGATATGAAGAAAAATTTCTTCTCAGCAAGGCACTGTTAGAGGCTACAAAGGGAGATGGTGGGGTCACTGTCCTGGGGTGTGTTTAGGGAAAGGATAGGTGAGGCACTGAGGGGCACCAATTAGCGAGCATGGTGGCGATGGGTTGACAGTCAGACTAGATGATCTTAGTGGTCTTTTCCAACCATAAATGATTCTATGATTCTGTGCTTTGTTCAGAGTCTTTTCTTGAGATATGCAGCAGTTTTCCTCTTCTCCTCTTTGTCCATTTCAAATAGATACTAAAAGTAGATAGACTGACCAGTCTTGTTGGTGTGCTGATATGTGCCCATTATTTTTAGTGCTGTTATCTACTGTGATTGAGATTGAGTAGTAAGTGTTCATTTGTAGGCTTGTAACAGATTCACTTGATCAGGGCTGTTCTCAGAGGACTTAGTAGAAATATGTGTAAAACTTACCAGGAAAGCCTGTGTGATCAGAGGTTGATAACTGCTTGGGTAGCTTTGATATTTTTATTTATTTTTTTATTTTTTCTTCCAGACTCATGAGAAGAGCACTGCTATCTTTTGCCCCTTGTCCAAGCATATTGTGTGTTAGCATATTTCATGTAAAAAGAAGAAACGTCAAATTCATTTCCTCTTAGCAATGAGAGAGGAACAGCGTTCTTAAAAATTAAGTATTTCACAACACTTTTTAAAGTCAGCCCTTTGTTCTGCCCTGTGAATTAGTGTTGGCTGAAGGCAGCAATGTAATGAATAATCTAACAAAGCGTGTATAGGCTGTTTCATTTCCTCTATAAAATGTATCAATTTTTACATGTGTTAGTAAAGAGTTATGTAACCAGCATTTGTCTGTCTTTAATCTTAAATCTTTTGTCTTAAGCACAGCGAGATGAATAAGAGTGATAGATGCATTCTGTAAGTTGACTGCACTTTCGGGATTTATTTTCTTCTGGCTCACATCATAACTTTTAATATAGGTGAGTGCAGATAAATGTGAAGAGGATATTGTGAAGTCTGTGTCCATTTTTTTTTTCCTAGATCTCATTGAGGCTCCTTCTTTCTCATAGTCATCACCGTGAGAAAGACAGGATGAGTTGAATAGCTGTTGTGAAAACCTACCTTCTTTTCCATCTGGTTTTGGCAGTATGTCTGTGCTGATGCCTACCCACTGAGTGGCAGAGGAGTAACCGTTTCTAATTCTAAATGATTCTTTTGCATTCTTCCAAAAGGATAATACACAGTTCTTAATGTTGTGTGTTAACAGCTTGCCTCTGTCACCTCTCGAAAGCTACATAGATCTGAAACAAAAGCAAGTTTTTGGTTGAGCTAAGCTATAGATGCTTTCTCCTAATTTTGATCCTGTAATGATTTATAATGTGTACTTGAAATAGGATACGTAGCCCCAAAAATATTCTTGGTTGGATGCAGATTTGCATATTTCTATCATGTCTGCTTAGTCATCCAACTCTACTATGACACATTTTGCTCTAGGAGTGTCTACATAATACTCTTTCCACTACTGTGAGCTGAAGTAAGTGCAGTGTTTGTTGTGTATGTAGTTGTCTCTACACGCATAAATGTAAGTAAATATATCTACAGAGAAAGACTATTTGTTGCTTTTGAATGACAGGTGACAAGCTGAAACTAGGAGAGAGTTGTATATAGCCTCAGATTTTTTCAGAAACATCTGCTGGACTGCTTTTGTAGGCAGGTGTTTCAAGTTACAAGGTAGAAATATCTGCTACTTGTGGTTTTGCAGTGTGTTTTCCTGTCCTTACTACTGTCTTTACACAAACAGGGAGGTACAAAGCCTAAACTGGGAATTGGTAGTTATCTATGTAATGTGGATTTTCTGTTTACTTGTTTCTGTGGAGGCATAATATAATAAAATACTGTCTAAAGAGTGATGTTAACTAGCTTGTGAAAGACCAAGTATCATATTGTTGAGATTGCATGTGTGGTAATGTCACAGTGGCAGTTTTGCACATGGGAAGCAACTTCTTTGACATGGAAAGATGAGAGGGTGTTCAGAAATATTTGTTTAGAGTCATTTCTGCAAATGTTAAAGGTGTTGATTTAAAACATCTCCAGAACAGCTGCTTAAGTTCTGCCAAACCTTGAACTCCTTCAGAGTTACCCATGTGAAAGGCTTTCAAATTAAATATGCAATCTGCAAATTCATCTCCAGTTTAAGGCACAAGATGTTAGACTTGATGCTGCTTTGGTTGGAGGTTTTGTGGTACAAAGTATCCTTTATGATCTCTTATTCTGTGGAGGTACATAATCTGTCAACAAGTCCTGTGCTGTGTCAGTCAGTGCTTAAAAGATGGCACTGTAGTACCAGTATCCAGAAGACTCTTGGATCCTGAACCTTTTTTATTGGCATGAGAAGCTGCAATCATCTGGCAAAATTCAGTGTGTAATAAGATGGTGAGACAAACTGTAGTGTTGCTCGTAAACCATACAGATCAAGATTGTCAGGGAGTTCTTAGTGTTTGTTCTTTTTCTCTCTTTACGGATAAATTATACTATATAGATCACTCAGGGTGAGTCTCAGTTTCATGTCAGAGTGGACCTAATGTTTCAGTGTTTGTGCATCTTCTTGATTTTGACTTCAAATGTTTCTTCTGTTTCAAGTGCTGTTTTGTAACAGCCAACATATCAGTACAGTATCAAAGTGAAGAATTTCATCTCTATTGCGTTTATGTAGCACAGGTTTTTGTTCTTAAGAAGCAATTGTTCTTGGATTCCAGTGGGCTTTATTTTCTCAGGGCCTGAATTTGAAGTAGTGATATTTGAAAAGCATCTCTAATGTGTTACCAGATTCTGTCCTGACCTAACTCTTTCGTAAGAAAATTACTTCTCCTTTCATTCTTTCCAGAGGTTGTATAAAACAGTAAGCAAATAGTAAAGCTACAGAGTTAAAGGTCGTTGTTCTATAGCAGCGTTCAGTAGCCTATCACAGCTAGAGTATACATGTTTTGCTACTTAGTGTATGCTTGCTGATGGATAATTGAGAATATTTTCTTAAAAACATTTTTTGGCTGATTACATTCAGTCAGTCGTGTTCCGCAGTCAATATGCTTTAATGAAATGCTTGCAGTCAAATGAAATTGTATGTCCACTGAAGTGGATATTAATTTGAAAAGTTGATTGGTTTCTGTGAAATCATAGTTGAGTTAAGGATACTTTCAGAAAAAAAAAATATTTAATACTATCAGTGCTTGTCTCATGTATGAGGCAGAAAAAATATGGTTACTTTTCTAAAATGTTTTCAGTGTTGACCGTTCAAATTTGATGAAGAGATCCCCAGCCGTGCTAGTGTTTTAATCTGGTTGTGGCTTTAAGCTTTCCTTTTTCCATTCCTTGGTTATATTTGGAGGTATTTGTCCTGAAGTCTCATCTGTTAAAGACGTTTTTACTGGTTTACAATGTCTTAGGCTACTGAAAATAGCTTGTGAAAGGCTTCTCTTATTCTTTATGTGTCATTGAATTTGTCACACTGTGTATAAAACCTCAAGTGTGATTATTTCTGTTCTATGGGGAGCTTGTATACTTTGGCTTAACTCAAGCATGAATGTTTACTCCTAACACTTGGAAGAGTCAGGGATTTGTTTTCTTCTTTTTTTTTTTTTTTTGTATTGAGCATGCGATAAATAATAGTATAAGAGAGCATAGAGGATTATTTTTTACCTGGATTTTGTGCAAGTTCTGAAAGGAACTTAAAATTTCCCTTTTGCATGTGTGTTCTTGAAGATGAGCTTGTAGAAGCTGTGGGCTGGGTGCTAGAACATTGCTGCTGAAACGTGCTTGGTTTTCTTTCCTGAAACTCTTAAGATCATCCTGATGGGATGGTGATTCTCGCTATCATCGGATCAAAAGTGACATATACAGTTAAGGCAAAGTGGTAATTCCGTACAGTTTCACTGTTCTTTCACAGTTGTTCAAAAAAGAGGTTAACAGGGTACATTGTTACTAACAAACATTTCTATGTCAAATATCATCTTTCTTCCCACTGATGCCTTGAAGGCATTAAAACCTCTCTTTTTTTTTTTTTTTTTTCCTCCTTAGCAATTTTACAAAAATGCCCTTTGTACAAAACCAGGTTTTTGCTTCTGGGTGATCTTATGGTGTACAGATGTGACTTTAGTAATCTGGGGATTGTTGGCTGTGTGTTTTAGTTGAACTCAGAACACCCGGATTTTAAAAAGAAATATTTGAATGCTTTTGTAGATTGGTGTGTGTTTGTAGCTCACTAGTAAGTTTCAAGTGGGCAGTACTGGGCAACCGTTCTTTTAGTGAGGATCTCTGCTTTGTTTCCTGCTGTTATGACAACACTGTGAAAGAAGTGGTCATAGAAGTTTTCTTACTCTTTTTTTTTTTTCATGAGCAGCATTGATCTGTGAAGTCATTTCAAAACAAATCTGCTTGTCTGCAACTGTTTTATGCATTCTGAGTTCATGAGCTTTTGAGTAATTCCTTTGGATTGATGTATGTAGTTTTATAATTTCTTTTACTTCTGTATTGGAGATACTAACCTTCAGTGTGTACCCATTCCACAAGCAGGTAATGACAGTGAGATGAGTCTCTGTTCATGTCTAGATTCCTTTTGTGTTTGAATCTTTTCTTTTTTTTTTTTTCTTTTGCTTTCTTGGTATATCCAGTTTACAGGAGGAGAGGTCTGTGAGAAATAAATCTCAAACTTATCTTTTGCAGTGGAATAACTTTTAAAATGTCAGAGTGACCCTCTAAAATGAAATCTACCTCTTTGCTTCTGAAGCCCTTGCTAGATAAAGCAAATACTTCTTTTGCTTTAAAGAAAGTTCTGAGTCAAGTAAATGTTCCACCTGCCAATCCTTTTTTAGATTTGGGAGCTAAGGTGAATGAGGCTGAAGATAGCCTTAGGCCTAAGAGACCTAAGTAAGATCAGTTTTTTTTGATCAGTCTTCAGAAGTGACCTTCTACTATGTTGGAGAAAAAAGGAGAGAGAGAAATTAAAGGGTCAGAAAGTCAGCAAAGCTGTGTTGAAACCAGAGTTTCGTCTGTGAAGAAGGGTTCTATGAGGGGGAGTTAAAGACTCCTTCAAGTTTCATTTCTGTAGTTGGTAAACATGCTCTTAGCAAGTCTGGAGCAATCCTTGATGTTTTTAGCACCACTGAGTGGATAACATCTCCCTGTACTGATGTGGACATTGAGGGATCTTCAGTGATCTTTCAGTGATCACTGTCTTTCCTGTCGTTTCTCAGCAAGACGCTGAAACCAACCACACAGGCATTGCTAGTAGAGTGACAAACAGCACTTCTGTTTCTGGAGGAGCCACCCAGTCACTTGAAAGCTGCTTTTCCCTAACTGAGACTGCTTCCTGTAAAAGTTGTAACAAAAATGCCTGACAGATCTCTGAAGAGCATATGTTACCCAAGCTGTGATCAAGGCAGGGAGATGGTGGCTTGCGGTATGTGTGCAACTGAGGTCTCTGCTCTTCATTTGCAGAAGTCCTGGTGCAGTTTGTTCTCATGAATGGCTGTTAGCAGGAGGTCAAGAATTAGTTAGCATAATTGGCCAGGTTGTTAAGTCTGATGGATGATTCCCCTCTTGGAAGCAACTGAAAAGATAGCAGAAATGCTCCTACTTTTCTCATATTTTAAGTAATTCTTCTCAAAGGGAACTTTCTGCATGCTTATTTCTTTTTCAAGACAGAGAAAAAGCTTTTCTATTTTATTTTTTAATTACTAGGCTTGGACGCATTGAAACAGTCCCATGGGGATTGCTGTTTATGGACTTAATATTTGTAAGAACTGGATGGAGGGGCAGTGGTGTTAAGGAACTGACAGGAAAGTATCAAAAGAATTTGCCACTCTTATCTTGCATAAATTCTATTTAAAACAAAACTAATAAGATTTTCTTCCCCCCTTCCCCCCCCACTGCATTCCTGTTAAAGTCTACATTTGGTTTGTTTTGTAAAGAAGTCTAAAGAGTTGCCTTAATATCTCATCATTTTTGAACGGTATGAAAGAATTGATAGAATGCTATAGAAAGAAAAGATTTAAGTGTTTATCATGGTCTTTGAGGAGGAAGGAAAAGTAGTTCTGACTTGAACATTTTATTATCTCTTGGTCTTATTCTCTCGTTATGTGGCAGGACATAAGATCCAGGGAGTACAGACGCATCTTAACAATGAAAGCTGTTCTTTCCTAACAATGGCAAATTTCTATTTTGGGGCTACTCAATAAATTTGCTTGAGCGTGATCGTTGGTGTAGCTTTGATAATTGTATCCTCTCGTCCATTTGCAGAGTATTTTTTTAAGATTTGTCAGTCGCAGTTTATAGTAAATCCCCCTGGTATTTTGAGTTAATTTTTAGATGCTATTTTCTTAACTATGTTTATATACTTTTTTTTTGGCCAGTGTTTTTGCTATCAGTAAAAGTGCTTATGGTGAGTGCCACATGCTTACGTAAGCTGCACTCATTTTTAAGTGAAACTATTTATGGCACAGGCTATTTAGTCTGCTCAGAAAATGAGCATTCCACATGCTTTGGTTGGGGGGGGGGGGAATGCATGTAGACTCGCAAAGAGACTTTTGGTCTCTTTTCCTGTTTATTTTGTTGTTGTTGGGATGTTTGGGGAGGTTGTGGTTTTTTTTCATCTGGAGTCTTTTTCTTTTTTTTTTCAATGTTAAATGATGGGGAAATCATTTCTAAGTATTGTAAAATATGTGAATTATGTAAACATTATATAACTGTAAATAATCTTAATTATTATTAAACTGTAAGAGATTGCAAGCAATCAGAAAACTGACCATGATGCTTTTGACTATTTGTTCACAAGTAGTGATGGCCTTATGTTTTCTAGTTAGAATATCCTTGTTGGTGCGTGCATGCAACATGACAGAATGGCTATTCAATAGACAGGTACTCATTTGTTGCAATTGCTGTGGTTATTTCAGCAATATCTTAAGAAAATAGTAAAACAGTGGAATTGCAATTGTATTAAACAGTGTTCAACTAGAGTTCCTGTGGATGTTGTTTGAGTCGGTGACTAAAAAAAATAATGCTTGAACATGAAATGAGCTTACTAAGTTGCAAACTAGAAGATTGAATTATAATAGATTGTAGCATATGTAATTTTATGAAATATGTTAGACATGATGTATAGTTGCTAAATATTTTAAGGTAATTTTAACATTTGCTATTGAGTACCTTTTTAGCAGTGATATATGAGGCTTGCAAACATGCTTTTAGGTGTTTAATTCTTTCATGACTCTAGATTAAACTCATTTCACTTCTGTGTATCTCATAAAAATACTGACATTTTCCCAGCAATATAGTTTGTACAGTTTGTCCCCCTGTGTAAATTATCTTCTGTTCTGTGATTCTTGATTACTTCCTTCTCAGCTCACCTGGGTAGATAGCTATGACCACAATAAAAATCAAGCTAAGACCTCTTCCTGATTCTTTCAAACAAAAGAAAACGATCACTTGGAACAGAAAGTTTTCAGGGAGCTGGAAGCAATCAGTCCCTCTGCAAACTTGGCTTCCTGGCTTGGCTGAATGTAGGTCATTTGGATGTCACAGGATACTGACTGCTCTATCACTTAGCCTTGTAAATAAGATTTCTGGTTATCAGTTTTCTTCTGTGTCTAACATACTAGTATAACCAGTCAGTCACGTCAGTCTCTTCAAACCTATGGCAACTATGAGGTGAATATCCCAAACAGACAAAAAGCTGCTAGAAGGAGTGAGAAATGTGTGGCTTTTGCTGATCTAATAACGAAATAGTCTCATTTGTTGCCCTGCTTTCTGTCTTACCTAAAAGAGGAGTCTGCTTCTGAGATCCTCCTGGCCAGATCTCTTCATGATCTCTTTGGTCTGCCACCTCTCACCCCTGGCCACCTACCTCTGGCCCAGCGTTTTGTATCTATTCTTGCACAACGTTTCATGTGCTTTTGAGATGAAGGAGGGAGCTGATCCACGGAGTGTTTGGTGTTTGTAAATAAAAGCTTTGCTTTAGTAATCAGTTTAATAATCAGTTTGCTGTTTGATCTGCAAAATCTATTCTTGTGCATTGGGAGGAGCAAGCATACAGGAAAAAGGAGAAGCAAATTCTCTTTCCAGAATTGTTGTATTAAAGCTGTTTTGAAACAGTCAGACCAGACTTCCTATGCGATAGTTGCCTCTTGTGCAAGCACCTAATTCAGTTGTTAGTTTGTGCTATAGTATTTTATGCTGATAAATACTTGCTGAGACAAAGGGTTTTTTCACTCCAAAACTGAATTCCTCAAATTAAATATTGTTTTGTAGCTATTGGAGGTTGTGGATGCCCCATCCTTGGAGGCATTCAAGGCCAGGCTGGATGTGGCTCTGGGCAGCCTGGTCTGGTGACTGGCGACCCTGCACATAGCAGGAGGGTTGAAACTAGGTGATCATTGTGATCCTTTTCAACCCAGGCCATTCTGTGATTCTATAATTTAATGTTTCCAGAGTTCAGCAACAGCAGAAGCCCATCTCCTTTTCTGGGATTTTTCTGGGGTTTTTGCTGTTTGCTTGTTTGTTCATTTTTTTGTTCTCAGCTGTAATAACCCATACTAGAGAGAAAATAAAAAAATTTGGATGTGCAGTATTCCTTTCATTTGAAAGTCAAAGGTAAACATTTGAATTTTAATAGTCATTTGCTGTATTATGTTATTAAAATTATTCATGTTACTAAAAATTCTCATCTCTGAGTCCAATTCAAAAATGCATGTTATGATTCTTGACTGTTCGATTTTTGACAGCTGTTATGTAGTAAATGCTTTGATATAAAGGAATAGTCCATAGTATGGTGTTTGAGCCTTTCTTTGTATGTACTGTGGGTTTGCTTTTTTTTTTTTGAATCAGTTGATCTGAGTGAATGTAACTGCATGAAGAAAGTCTTTACTCTTACGCATATTTGGAAGTGTGTTGATTGTTAGGTCAGTGACTCACTACATTATTTTTTTTTTTGACTCTGGTTTTTAAAGTATGTGGAAAATTGTTCTGATTGAAGTGCATGATTGGTTGTGGAAACATGACAATTATCAGGCAAAGTAACTGGTATCCTGTATTTGGGCATGTATGTACGAAGAGTTCAGCTTATATTTTCTTAATGAATTTTCAAAATGACTGTAAAATCTGTTGACTTAACTTGAAAATCTGGCAAAATATATAGTAAGAAGGATAAGCTGTTCACATAACAGAGAATTAGTGGGCCATGGGTGTCTAAAGTCTGAAGAAGTCATTAGGGCTGTTTGGTTCAGTAGCGGGTGTGATTATTCATGCTGTGATTTTAGAATCAAAACATTAGGTTACGATGTTAATTTTATGTATTTTTGCTTTTTCAGCTCTTTTGCTTCTGAAATCTACAAATGTGCAAGTGATAGGACAAGAGATACGAGGTGTCAAGCTAAAAGAAAGTAAGTTTAGATTAGACATGGGGTGGAAATTCTTTAGCCTGAAGGTGGTGAGACAGTGGAACAGGTTGTCTGAGAAGCTGTGGGTGCCCCATCCCTGGAAGTTCAAGGCTGGGTTGGATGGGGCCCTGGGCAGCCTGATCTCTATAGAGTGGCAACCCTGCCTGCAGCAGTGGGGTTGAAACTAGGTGGCCTTTCAACCCGAGCAATTATGTGATTCATGCTGCTTGTTTCTGTGGTATACATTGTCTGTTGGTTCTTGGCTGCGGGGGAATACTGGTGGCAGTTTGTTTGGCTGATGAGAGGTGACTGCAGATTATTTTAAACCTTAGATTTTCCCAATGCTTAGGCTTCTGCTGTATATGGGACTACGCTAGTCTTGCGGGCAATTATGACGCATGTTTTTTCATCTGCATCCTCAGCAAATGATGCTTTTCTAAGACTCTAAGGAGTTAGACCAAGAGACCTGGCTTTCAGATTCAAATTCTTTGGATCTGAATAAACAGTAGGAAAAGTAAAGATACAGGGAGGTTGGTTAAAGAACTATTTAGACACTGGGTTTCCTTCTTTGCTGCAGCATTTAAGTGAAGAAATCACTAAACCATACCAAGTGAAATAAGGAATGTTTCAGGCAGTTCTTTTGCTATTGTTTTACCAAGTTATCTGCCAACCTAACATGGAGGAAAGGAGAGGTCTGACGCAACAGAAACAAGTGTCACACTTAGAGAACACACCTACCTTGAGATGCTGGAGAGCACTGTTGTTTTAGCAAAGTGAAATAATCTAAACATCTTGAAGAATAGAATGAGTTAGTAACCATTTTAACTTTGAACTGTCTTTGAGCATCCCCCTTTTTTTTTCTTTCTTTCTTTCTCTAAAGCAGGATTTTAAGTATAGCTTCTTCAAACAGAAATGAAATCAGAGCAGTTTATCCTACCAGTCTTAATGGAGTACAGTAGGGAAGATCAGCATGAAAACAGTCTCGCTTTAGAGATGTACTGATTGCTTTAAGTGTTTAACATGCATGTTTAATTCATATTTGGAAAAATATTTCTGGTGTGGAATAAAAGTAAGATATTATAAAAACTGAAATTATGAATGCAGACTATCATGAAAAGTTACTTATTTTACTACTCCTGGAAGTTTCAGAAAATGCACTTGATCCATTTATCTTGTATTCAGATTCTTTCCTGTAGCTTGATTTGATGAAAGTGAAATTTGCTCATAACTTTTGCCATCAGACTGCCATGCAAAATCAACTGCTGAAAGACTGACTACTATTAAGGACCTCTTTCCTTTTAATTTTTTCCTATAAGCCTAGATGTATAGAGCAATATTTGTTTAACATTTTCTTGGTAAAACTCATGATTATAGACAGAGGACTCAAGTTATATCATCACATAATTGGCCTTTTTATACTCAGCTATTCATAAAAAGTCATGCATGCCTCAGCCAGGAATTGTGTTAATCTTATCTCCTGGCTCTGAAATTTTCTGGCCTGGTACCAGCCCAGCAGAAACAAACATGGCCTGACTACTAACAACCTGTCTTTGCATACAGTAACAGGAATAATCAAACTATACTGCAAATATAGATTTTCTTAACCTACCGAAGTCATAACGTGTTTTAAATGAGAGGCCAAGCATGGTCTTTAGAATCTCTTCATGCTGGTACATAGCAGAATGACTGAAATTCATAAAGCTTCTAATACAGAGGCCTTTGAAATGTCAGAAAAATTGTTCCCAATCCTATGCTCTGGCTGGAGCGCACAGGAAAGCACAAAAGTTATTTACAATGGGAAATTGAATGGGAAAGTTATTTACAATGAGAAATGGGAAATATCATTTGGGGAAAAGTTCAGCATTGGTTGCTGTCCCTTTAGTGCTGCCATCTGTGGTCTCTCAGCATGCCTTTTTTTGATACTAAAACACCTGATTTAGTGCCAGTCTCTTTGTAAGGAAGAGGATGCTCCAAAGCTTGAATCAAGGAAAGCTGTTGGTTACTGTTCAAGTCCTTTGAAGCTGTACAGTAATTTTGGCAGGGATGTATTAGTGCTTTAAGATGAACACTTCTAACCATGGTCTGATCTTTCCATTATCTGTATTGGTTTTCCTGTTTATGACCCGTGATTAGGGAAGAAGAGTGTCTCAAGTATCTAGATTTTCTTACAGGGATTTGCCACTGAAGCAATTCCACAAATAGAGCACCTACAGCTCTACCTGAGTATTGATTAGTCAAATGTTATCCTGTACTACCAAGATTTTCCTCTCTGATAGCTGGGGTATAGAACTTGCTTAGGAAAACTCTTAGAGCTTTCCATCCACCAGACTTATTTGTATCTTGTTAATATTCATTGTAGAAAAGGCTAAAGAGGAGGTAGAATGAAACTTCTGTTTAAGTGAAGGGGTGAAAAAGGAGTGCCTTAGTATTAGATTTTTGTTTGCAAGACTTTTTTTTTTTTTTTCTGCTAGGGTCACATTCATCTGTTATCTTAAGATGAAAATTATCTCCGCTTATCCCCCAACAGACTTTCTGGGGAGATATCTCTGTATGCAGATATTTTAAACAGTTTAATCTGGACTTTTATACGACATACATACAACAATCTGGTTCTATCTATTAAGGCATATAAATGGTGGAAGACTTGCCTTATTTAAAGGTGTCTTTTCCTTTTTAACTAGAAAATTGGGTAAAGCTGGTCTTCATCTGCAACACATTCAAGCATCTGTGTTCCTATACGTGTGTATTTATAATCATATCTATAAATATGCTTACATTTATTATTGTATTATAATCATACAAAAATGAAAATTAATAGGTAAATATAATTAATGTGGTGCTACATATTATGTAATTTCTGGCATGGCCTCTCTGTGACACTTTGAGGGTATTCATACAAAGAGTTGTCTGGGTCTATCACTGAACGGGCCAAGTCTTATGGTTTCTTAACCAGTTCTCCTGCAATGATGCGAAAGACAGGCATGCTGTGCAACTTCTCCACTGTAGCTTGTAGCAATTAGATGTGTCAAAGAAATTCCTGCACTTGGGAGGTGGAAGCTTAATTAAAAACTTTAAAATGGTCATTCATGTTTTCTGGTGATTAGAGAGTGTTTGGTTCACGTTTTTCTGCACTGTTGTTAGTCTTTGAGCTGCTCCTCTGTATTGCCTCTTCTCTTCCTTGTTTTTTCTTTGTCTGCCCCGTCCCTATTTCTGTCTTATTTTTTGTTCCTTTTTGTGTGTGCTTCTCCACTTCCCTCCTCTGTTTCCTCTGTGTAGAGTCATATCCTCCATTAGCATGTGTTTGCTGTGGATCCTGAAAGGAGATTTTCTTATCTTCTCAATTGACTACGTATTTTTCTAATCTAAGGTTTTCTTCTAGTTTCAAGTGGCCAGAGTGAGACAAGGCTAGCAGCAGGCAGGCCTGAAACAGCATTCCATTGGTGCTTGTAGCACTTTTTTCTCTTTCTGCTTTGTAGTCTTAACTGCTCCTCTGGGTATTAGAGTTCTAGCAAATACAGTAGCAGCCTTTATAATAGATGTTGCTCTTGACATTGTTGTCAGTTATATGAGCTGATTATAAAACAGCTCATTTAAGTTGAAATTAATGCTAGTTACTATCTTGTTTTATCTTTGCATAAAAAGGAATATTCTCCGCAAGTATAAATATGTTTTTCAATCAGTTTCTTTGTGGTGTGGTGGAATGAAAAAGTTTGAGGCCAGTGTTGTTAAAAAAAAAAAAAAAAAGTTGTCTGCATTGTGTCTTGTAGTGTTCTTATATATGCAGTTCTCAGCAGAATATTCTTTAAGTTCAGCTGGTGTGCTTAACACAGAATATATTCATGATATTCCATATAGAAACCTCTGGGATACTTATCAGAAGACTCCTGCTCATCTGGTTGTTTTTAACTGTAGTTTATGACATTCTTGCTGTTACCTCAGTCAGAATTTTATTATGGCTATTTCAGAAGCAGTAAAGCTGATGATTTAGGTGAAACAGTTGACTTAGAACTTTTTTAAGGTAGAAAGAAGAGAAAATGGCTGAAATCTTAACTTCATTGTGAAGCTTTTTGCTGTGGGCCACCCAAATAAATCAAATAACTGACAGTATACCACTGAACGCATGAAGTGCAGCCATGTGCCTTTGTAGAACTAAAAGCAGTCTCAGACAACTGACCTGATTATGCTGCTTTTACTCTGCAAATGGACAGTAGCTCCTTTCAGATTTATTGATAGCGACTCATTTACATAGAGCAGAGCAAATATTTTAGTAGGGAGGAGGCTGAAGAACGATGAAGGTGTAAAGGAATGAGGCATTTAGGTTTATTGTTTGAATATCAATTTGCATGTGAAGCATTTGATTTCTGAGTGTGGTTAACTCTGATGTATTACTTTTTTGTGTGTGTGACAAAGTGACACATTGGTATTTTTCAGTTGCAGCTGTTGTCTTCAGCCTTCTTGAAACCTCTGGCTTCAGTGAATGCTTACTATGAGTTCCTGCAGAAAGAACAGTTTTCATTTTGTGGAAGTCTTGTAGGAGGTCTTGTATTTTGACAGGTGTAAATGCCCATCAAAGCCCACTCAGAATGTCTTACGAGCAAATTCAGTGTGGCCATCCATTTGTGATGCAGGAGCAAGAGTTGATGCTGAAAATCACTTGTCCTGTGTAGGAGCTGTTGAGCATCTCCTTGGCTGGGACAGCATTAAATTCCTCTGGTTGAGAGAAATGCTGGATAGAGTCAAATTGGTAAGCTGTGGATAATTCTCCCTCTTTTGCAGTACTCCAACATATATTCTGTGAGAAAATTTAATGTCACTTTTGAGAAGAAAGCCCACTTTCTGGAGTAATTGTGTATTAGACAATGTTCCAATATTTTTTCAGTTTACTGGCAGAGTTTCTCTCTAGCATAAATCTTGGCTTTTAGTAGCTGTTAAACTTGGAAGTAGGAATAGCAAGCTACTTCACTGAACCCCTGGATTTGTAATACGCCTTTTTCCGTACTCCTTAGTACATGTTTGATATATATTCCCTTAAGAGAATATATTATATCCTTTCTGACTCATTTTGACTCTCGAAGTAGGATGTAACCACGCATATATGCAGCGTTATCAAACTGCTTTTAGCAGGGCTAAAGTTTAGAGTTTGTGAATTAGGAAATCTCTGAACTGGTTTACCTCAAGGTTTTTTTCAGCTACAGCCAGCCTGTAGTTCACAAATAATCAGTCGGTAATCACAGGTGATATTTCCTGTCAAGATTGTCAGTTCATCGTCCTCCTGGCTTTTGGTACTAATGTCATAATTGTGATCAAGATTATCTTTCTGGCATACAAGCTCAGTTGTGCTGACAGCTTTTAGTTTCACCTGATATCCTGCAGAACATTTCTGGGAAGTTAGTACTTGCTGCTTGGTGGTACCATTCCTAACTGTTTCAGAGCATAGAGAATTTGTTGTGTTATACATGTCGTGTAATGAGAGCTGCATCCAGTTGCTTAGTGGAGCAAGAGAGCCATAGATATCTAATAAAGCATTTAGTAATACTCAGTTGTTAATAGAATTAGTAGCCAAGATGCTTGCTTAAAGGATGCTTGCTAAAAGGAGGATTGCTTTAATGGTTCTATAGATTTCTCATTATCATTCAGTTTTTAGTATCTCCTGCTGTAATGTTCTGTGGAGTACCAATAAGTATACTCCACTTTGTGGAGATTCAACTTGTATATAGAGAGATTTTTTTTTCACTCCTTTTCTTTCCAAAACAGTGGAACAAGTAAGTTCTCCAGTTGTCAGAAAGTGATGCTGCCTTACAGGAGAAATTGATTGTGAGCAAGGCCATAAAATAACTTGTGACTTGTTTTGAAACTGTTGGATCTTTGTAGGAAATAACTTTTCCCTACAAACTAAGTCCTTTTCCACCTTGCAGTGTGGTGCCTGTTGTTTTTGTTTCTTTGTTGCAAACACCATGGCAGTTTTTTTTTTTTATGCCTTGTATCAGAGATGGAAGAGGAAGAACAGTAGATAGCATCTAAATGGACTGGTGTTATCTAGTGGTTTACAAGGATGACAGACCATAATAAAGAGCAAATAATAAAGCAAAGCAAATAACAAAGTGCACAGAGCAGTACAAGACATGTATCTAAGAGGAAATAGCATTGATTATAATTCCTGATTCTTTTTCTAGCAGCAGATGTTGTTAAAATGCTTGCCCGTGCTTTATACGTTAGTCCTATTTCCTGGCAATCTCACTGTTGTGTATAAAGGATCTCCTCTATCCTGGTATCTGCTGCCTTGAGATTGTATGTTGCCTTTTGTGTGGTGAAGGCAAGCCATGTTGTATCTCTGTGTTCTGCATCTACAGAAACTGTTAAAATTGTTTTCAATTGGTCATTGCCTAAATTTAAGCAAAAGAAGAAGGAAACAGAGAAGGAGTGTCTTCATTATTTTACACTCCTGTTTCATCAGTGTGAGCTAGCAGTATTATTGTCATGCTTGCTTTGAGTTATGTTCCATCTTGGTATGCATGGCTGTTGTAGACCATCAGGTGACACACCTGTGTAACTGCACAAGGAAATGGAACCAAGAAGTGTCAGGTGAACTTGTGCAACTTTACCATGGTGTAAGAAAACAATTGGTCAGCAATTTGTCAGCTCTATTTTTAGTTTTAGTTTGCTATATACTCCTTCGTATTTCCCACTGCCTTCCTGTTATCCAGGAGCTTTTGAATCTGTTGATCTTCTTTCATACAAGTGAATGAATGTTCATAAGACAGCTTGCCAAACTACTCAGTTGTGGTTTTAGTAACTTAGCCAGTCACTTCAGGTTAAGTGACAGCAGCAAGCTGAGCTCTGCTTTAAACAGACGACTTTTCTTTTGCTTTGTTGAGCTTAACAGATCTGTATGAACTGATGAAATGTCTTGAAGTTGTGCATTGTATTTCTTTCCAGCTTGGCTTCCAGACCGTGAAGCAACATACTCCAAAAGCTGTTATGTGTCTCACGCTGTAAATAAAAAGCATCTCCGTTACCAATGATCATTGTGATCTGTGAGGCGTGAGAGAAATTCTTAGATATACGTAATCCTAAAAATTATTTTAGCTGGAATATTGTGGGGAAAAGTAATTCTTGGCTTTTGTGATGCAGTATGGTTTAACAGTGTGACTTCGTGCCTGGACAGGAAAAAATGCTGTCTTGGCAGTGCTGTAATAGTTTAGTTTTTTACATTTCTGAGATTTCGAGATATTAATTTAGTAAATCTTCGTAGTTGTCACATTACCATAAAAGTACTTGCCTTGCTTAGCTAGATTGGTGACAGCTGTGGGATGAGTTATTTTAGTTTATTAGGATAGTTAAATGGAAATTTAGTGTACAAAATTGTTTGTTTTATTATTCCTAGTACCAGTATAGTATGATGACTTTAAACCATTTATAGTCAGTTTAATATTCTTCTGCAAACATTTTTGATTTTAAGATAACCATGCTTCCAGAGGCTGCTCAAGGATTAGAGGTGTGATTATGTGATTGCATTTGCAGTTGGGTCGCATGCCAGGCATGTTTACAAGACTATAATTGTGTACACATGCCTATTGAACTGTAGGTATGTGTGGGATGGATGCTGTTAAAACAAATACATATTTTTGTAATGTTGATCCTTGTTGTAAAGAAACTCAGTTTGAATGATCTTAAAACTTTATGGTCTTTACTTATGCAAAGATGCTATTTATTGGAAAAAAAAAATATTGCTACTTGACAGCTTTTCTACAGTGTGTCATTATTGGAAGCACCACTGTAATTATACACCTCTGCATCTCCTTTAGTATTGAAATACAGTAGTGGAATTGGGATGTGATCGCATAGCATTGTAGAATTCACTTGCCAAAACCACATTTGTTTGTTAACACCATTAATTTGTTAGGTAAAAACCAAGATGTATTAATTTGTTGTCTAATTCACTGCTTTCAGAATCTGTCAGCAGAGCTAATTCCTTTCTTGTCTTCTCATGATTTACTATTGGCATGCAGTGTCTGGAGAGTATTCTAGCCTTTGGAAGCACATAACCAATGTGATAAAAGTATAATCAGGCAGTACTACGGAGCTAGACACCGTGATCAGTTGCTCCTTTGTTGTTTTCAGAAAGACTTCTTGTGCAGAATAATATTGAGAGGACCATGGGGTGATGACTTGGTGTTGGAAGCAGAGTTTCTTTGGTTCTGACCTCTTGCTTATAGTGTACCTTCTGAGTTGAGCTGCCAGCCAGCTGTCTTGCAGTACCACAACTGTTCTCTAATTCCAGTATGGTCAGAAAGCTGTTGTGAATGAGTTGTAACATAGCGCGGTGAGACTGATCTCACTGCTTTTTCATGCTGCCTCACAAACAGTAAATCTTGGCAAACTTTGTAACCAAAGCTGCAGATGACTCTGGGGTCCAGTGATTTGCCTATAGCTATTCTGGAAGCTAAGCTGATATCTACCAGTAAGCAATCTGCATGTAGGGTAACTTCTTTGAAGAAACTAATAAATGTATAATTCACTGTTTTCAGTTTACTTACATGTCTGCTTTAAAATTCTTCACTCGTAACACAGTTTCTGGGAACTTGCCCATGTTTTTTATTCCCAGATAATAAAAAACACCTTGCACTAGATTCTGAATTTGAGTGCTGAAGATGGTTATGTTTTCCTACTACGAGAAGTTTTTCACCTGTAAATCTTCACCATCTTTCTTCTGACTTAGGTTTTAATAAAGAAACTTCTAGTAAGCAGATTAATCTCTTTAGTGCACCTTAAATATCTTTGTTTATGGTAATGGAGCGTAAGTCTCTCAGTGTTGGGAAGATGATAGATGGTTTAGAAAATCTGTTATGCACTGAACCTGTTGAAGGTGATCTCCACAGTTCAGTACCTGGATGACTTTGGGGTAGGTTTATTTCTATACATCAGACGTCTTGCATTTAGGCAGCTAGAAAGAAATAGTCATGAAACAAGAATGTAGATGTTTTTTATAAGCACCTGTTGTTTCCAGTTATGAATGCTTTTATCTATATTAAATATATATTTTTTTATTCCTAAGCACTCTATGTGCTAGAAGCTTGCCATGTACTTTAGTAAATTACTTTCATGTAGATGAAGTCTAATAATCCTATTTTTTTGTGTGTGCTAGGGTTAAGAATACTGAGTTCCTCTAAAAGGCATTTCAGATTAGAGCAGGGTTGGTTGATTTTTTTTTTCTTTTTAAGATGGAATACAATAAGTAAGGAAAATGCAACAACAAAAGTAATTTCAAGAACTGTTCTTCATTTATCATGACCAAACTGAGAAACATGATTTGAAATTATCTCTCAGGTTGAAATCATCTCAAGAAGAGAGAATGTGATGCATGACACATGCTCAGAACTTCTTGCCATTTAACAAACTGTGATGAGTTGAAGGGCTGCATGCCATGTGCCCACCCTGCTGCTCCCACTTCCCAGGAGTGGGGAGAGAATACAGTGGAGCAGCTTGTGGGTTGGGGTAAGGACAGGAAGATCACTCAACAGTTAGCATCACGGGTAAAACAAATTTGGCTTGGAGAAGATTAATTTATTGCAAATTAATAATAGCAGTGAGAGTTAGAAGCGAATTAAAAACACTCTTCCTCTCATCTGCCTTTGTCTGCCTCCTCCCTCTGAGCACTGCAGGGGAACAGGTCAGTCTATAATGTTTTGTTTCTGCTGCTCCTCTGTGGTCACTCTGCCCTTGCTCCACTTGAGGTCCTTCCCATGGGATGCCATACTTCCTGAACTGATCCCCTGTGGGCTTCTGATATGCTGTAGCTCTTCCAACAGAGCTCCATACCACAGGGCCCATCCTGTGGGCACTGCTTCACACATGTCCCCAAGGGTGGCAACTTCTCCAGCCCTGAGCTGCTCTGGATGGGTCACAGTTCCCTGCCAGAGACCTGCTCCTGTGGGGTTATCCGTGGGCTCTGCCTCCTTCAGGCCTCATCCACTGCTGCCCCATGGGCTCTTCCATAGCTACATGTGGAGATCTGTTCCACACAGTGCCTGTGGGCTGTAGGGAGATGGCCTGCTCCTCTGTGTGCCTCTCCTGGACTGCAGAGAGCTGCTGCTGTGTGCCTGGAGCACCTCCTGCACTGGCCTTGGTGCCTGAAGGGCTGCTTCTCTCTCATTTCTTACTCCTCTCCCAGCTGCTCTTGTGCAGCAGTTTTTCCCTTAGCTGTTCTGCCAGAGCATACCCAGTGTTGCTCATGGCTCAGCTCTCACAGTGGTGAGTCTCTTTGGAGCCCCTGGAATGGCTCTGCTCTGACACGGGGCTCTGGGCTCTGCGCATAGAGGCAACTGGGCATATTAATTTCGTATCTGATATTAATCTAATATTAATTTTGTTCTGAAGTTTCTGTAGTTAAGAATTTGGTGTTGTTTTGCTGTTGTGTCAGCTGGAATTTCATGGTTTGTCCATACTCAAGTTCTAACAACGTTCAGACAAAATGCAGCATTCAGCTTTGCTCACTTTCCTTGAATCCTCTTCTATAGCTTGGTTAAGAGCCTCTCAGTCTGGTGCAGGTGTTTGAAAGAAGTGCACCATGAACACTTAAGTAGAAAAATACATGTATTTATTACAGTCAGTACACACTGCATTCATGAATTTGAAATGTATACAAATCTTGTCTTTGATGCTTTGAACAACAGTGGTGAAAAAAGAAGGAAAAAGATTAAATTTACAAATATTGGGTTAAGTGTACATAAATGCCATTCAACAAATCTAATTTTTAACTGTGTCAGCCTGCCTTTGATTAGAAGTCAGAAAAGAGGAAAAATTGACCTACCTAACTGTAATTAATCTTGTTTTCTCATGATGTCTTTAAATGGTTAATTTTTTATAAACTGGTTTGTTTGCTATTGTCTTTTGGTTTGGATGTGTTTTTTTTTCAAGGCCCAACTGCTATTCCAAACCTTGTAACAATTTGTTTTAAACTGATGAGTCCTGCCTGAGAAAATGTCTCAGATAACCTTTTTTCTGGAATTTCACTCAAGTCATGATTTCAATTGCTACACACGTTGGAGCTGTGCAGTGCAATTGCATTGTAAGTGTTGGCCATCACATAATTTATAAACTTTAACACGATATGCATATACCTAATTTATTTTGCAATTGGATCTCGTTAGTGATGATTCATTTATTTTTATTATAGGTGATTTATTTTATAACAGTAGTAATATAGATCTCCTTCTGAATGTATTTTGAACACGTCGCGGGGTGTAATGGGACTAGAAATGTTGGGTTTTTTCATTCCTTCTTTCAGAGGAGAGGCATCAGTTGACTGACGGAACTGTGGACTTAGTTCATTTTCTCAGCTTATAAGATACGCAACTTACTTTAGGGAAAAAGATTAAGATACTGTCTTCCTGTGCATACAACTTGGTCATATAAAATGTGTTAAAAACTGATGGGTGGGATTGTGTAGGATGGGAATGGTGCTTTGCAAGATCCCCAGTTTTTACTTTAGGCTGCCAAGGTCATCTCTGTCTTACCACAGCAGGGCCAGTTCTGCAACAGTGTCCTTTGATGTCATTGCTGTTGTAACTTCTATGTACATAGCTGAAAGTAAATTCACATTGCTAGGATTTGAGTATCCTCAACTTTTGGAAGTTGTTGGTGAAGTGACTTGCTTCCACAGAGCAGTTCAAAAGACACAATGAACTTTCGGTAATTACAAGTCTGTAGTGTGGTGTACCTCATTGTATTCCCAGTCTGTGCTTGCCATGAAAGAGAAGCTTTGGAGAACTGCTTTTCTAATCTCTTGTGACTCAGCAGCAGCTTGTTGTGTCCATTCCTATCTTAGCTCCATTGTCTGCACCGTAATGTGAGCCATTGGTTCTCAGCTCCACTTGCTTTTGCATTTGAAGAGAGACATGATGCTCTGATTATACAGTGTACATTTATTGCAGTGTATCTTAAATCAACAGGATAATTGAGATATCTCACTGTTTTTCAAACTGGAATTGTATGATTGTAACAGGTGTAACACTGGATACTAGGATGGATTGGATATAACAGCAGCCCAAGCATGTGTGTCGTTTAGTAAATGTTATTTAAGAGCTGGCGACATGCATACTAGCTGGATGGTGGAGTGGGCTTCTATTTCATGTTCCTGAAACTGTTTTACTTCTTTTCAACGCAGGGAAGTAATATTTCAAGAGTTGGGGAAAAAAGAAAGGTGTGAGTGTTGAATATTCAAAATATCCCTCTCCCTCCCTCCCCCCCAAAAAAGGTATTTTACCCTGAACCTGACATTTTGTATTTCTTTGAAGATGTATTTCTTGCTTATGAGACTTTCTTAGGAAAGATGTAGGGAACTGTTGGGAATTATTATGTAAAGGTGGACATAAGTTTCTGACTTTAGCTATCTGATGATTGCTTCTGTGATGGTGAGCCGTGAGTGAGAAAAGCATTTACTGACTCAGATGGTTTTTGCCTTCCTCTGGTATTGATGTTCAAATAGTATCTTTTTGCTCTAGAATACGAGAATCCTAAAAAAGAAAGAGGTTGGCTTTTGTCACTAATCATTTTAGTAATTAATATAGTAACTGCTATACAAAAAAACTTAAATGGATTATCATAGTCCTAAAAAAGGGCGTATTGAATTATGTTTAACTCCCGTTGTGTTTTGCAAAAAATGCTCCTAACTCTTTAAATTTGTGGTGATGTAGAAGTGTTTAAGTCCCATTATTAAAAAAATATTTTTGGATTATTATGCTACTTAATTTTTCAGCCTTTTTTTTTCTGACCTATTGTAAAGAACAAAGGCATGCATGCTTTGTGACCTTAAATGTTCTGCAGCCTCTCCAGATTTTCACTGGGAATAGATTTGTAACAGTACTGTGTTGTACAGGTCAGATTAATTTAAGTCATGTCTGTGTGGTACTGCAAGGGAACTATATAAAGACCTGAGCCAGCACATTTCAGTGAAATGTCATGTTGGCAAACCTGTGCTGTGTTAAGTGTTTTGTGATTAGAATTTGAGAAATGATGGTTCTCAGCACTGTGTTTAAGCTGTTCTCTCTCTCTTTATATCTGAACCTATAAAAGTGCTAGTCATTTATTTATACATGCAACTGGAGAAAGGAAGGAAAACTGTTGCGGTAGCTTAAAAATGTATTTATTTTTTCTTATAGAAAATGCCAGAAGCCTCAGAAGATCATAATCACTGGAAGGTCTGTTGACTTCCATTTTTTGATAATCTGGAACATCATCCGTCTGGCATGGCTCAGGGCAGTCAACAACTCGATGTGCAGGTACTCCATGATCTCCGACAACGTTTCCCTGAGATCCCTGAAGGGGTGGTATCTCAGTGCATGCTACAGGTATGGTATGGAATTCTAAAGAGTCTGTGTAGTTCATTATTGTAGTTTGAAAACTTTCTAGTAATCTACTTAGAGCATCAGTTTTCATTCTTCTGGTTGTATTTTGAAGGGATGGGAGACTCTGCTATTTGTTTTTTTTACACACAAAAGTGTTATCATTTTTCTTTACATTTATGGTTTTATATTTCTGCTGATTATTCATCCTTGCCTATGTGATATTTGATTGTATGCCCACAGGAATAAGGCTAACAGGATGTTTATTGATGGCAGCATCAATAGGAAATTTAGCACAATGGCACCTTTCTCCATAATAAGGAACTGGCTTTACCTAGAAATCTAAGGTGTTTTTTGTCTACATGGCATATAGATGAAGTCCTCTCTTTATGAAGTCCTTCAGATGGCATGGAGCTGATGGTGACAATTAGCTTTTTTTTTTTTTTTTGAGGCTGTTGTCTTGACACTGTGGTGCTGATTATTATTACATTTCCAAATATTCTGTTTTTTAAATGTGTGTGATACATCTGGGTATTCCCATCAATCAGTGGAGTTTCAGAGGGTAGCTTAGCATGGAGGAGAAATGAGCTAGTTTAGGTATCTGCACAGTGAAAGTAATAGAAAATTAAAAGCTGGACTGTTCTCTCTTGTTAAATTCAGTGGTATGTCTTCATCTGAATAGATGCTGAATGTCTGTGTTAGTCAGGCACTCAAAACTTTGCAGAATTTCATTGTCATCTTCACTGTAGGATTAAGAGATGAAGCAAAAATGAGTAGAGATGGCAGGAAGGGAAGGGGAGTGTCCCATTTTATATTTGCTTTGATTTATGATTTCATGTTTGTATATTCAATTGCTGGCACCACAAAAGAAATCAAGCCCTTTCAAGGGTTATTTACTTTCCTCTCTGATTAAAACGAATAAACCTTTTTTTAGCTTTGAGCCTGGAATTCATCAGAAGAGTTGAAATTTATGTCATAATTGTAAGGGGCCTTAGGGAATTGCCAGTACGCTTTCAAGCAACACTAATTCTGGCTTCATGTAGTTCATTTTAAGGTGCTAAATTCTATCTCGAAGCTGACTTAAGATGTTGGAGTTCTAAACTTTCAAGTTAAGAGATGTCCTTAGGTAAACAGTAAAATGTTATCTGTGTCTTTGGACTATCCAGAGTTTGCAGTTTTAGTCTAATTTAATTTTGTGTTGTTAAAAATAGTTAATTGTACATTCCCGTTCTTTGCCTTCCCCCAAACTAGACTGGATTTGATATTTAAGTGTCATACTGTAGGCAGTGTTACTAGCCTTTTGCTAGATGTAATAGTGAGCGATATACTACTTGCAGACTATGACCTCGTCGGTATTATCTTTTATTTCAAAATTCTTATCTGTATCATCTACAATGAAATATTATGTCTATGTTAGACTCGATTGCAGCTCCAGATGAATGTATGTTGAACTTTGAACGGGTGTGTTTTTTTGGTTTTTTTTTTTGCTATTAACTGGTAATAGATGTCCCTTCTTATTTGTAGAACAACAACAACCTGGATGCCTGTTGTCGAGCCCTCGCACAGGAGAGCAACAAATACTTATACATGGAGTACCATAGCCCTGATGACACCAGAATGAATAGAAATAGCCTTTTGCACATTAATCTGGGTATTCATCCTCATACCAGCTATCATGCAGGGGATGGAGCTCAACTTAATGGTGGTCGTACACTGGTACATAGTTCAAGTGATGGACATATTGATCCACAACGCACAGCAGGTAAACAGCTGATTTGCTTAGTTCAAGAACCACATTCTGCTCCCGCTGTTGTGGCAGCTTCTCCTAATTACAATCCATTTTTCATGAATGACCAGAATAGAAATGCAGCTACTCCTCCTCCACAGCCACCTCCACAGCCATCTTCCATACAACCAGGAATGAACACGTCTGCTATGCAAGGCCCTCCTCCCACGTATATGCACATACCTCGGTACAGTACAAATCCCATTACTGTTACAGTATCACAAAACCTCCCCTCTGGACAGAGTGTACCCAGAGCTCTACAAATTCTTCCACAGATTCCAAGCAATCTTTATGGGACTCCTGGCTCTATTTATATTAGACAAACATCTCAAAGTTCTTCAGGACGACAGACTCCTCAGAATACACCGTGGCATTCATCGCCACAGGGCCCAGTTCCACATTATAGTCCCCGTCCTCTACCTGTGTATCCACATCAACAGAACTACCAACCTTCTCAGTATTCTCCTAAACAACCCCAGATCCCTCAATCAGCCTTTAGATCACCACCGGCATCCCAATGCCCCTCTCCCTTTGGCTCTCCTCAACACCAGGTTCAGCCTCAGCTGAGTCATCAGAGTTCACATGTTTTTATGCCTCCTAGTCCTTCAAATGTCCCTCCTCATCCATATCAGCAAGCATCGCAGACTTTTCAAAAACAAGGCAGTCACTCTGTATCGTATCTTCCTCCTTTTGCTGGACCTAGTTTATCCAAAGGTTCCATGAATAAAATAGAAATTACAGTTGAACCTCCGCAAAGACCTGGGACTGCAATGAACAGAAGTCCTTCACCAATAAGTAATCAACCATCTCAACGAAACCAGCACCCACTGTATGCAGCCACTACTCCTCCTTCAAGCTCTCCATCAAGAGGTATGTCGGGTCAACCCAAACCTCCATTTAGTGTTAATCCAGTATATATTACCTACACTCAACCAACTGGACCTACAGGTGCACCAACACAGTCTCCTCGGGTAATGGTATCTCAGCCAAACCCAACTATTTTTAAAATCACAGTAGGTCGAGCACCGACTGAGAATCTTTTAAATTTAGTGGACCAAGAAGAGCGTACTGCAGCACCAGAACCTATTCAGCCTATTTCTGTAATCCCAGGATCTGGAGGAGAAAAAGGAAGCCATAAGTATCAGAGAAGTTCTAGTTCTGGATCGGATGACTATGCTTACACTCAAGGTAATTGTTCTACTCTGCACATTGTTTTCTGTGAAATGCATTTTCACCTTGATTTTGCTACTAAGTGGGAAATACCAAACCAATACAGAGAAAAACACAAATCACAACAGAAATAATCTATGATTAGCTTACGTTCTATTTTTAAAAAATGGTACCAAATATTGATCTAATGCATTAAGAATTTCTGAAACTTGGAAAGTTTCTGTGCTTTTGAAAAAATAGGTTTCCTTAAGAGAATGCTACAACTAACATATGCCACGTGTCTGGTTTGTGACTTCTGCATTGAAAAACTATGTTACAGTTTTATTATTTATTACACAGTTTATATGTTTTTTTTTTTTTGAAGAACATTGCAGCACATAGATTTGTTTGGTACTGGGTCCATCGTAATAGGTGAAATGCAAACTTCTGTAAGGAATTTTAATCCAATTTATTTGGTTTAGATTGAAGAGTATTAAATAAAAGAGGGAAAACCATTTTTCTCAAGGTAACTTGCTTTCAAGATTTGAAACATTTAAAATGGAATTAAATGAATCAGACTGCAGGCATTCAAACCAATCAGTTAGGTTAATGACACAGTGATTATCAGCAGCAAATATTTAAAGAATGTGCTTTGTTTCTAAATCTGCGTTTGAAAAAGAATCTGTTCCTATATTGCTCCTTTTAGCCTTCTCAATTTGAGAGATCTAAAGCAATGCTTAAAATCCTTTGCTTTAGTTGTTGATTTATTATTTTGCTTTGTGCCTGTTGAGCTGTTCTAGCTTGTCGGCAGAGCTATCCTGTACCTGGTTAGACCCAATTAGAAGTGTTATTTAGAGAAAACACTAGTGGCTCTGTACCTCATAGTTTATATGCTTTCTGTGGTAACTTTTCTATTGCAACTTCATTAAAGGCACTCAGTTATGTAAGAAAACTGTAAGTATCTTATGAAATTGAAGATAAAAAATGTTCTGAAATGTAAAGATCTGTTTTTGACTTTCAAAGCTTTAGTCTAGATTTCTGTATTTCGTAAAAACAATTAGATTTGCTGGTATGTACTCTTTGGGCTTTCTGCTTTTGTGGTAATGCCACAGCCAGGGTTTCATTAGCATTTAGTGTTGATGCACTGTGAACCCTTAATAGAAATAAATTGTAGAAGAATAAACATTATACTTTTCGCTACCGCAAAGAGGCTTAGAGAGGACTATCCTTAAAAGCTTATTATAGAGAACAAGATTACTTAATTTCCTTCTGAATATGAACCATTGTGAAAACAGTTACCAAAAAACAGTTCTGGTGTCTGTTCCTCCAGTGTTTCTTTGCGGCAGCAGTCAAGTTTGATCAGTTGTACCAAGACATAATGCCAAGCTATGAAATGCATATCCACTATTAAATTGGAAAAGTCATGGAAAAACAGGATTTCATTCTAACAGTGGCAAATCATACAGCTGATATCTGTATTTCTTTTTACATCTGTTTTCTCTTAAACTCTGTTTTGAATGACTAACATACATCTGACTTCAAGGAGAAGATGATTTTGTTCAGTATTGGAGCATGTGTTATAAAAAATATCTGGTTATTCTTCAAGATATACAGTGTTTATTCTTTGAATTGGTGGATCCATACAAGTCAAGAGTAAGGTGCTGTTGTTTTGCACAGAGTACTGACATCTGATAAAAGTACTGTTATTTTTATGCCCGTTTTTTTATGCTTCTCTAGTAAGCTGCATCATACTGTTGCTTACTTTTTTTTTTATTTCTTTTTCTTTCCCCCAGCTAATATGCAAGTACTTCTTTTTTTAAATTTGCTTGGATAGAAGTGAAGAAAAGGACAAGTGCTGGCTGGTACTTAATATGAAACAGCGTTTTTCAGATTCTTTAGATTCAGTATCTTCGTGTAATGAATCAGTTTGCTGAAAGATTGTTACTTTACTAGCATGCTGGTCTGAATACCGGCAGCAAATTTCTTATTTTTCTCTGTCCTGGTATGCTTTCGTCAGGTAAAAATACATGGATCGGAAAGTGCGAAGCATCACGCTAATTAACTTAGTCAATTTTGCATCATGATGGAATGCTGAGAAATATTTTCCTGCAAAAAATGAGTATAATTTTCTAGGTAATAAAAATTTGTTTATTTCAGCAGAGAGAGATGAAAGGGCAGCAAATTATAGAATTAATTACTTTGAAGGACCTGCACACTCCCCCAGCTATGTTTTTTTGTTTGTTTGTTTCCCCTTCAGGATTCACATGTCTACTCTGTTTTATTGACGTTCTGTAGTTCTGCCTTTGAGCAATGGTGAGCTTGTAGTATTGAGAAATTTAGTACACTCTAAAAAGCTAAAAATACTTAAAGATATTAGTGTATGATCTGTAATAGTGCTGAAAAAAAAAAAATCAGCTATTGAGGTGCTGACATTTGGCTGATGTCTTAAGGCTACTCTGTCAGTCACTACTGAACACTGGCTATGAAGCGTGTATTATCTTCTGATCTTACATCTGGTATTTAGTTTTCTGTCAGTATAGTATTAACATAACTAGATTGCTGTTTCATCCTGAGAAGCTGTCTCCTTGTACAGGTGCCTTTCTATTTTTGAGACGAGAAAGACCAAAAAAAGAAGCGTTGACCAAAATGGTAATATCAACTTCAAGTTACTAAAACGAATTTTTATTCTGGAAGAATCTTGTCCAAACCTGTAGTTCATTTGGCATGAAAGCATCTTCACACTGGTATTTGGCTGCATGTTTATGATCACGTTGTTTTTTTTTTTTTTTCAGAAAGGCCACTCGTGAATATTATATATAAACTAAAAGTTCAGTGTTTCAAGGTGGTTTTTTTTTGTTACTAACTATTTCTTCCATGTGAAAAATTAGCCTTGCTATTACATCAGCGAGCAAGGATGGAGAGATTAGCAAAGGAACTGAAGCTTGAGAAAGAAGAGCTTGAACGCTTGAAAGCTGAAGTCAATGGTATGGAGCATGATCTAATGCAGAGGCGACTTCGAAGAGTTAGCTGTACAACTGCAATTCCAACAGTAAGCAATTTGTTAGTATTTTAATTCAAGATACAAATTTATTTCTTATCCTTTCATAAGCTGAAGTATAAGATACTCCCAAAATCCTTCAATATTTGGAAATGTTTTTTCTGTAAGTTCTGAGCCAGTCCTGAGAAATGTGCGTCCAGCTTTTTCGGATTTCAGAACAGAATTTCTGAGAATTGTGTGCTTTTCTGGGCTGTGGAACAGTTAGTTATTTTCTTAACAACCTATGGAAGTGTACATCCAAATCTGTTTATAGAGTCGGAGCCGTATCCGGCTTAACATAGCAGAGCTTCATGGTTTTTTGTTTTTTTTAAATAGTATTTCACTGTATCAAGGTATTTTGCTGTTTGGGTAGTTGCATCTCTTAGACATTCCATTTCCCATTTGGTATGTGCACGATGTGCCAAGTAACGGTTCACTAGTGGTGGTGACTGAAATAGCTGGTACCTCACTCCTCTTTTCCTCTGTTATTTCTTCCTATCTCTGTGACTTCTAACCACTAGTGACTCCAGCCCAGACGTCTGTATGACTCTGATAAGAGAGCTCATCTGACTGAAAAATAGCTTTCAGTGTATGCTGTTGTTAGCCAAATCACTTCAGTCTTTTCGCTGTGCTCTCATAAACAATGCAGACAGATGTAGGCAGGAAAGCATACTATGCTTGAGTAACAGCACACAGGCTGTGAGCTGCTAAAGTATGTAGCTGCTGTATGTCTCATCTGTCCTAGATATTTAGAGAGGTATCTATCAGGTATGGTCCAGGCAGGATTACAGAAGACACTGTCTGAGAATGCAGAAATAAGGTTAGGGAAACCAAAGCCCAGCCTGTCCAGGATTGAATCTGGCCAAGGGTGTCAAAGATCAGAAGTTTAAGTGAACTGCAGTTCATATTCCTTTTCCAGGTACTTGTGATGTAAACTGATGTAGCAAGTCATCATTTTATATGGGTTTTTCTAAGCTGTGTGATTACTTTAGACTTGTGTCCACAAGACTAGTGTTTTACAAATGGATTTTAGTATATTGTTCATTTTCTTTGGGTGGGTTGGTTGGTTTGTTTTTTTCCTAGCACCTCTTCAAATGCCAGTAGGAAAATGTTTCTTGAAGAAAGAAATTGAGTGCCGGGAAGGGGTCGACAGTGTAATCTTGGTTGTTTTGTTCAATGCCTTCTCTATACTCAGTTTCCAATAAAGCTGTTCACATAGATATAGCAGTATTATTTATACACTGGATAAGTTGCTGACTCTCCTACAATTGCTGTCTTGGTTATTTCTCCCTAGCCTGAGGAAATGACCAAATTGAGAAGCCTCAACAGACAGCTCCAGATAAATGTTGACTGTACGCTGAAAGAAGTTGACCTCCTTCAGTCCAGAGGTACAGAACTGATAATTTTTGAGAAACATAATTTAAATACAGTGCATATTTAAATAAGGGTATCCTTGGACTCTTTAATTAAAATATAACTTTATATTTTTATTTATTTATTTTCAGTTTCAACTTTGTAAACTTGACTTGCAAATTTTTCTGGTGGCCGAATTAAATTACATTACCAACTAAACAGTGACTTTGTCAAGAGTGAATCTAAAAATAATCCTTATTTAATCAAGGTTCTTTACTTAATTTGTTTTCTTTGCCTCTGGCAAAAAGATACAAATCAGAAACACGTGGCTGCCAAGAACCTGGCAATTCTATTTAGGTATTTAAAATTCTTTCTGTGACCAAAACTTGACATAAATACAATCAAATAGATCAAAAACGCATAGACTTCCTTTTTTTTTTTTCCTCTTCTCTTTTTAACTAAGACTGTCATACAGAAGATTTGACATTTCCCAGGTTTTTAAAACATTACAGAATGTTGAACTGGCGTTGATTGTTCAGTATGGAGTTAGCTTGCTAAAAATTAATAGAATAAATGCAAAACTGAAAATATGTGACAAAGGACTGTTGGGGAAAAGGCTGAAATAAAATGTAATAGTAAAAAGATGTGTAAAATCTGAAAACTCTAGGTATTCCATGTCACTGGTTAGGCATGTAAGTGACATTTACCTTATGCTTTCATATTTATATTTTATGACAGGCAACTTTGATCCGAAAGCCACATGTAACTTCTATGATAACATAGAGCCTGGTCCTGTTGTGCCACCAAAGCCATATAAAAAGGGTAGGTCGAAAAACGAACATCAACTTGCCTTATTTGCATTGAGAAATGTTTTAATTTTTGTATAAAGCAAACCATACCTTGTTTATATAACTGCAGTCATCAGGCAGGTTGTTTCCATTGTTAGTTCTGTTACTATGTTTGTGAAGACTGATATTCACTCCTAGAAAAGGAGTTGGAAGTACACAAATTCCTAAAGCTTTACTAGAGCTTCCTAATTATGTTTTTTGTACTTTTAGATTAAAACTTCTGTGTCAGGAGTTCTTTCTAGCTGTCTTCTAATACATGCTTTAGGATTTAATAGTTTAACTTCTTAAAATTTGCATTTATACTTTTAATTAACTTTAACTTTCCTGGCTATGCTTTAACTTCATGTTTAGAATGTGAATTTCACAGTAGTAGCCATGAAGTTTGTGCTTTTTAGTGCAGCAAAGTGCCTCGCATAATTTAAGGACTGATGAAGTAAGTTTTCTTGCATGGGTCTGCAGTGTCCCACTTACACAGGTTTGTTATTGGTCTCAGAAATATTTTGTACTGTTTGAATAGCATATAGGATTTCTATGTAGCTTAGGACTTGAGTTTTATGTGCACACAGGAGCTACATATTTAGTCTTAGTTTTGTGGAGATTCAATCACTGCATAGTAGAGTGATTCAGCTCGCACTGAGTAGACACCTAGTGGCTGCATAGCTCAGTAGCACTCTGGACGTGAGTATATACAGAGGTCATTTTGGAGCAGAATCCTACCTTTTGTCTCAGTTATTTTTTGCTCACGTGTTTGTCTGTTTTTGTTGTTTTTTTTCTAAATTAGTTCTTGAAATCTATTGAAAGAATTAATTTCAAGCGTTAGCAAATGTTTTTATATACTTTATATCTTACCACCAAAACAGCTTATCCAGGATGCTGTGCTCTGTGCTCTTTTCTCTGAAAATATTGTGTGATGAGCTTATAATACAGTCTCCTCCTAATGTGAGTAGTGTGTACTAAAATTACTAGTGAAAAAACTTTTCTGATATTGTAGTTATATACTGTGCTTGAAAATCCAAATTTTATTTTTAATAATAATGATAACAGTAAATAATCTAGTTGCTAGTAATCACTTCTTTCCCTCTATCTTCCAAACCAACTATTTTTCCCTTTCATTTTTAAAATGCCTGTGGAAATTTAAAAGAAAGGCCTAGAACTACTGCTCACCTGTATATCAGCTTAAAAAAAATAATAAAAAATTGGGATATGTTCCCTGCACAAGTGCTAGTGCACAATAAAGACAGATGGAGCATCAGGTGAGCAGTGGCACAAAAGCAGCTGTTTGAATTCATGTTAAATTGCAGTAATGGTGTGATTGATTCAAGGTAATTAGTGATGTTCAGCAAAATGCTCTTAATTACACTAGTCTATTTATTATTTCTAAGCAAAATAATGTGTAGGACTTGCATGAAATGCATAATTTTACTGACAATTAGAGCATTGTGTGATATTTGTATGACTTAACACTAGCTTCCAGATTTTGTCTGTCAACTTGATAGAGATGTGTGTTAGGGTTAGTGTTTTGTATTTTGAGCTCAGCTTTTAACATAGATTTGTCAAGTTCATTTCTCTCCTAGAAAAATTCATTTCCTTAATATTCAGTTACTAAGGTATGGATAGACAGGCAGGTGTGGGCATACAAGGTTCTGCTCTGTGCTTCAAGGTGGCTAGTTAACATGTATGAAGGCTTGTGCCTGCACAACTTGCTTGCTTAGCAAGAATCTGTTTAGGCCACACACCTGCTAATGTGATTATACTGCATCTGGACTGGATATTTAAGCAAGGAAGGTACTTTTTTTTTTTTTCCTTTCCTCTTTAAGTATGTCTTTGAAAACAAACTTGGGTGTTATTTGCATCAATGTTGTTGTCAGCCATCTGTTAGATTTCTGAGCAGACAATATTGAGCAGTGTTTGCGCTTTGAATCACAAATTGCTCCGCTTTTTTTTAACAACATAAGTTGCTTTTGTTTGTTTTTAATCTGTTGATTTCTTTTTAGCAGATGGATATCTTAACCTTTACCTTCTAAGTAATTCTAACATTGTTTGGGATATTAATGTTTTGTAAAATGTTGGGTTTTCCCATCTTAGAAAGTTTGAGTTATTTTTTCATTTGAGATATCCTGAGGTCTTGAAGAGAGTTGGTAGGGTACATCAGAAAACCTTTCTTGGTTCCTTCCATGGGTTAAAATCTGACGCATAATCATACATGTATTAATATGTACTGATGTTTATGAATGGAAACAGATTTAAATACTGCTTAGTACATGCACATGCCTGCTGGAAAGCCGTAAGAGAGCCATTTGGCCTTTTCAAGGATCTACTTGGTAGAATCCTGTGTGATAAGGCCTTGGAGTCCAAGAAAGCTAGTTTAACATTCAATTATCATCTCTCCCAAGCCCATGAGCAACGCTTTCCAATAAAGAGGAATTCAGGCAAAATTGCCTGGAGGCCTGCCTGAGTGAACAAGGAGCTAGCCAAACTCAAGCACAAAATGTAAGCGTTCAGAGGATGGAAGCAAGGACAGGTAACCATGGAGGAATAGAGATACTGTCAGAGCCTCTAGGGATGAAGTTAGTGAAGCTAAAGCCCAAATGGAATTGAATTTGACCAGGGATGCCAAGGGCAACAAGAAGGGCTTCAGCATGTACTTGATAGAATGGTTTCGATTGGGAGGGACCTTAAATATTATCTAGCTCCAAGCCTATGTCATGGACAGGGGCATCTTGCATTAGACCAGGTTGCTCAAGGTCCCATCCAACCTGGCCTTGGAAAAGTCTACATCAGTGACAAAAGGAAGACTGTGGAAAATACATACTCTCCTGAATGAAACAAGAGAACCGATTACAGAAGACAGGGAAAATGATGAGGTACTGAGTGCATTCTGTGTCTCAGTCTTTACCAGCAAGAGCAACATTCAAGAGTGCCAGGCTGCAGAGACCAGGAGGAAAGGCTGGAGCAATGAAGAATGTACTGTTGGTGGAATGGACCAGGTCACGGAGTACTTAAGCATGCTGAACATTCCTAAGCGATAGAATTCACCTGTTAATGCTGAGGATGCTGACAGATTTGAGTGTGAGGCTGCTCTGTATGATCTTTGATGGATCATGACAACTCGTAAAAGTGCCCAAAGACTGGGGGAAGACAAATGTCATTCCTGTCTTCGTGAGGGAAAAGAAGAAAGACCCAGGGAACTACAGGCCTCAATTCTTGAGAAGGTGATGGAAAAGCTCATCTTGGAGACCCTTTTCAGGCTCTTGAAAGACAAGAAAATAATTGGAAGTAGTTAGCATGAATTTACTAAGGGGTAGTGCCTTCTGTCCAGCCTGATAAGCTTCTGTAATACCATGACCAGCCTGGTAGGTGATGTGAGAGCAGTGAATATTGTCTTCCTGGAGTTAATAAGGCCTTTGGCAGTGCCCCCCCCATAACATCCTCATAGAGTAGCTGATGAAGTATGGGCTGGCTGACGAAATAGTGGAGTAGATTGAAAACTAGCTAAAGGGCCAGGACAAGAGGGTGGTGATCAGATCCAGCGATGTGCCCATGGCTCTAAGAAAGCTAGTAGTACTCTTGGCTGTATTAGGCAAAGTTTTACCAGCAGGCCAAGACAGGTGATCCTTCCCCTCTACTCAGCACTAATGAAGTTGTACCTGGAGTGCTGTGACCAGTTCTAGGTTCCCCAGTAGAAGAGAAACTTAAAAATACTAGAAGGAGTGCAATGTAAGACTGTGAATATTATCAAAGGACTGGAGCACCTCTCCTACAAGGAGAGGTTGAGAGAGCTGAGTCTGTTTAGCGTGGAGAAGGAAGGCTCAGGGGGATCTCAGTGTGTATAAATACCTGAAAGGAGGGCGCATAGGAAGCGGAGCTAGGCTTAATGGTGCCAAGTGCCAAGACAAGAGGCAGTGTTCCATCTAAACATTAGGGAACAGTTTGTCACTGTGACTGAATACTGACATAGATTGTTCAGAGAGAGACTATGGAGTCTCCTTCCTCAGTCTTCAAAAGCTGCCTGGACATGGTCTTGAGCAACCTGTTTTAGGTGTCCACTCTTGAGCACAGGGTTGAACCAGATGATCTCCAGAGCTCCCTTCCAACCTCGGCTGTTCTGTGATTCTGTGAATAAAAAGCAATCAGCCTGTTTTGACGTAGGCCTGTCGTTTTATCAGGCGAGTTGGACTCGATGCTCTCTTGAGGTCCCTTCTATCCCTCTCGATTCTGTGATTCTTCTCCTGGATAAATGCTGGAAAATACATAGGAAGTATATTGTTTGTCAAGCTATTTGAAGGAACTGATTTAAAGTTGTCTTTCATTTTGGATAAAAGTAAGATTATTGGAATTTAAAATGTGGTAGGAGATCTATATAGACATTGGGTCATTCTTAACAGGATGATGTTGGAGTGCTAGTAAGAAACTTAATCTATTATGTTTTAAGCTATTAAGCCTTCAGCAGTATCTGGGGCCTAACAGAAGTGACTTGCTTTTGTTTTTAATTTAGTATAGTTAACGTGACTCTTTACAGAAGTAAAACACTTAAGCCAGTTTGTGAAATTTGATTATTTTAGATGTGCTATAGGAAAAAAAAAATAGCATTATCTATGTGGAAAAATTGTCTATCCTCCTTCTCTTCTAAAATAAGAAAAAATAATTTTTCCTTTTTTTTTCTTTTTTTAGAACATCCAAACAATTCCAAACAGACTGCACGGACTCAGCCAAGAGATGAAGACTTTGAAGGAGCTCCATGGAATTGTGATAGCTGCACCTTTCTAAATCACCCAGCACTAAATCGCTGTGAGCAGTGTGAAATGCCACGATACACTTGAAAATCAAGAAGGGGCTTCATTGGGTTGAAAACAGGCTCTAAAGCCAACAGCTGTAGGAGAAGGAAACATGGGGAACCTTTCAGTCCATTTGCCCAGCCTTTGCTAGTCTCCACTCTTCATAGTGCAGAGGGGTGGGGGAAATGTGTTAAGATGTTTCTGCTTTGTGACACACTAAGAAAGAAATAAAGGTGAAATTCTTTCTTATCCTATTACAGTGAGCAAAGCAGAAAGCAAAATCTGAAAATGTAAAAGGATTAATTTCAGGAGGAATGTATGCAGGAAAGCAAATAACTACTGGTGTTTAGTCCTGTGGTTGCAGTTACTGCTTAGTAGCTCTTAAAAAAAAAAAAAATAAAATAATAAATTTAAAAAAAAAAATCAAGTTTATAGGACTCTTAGTAATGGTGTGAAATGTTACACTGATCACAAAAAACTGAAGAGCCAGAGTTGATTTAACCTGGCTTACAGCTAGCTGGAAAACAAAGGCTCCCTGTGCTTCTAGATTGTAAGCTAATGAAAAAGAAGACAGGTAAATGCAAACATAAATTTTTCAATGTATAGAAAGAGGAGGGTAAAAAAAGACACAAAAAAAACCCTTTTCCTTGTTGTTTTTGTTTTTGTTTTTTTTGTAATTGCTGCTTTTTTCAGGGTAATTTATGTCTACAAAAAATTACTGTTTGAAATAGTGACCTAAGGTGACTAGATGAGATACTGTGTGAGTGTTACAGAGAGTTCAAATCAAAGGTAATTTTTTACAACCCCTTTTGCTTGTACAGTGCTCACCTGGCTGTGTCAACATTGGTAATAAACAAAGAATGAATTCTACCATATTATGAATGAAAATACTACTGCATGCTTTCATTAGACCATTGTGTTTAAAAGCGAAAAGTATGCTTTTATATATAACAATTTTCTAAGACTGTGCTATAGCAGCACAGTGACATGCCAAACACAGACTACTCCAGATTTGGTTTGAATGACTTGAGCTCAGCCATGATTATGTATGAGAAGTGTTTGTACCCAGTTTCTTAGGCTTTTTCAGCTTCCAATTTATGATGAATTCATGATGTTTACAGCACAGGAGGTACCTTCTGTCCCAGTTCAAAGTTAGCTGAAAAATAATTAATCAATTAGCTCTTCAGGTTTATTTGCACATTGTTAATAAACCAGCCTGTAAAAAGTAGCAGATGGCAGATTTTGAAAAAAAAATTACACACTGCATTCTTTTTATTTTGATCAGGAAATATTTGCCGTAGGTTGAAGAACACAAGACTTGCAGCTGAAAATCATACTGGTACTTTCATGCATACAATCTACTGTATTATAAAGGTGATCTTCAATTTGTCTGAATGCTTCAGATTGCTGTAATAAAGCACTCATTATTTTTGGAATTGAACTTGGTTTTGGGCAGCTGAATGAATGTGTTTCAAAACTGCGACTGAGTATAGGATGTTTTGTGTACCATTCAGAAGCCGGAACAGTGCACTGGAATTTTTTATGGTGTAACTTCTTCAAGAATCAGAGATGAAACCAAGCATGTCAGCTGAGTTCTGGTAATTGACAGGCAAAACATGCTAGCTAAACCTCACTAGGAGAGATTCAAACTATTTAATTATAAATTCTTCTTAATTTATGGCAATCCTATCCATGTGATCAATTACCACAATTAATTTGATGCGTGATAACGTTTTAAACTGTGGTAGAACAATCATGCCTGAATCCTTATTTAAAAGCAGGCAGCACTTGTAAAAGGTGGGTGGAGGAAAATTTATCTCGACTTCATTGCTCAATCTGGTGTCTTCTCTCCCTGCAGTTTATAAAGATGATGGTAAAAAAATAAACTTGACCTTAGATGAGGAACCAGTATTTGACATTTTTCAATATGTTCTTGCACTAATTAAATCTTCAGCATAATTTTAAATAAGCTAAAAGAACTCCAGTAATCAGTGTGCACCGCTGACGAGCAAAACAAAGTCAAAGGCATCAGAGGTAGTTTCTCTCTGTTCCCTTCTTCTCTTTTATGCTATGTGAGGAGCTCATCATGTGAGGGGGAATCAATGTCCATATAAAGTTAGAAAACAACTATTAATTGTGTTCATGTAAGTGGATGTGTTGGCAGTACTGATAACGAGAAAACAGATGAGCAGAAGCATTATACCTAGGATAAGCAATACCACTGCTGTTACTGGCTGTATAATGAATTACTCAGAACAATACCAGTAACTTCATGACTTTTCTATCATGATGCCTTTGCCTTTGTATTATTTCAATTTTCTATTCACTTGTACTTCTGTTGAAATTCTAGAAGCGTTTGTTTGCTGGAATACAAAATGACAGCAATTAAAATGGCAGTCAGCAAATGAGAGTAGGTATTGTGCATCATTATAGTTGTCATTTTCAGACAGAATAGAAGCTACTTTTGATTAAAAATAAAAACGCGTGCAGTCCAGTAATTCCCTGAACTGAAATACCTATAAGTGCATAGTGTCTGGTGTTAACAGAGACATCTTAAGTCTTAGCCATAGCTGCACCAGAAGAAGGCTGCCTTGACACCAAGATACTTTTTGGAAGACTGAGTGAGTGCCATTAAAATGCAAGCGAACTCCATTGTACCAACAGTTTTACTCCAGTCATTTACTTACTCTCATTTGTTGTTTGTACAAAAAAAAAAAAAAAGAAGAAAAGAAACAAACCCTTCCATTGTTTTCCTTTACTTGTAAATGCCCTTGCATAGACATTAATAGTGAAAACTTTACAAGGTGCTTAAATATTTTTTAATTTCTTAGAATGTAAATTGTATTTTGGATGATGATTCATTTTCCTTCTGAAAGCTGGTGATGCAGGTGATTTCACACCCGAAATGAATTGTAGATTATGCCAAAAAAAAAGAAGGTTGGTTTGTGTAATATTTATTGAATGCACATAAAACCCTGATGTCGGCTGGCATATAAAAATGCACTGTATTGTATAAAACTTTTGTGTGTATGTGTGAATGGTGGGATGCTGATGCCATTGTGTTGAGTTAATGCACTACTTGTTTTTTCTTTGTTTTCCTTAATGATGGAGTTCTCCCTCAAACATGTTACTAGATTGATAGAGTTTGTAACTGACTGGGACATTTGAATATTCAAAGTGATTTCATTGTTCACTGAAATTTTATAAAGCTAATTTTATATTTACTGTGCTATTAAGATGAAATCCCTATAAGTACAGAATACTACTGTAGTTCTTTAAAAGTTTATTTAGAGTGGGGCTTGTGGAAAATGATTCAGAGTATAGTAAACCAAAAAAAAAAAAAAAAAGAATTCTGAACTTTCAATCTACTTTTAATTTGATGTAATTATTAGTCTTGTTTGGTTGAAGAGGAAAGGGGTGGGAAGTCAAGCAAAAGGAAGTACTTTGTAAAATGTAGTCTTAGATCAGATTGAATTGTGTATCTGTGTGTCTGTGGTATGTGTGTGTTACTCTTGAAATCTGGGAGGTGTGGTGAAAAGGTGTAATAATTCTTAAAAGAGCTGGTCTCAGTACTATGTTATGCTACTAAGTCACATTTTTAAAAATACCCCTTCAGTTACTTTATCTCTCCCAGTTATACATCTCTCATTTCAATTTCCAAATACTTTTACATTTTAAATCGATTGTAAAAAAAAAAAAAAAAAAACAAACCCTTTGAAACTGAAATAAAAATACTTGAGTTGAAATGGAGACAAGAAAAAATGAAAACAAAAACGAATGTTTTTAAAAAAAAAAGAATGTGAGAATATTGTCATCAGGATGATAGTTACTGTTTAAAATTCAGTGATACACCCTAGAATGTGAAAATGACTATCCTTACAAGAAGTGGACCGTTGGACATAAACAATTCATCAGCTTCTTTGGCACAATAGAATTTACGTGCTCTATACTACAATGACTCTCCATCCCGTAAAGAAAGAAGACGTGCGCAACTACACATCTCATAGTCAGTACTGTTTCTATGTGCTGCTGCGTTTGTTTTGTTTCAAAATGTCAGCGTTTTTTGAAGCTGGCCATGACTGAATTTTGCTAGATTCTTCAGTTTCGGGCTTTCATTGCTGTTTATGTCCATCAATATTAATGCGACTATTTTCTTGGTTTTGAATAATCATAAGTCGGTGGAGTTAATGCAATATTATAATCCTGGACTTTCAGTACATTTGAAACGATTTTAAAAAATTGTGTTCTTGGAATTTATTTATTTATGGTGGCACCAGTGTATCTAATCCATATTTCCTGCTGTGTGAAACCCTGTTAAATTTTTTTCATTAAAACAAGAAGACACGATCTTGTTTAATCCTGTATATATGGTGTCTACATTCTAGATTTGTGTATGCTGTGAATGAACTTATTACTAAGAGATGAAATTGTATAAAGGCATTCAGAGGCTATGCATGCATGGTACCTCCAGAAAGTGCATACTCCGAGTTGCAGATTCCTGCAAAATAAATTAATAAAACTAAGCAAACATCACATCCTGCATTTGTTCTTGTATATAGTAGGAAAGATTTAAAAATACAGCATTTTTGCTTTCATCATCAAATTGTCTCTAGTCTTCTGCTTGATCCCCCAGCTATAGCAAATTTCTTTCACAGGGGGTGGGGATTTTCTTCTTGTGGTCAACGTAATTCTCATGAGGCAATGGCTGAATATTGAACTGAGATTCAAATCCTGTTTCTCTGAATATCAGGTTGTACTAGCAGGTGTCCCATTGAGACTATGAGTATTCTGTGCAGTTAATGGTGTAGAAACAGAGCTCAGGATGTTCTGTGTTGATAACTTTTTTCTTATTTCTGAATGGAACATTGTTATTGGAGGAATAGCTTTATACACTTACAGCAGCTTTTCTTTGCAATTTTGATTACAGGCATTCTGGCTTATCCTAGGCAGTACTGAGTATATGATAACAAAAGTCTGTCTTCAGCTGCAGCTTCTAAGACAGAGGCTTTGTGGCAGAGCAGAGAAGTTGAGTAGTGACTGCATGCCAATTTATTAGTATATATTCTTAATAACCTTGTTGGTAACAGTTTACCATACCATAAAGCTTGAAAGCTCTATGGCCGTATTACAGCTGTATTCTTATTCACATTACGATTTCAGTCATAAAACACATTCTGATCTAACAAACCCACTTCTACATTTAATTTTTTGTCAAGTGTGTAAGGATGTAGTTGTGCATTCATTCCTTTTGCTAAACTGAATTGACTTCTGTAGAAATTTCAGGTTAGGTTTGTATTTTAATCAAGCATTCAATTCTTTCATTTTAGAAATCACTGCAATTGAAAGATTCTTTTTTTATTATTCATTTAGAAAAAGGCTTTAAAATGTTAAGGTACCTTTTTAAGTATGCTGTGTTGACAGAGAGAAGTCTAAACTGAAAGACATACATCTAACAACAGACTCTGCCAGCTAATTTATTTTTTCCACTGAAGTATCTATATCTTTACATAAAGCTGTTTGTGTTATTCATAACCATTGCTTGGTTTTGACCTGTGAAGTTTAAAGAGATGATTTCTGCTATGTGGTACATCTTCCAGGAATTATATCCCAGTTCTAACTTGTCAAGGTGATCCACAGTGCTGGGTAAGTACTGCATTTTCTTTTAATTTGCATGCTGTGTTGTAAGCACACTGTTTAGAAGGAGGAAGCTTAGATGAACAATTTCATCTAACAACTGGTCTCAAATGAAAATATATGAAAGAGGTTACCTAGAACTTTGCAGAAACCCTGTGAAGTTGTTTGAGAAAGGGCTATGCTAATTTTTAGATTGACAGTAAATTCCTCTTGCAGAAGTGCCATTTATTTTACACAGTATTCTCCCTTGGAAACAGTAGTTGTTCCTCAAAACACTCCGTAGATAATTTATTTCCAGATAATTTATTTTGCAACTTAAAACATTTGAGGTGCTTGGTAATTTCTCAGATTCAGCTTTGAAGATTTTGACAGTTTAATTATCCCTTATTTTCACACCATAACGACCTTGTTGATGTCAGCAAAGGCTTCCTTGATAGGTTTGCTTTCAAAAACAGAAGTAAATATATTACTGCTTTTAGAAACAAAGCCAAAAGCCCTTTAAAACTTGCGGTACAGGTGACACTTGATTTTTGACTGAAAGCTCAATGGTTTTCAAAAGCATTTTGAGAAAAGTTGAGGGATGTGGGGTGGGTGTTTCTTTTTGTGTGTATTGCTGTTATCAATATGCTGTTAACAATTAGTACCAAATTCTGATGCTAAGTTGCAAAGGTGTGGGATAGCGGTGTGTCTGCAGCTCTTGTAGCTGACTTGGCTGAAATGACATACACGGTGTCTTTGACGAGCATTGAGCAGACGTGTATGTAGGTCACTCCAGAAGTAATGCTTCTGTCAAAACTGAAAGAAGGAGCACGATAACACAGTTTGACAGAGCAAATTCTCAGCTACGAAACACTTTGCTTCCTCACCCTCGAAGAAGGGACAGTTTTGGAGCTGCCTGGGAGTCAAGGACTTGGATCAGCCAAAGCTGCCCTGCATCAAGACATAAATCACAGCCTGGGGAAACGTTCATCATAAGCTTTCACAGCCTCCTTTACTGATTTGTTCTGAAGTGTCCTGAACCAGCCTTGCAAATAGCTGGTATTAGGGAATATTAGGGAATATACCTCCCCTTAAATTTTCTTCTCTAATTTTGAGTCCATTCAATTAATTCTTAGCAAAGCTGAAGTTACATTTGCCAGTAATGGGTAAATGTGTCTATACAGAGTACAGTGTGCTTGGGAGAGTGCATCACTGCTAATGAGAGTGACTCTGCCTGGGGTCTGGATCTATGGGTTTGTAGCCCTGTAACCCATCCTGCATGTAGGGGATAACACTCAAACTTGAGACAGATGCACAGCTTTGAAGTAAGCAGAGGCTGAGGAACCTTTGATGTGTCTTATGATGATCTGTGAGTTCTTTCCTCTAAATAGATGTCTGTATAGACTTTGCTTTCACCAGGATGAGCAGCTGTTCAGTAAGTAAAAGGCATTGGTCATCTTTTGTCACCACAGGTATGGAGGCTTTACTGATAGGCTTAGTCGCTGCTCCAATTTGTACCTCTACCTGTTGTTCTTAAGCCAAATGGTTGCTCTTGTTCTTTCCTTTTTTCTTTTTTATTATGACCAATAATGGAATATGACCACGATTCTGTTGCTGATCATTACCTTTTACAAACTGAAAATTTCAAAGCTACAAAGAGTAAGTAATAAGTGTACACTGATACTCTTTGCAGTTACTGATACCTCAGGTCACTGTTGTACCACACAGAAGGAGCAAGAAAAATAACTTACAAATCCATAAGGCAAATCCTTATAAGTATGATTTTGAAACTTGCTTCAGGCTTTACCATTACTTATGTGAAACTATTTGAGAAGCAGACTGACTGGCCATTCTGTAGACTTTGTAAAGAAATCAGACCAATGGTACCAGTAAGAATTGTCATCATAGGTACAACACCAGCTGCCAGACAAAAATTTGCTTATCTTGTAGAACTGACATTAAATACATGAAATAACATGTATTTTAAAAAATAATGACCTTGTCACAATTTGAGTAAATAGAATACTGTGTAATCTGCCTGCACAATGTCCTCATCTATTTGTTCATGCATTAATTACAGTATTAAAACAGACAACCATCAGATTTTTCAAGAGACTGATAAACAAGATCCTTTTTATTTTAAATTGTAGCAATAATGAACTTACCAAACATGATGTTCACAGCAGTGTTCCATCATGTTTTCCTGGCTCATTGCCCTTTAGTTCTACTCCAAGCTGAAATACATCCTTCTTTGACAAAGCAGTTTCCCCAGGTATTTGATGGTTCCTTGACTGATTTTGTTTTCTGGATTTCAAAAATCTTCTAAATTTCCACTTCTCAAGTCTGTAACACTTCTTAGTGCAAATGATCACCTTGTGAGCAGTACTTCTGTAACTGAAGCGGATTGAGAAGAGAAAGTCCAGCTAGATTAACTATGAACTTCTGTCACCCTAATCTGCTAACTCTGCATTTGAGTGCTTAACAGCTGCATGCATGCAAGATTTGTCATGAAGAATACTCTTCACTATTGAAATGTTATGCTTGTGATGTTATTCCATCGGTGGTATCGTCTGAGGCAGCTGGTAATTTGGTGCATGAGCATCTATCTTCTTATCTAGATCATGTGTGGTTCCCTCTCCCAGTTAAGTCCTTTAGAAAAGCACAGTAGTTTAGGAGCATCACTGTGCTTTTTTTTTTGACTGTATCCTTCTAAGTTTGCTAGTGAGTTCCTTGGTTTGAAAAAGATTACATTCTTCAATCAGTGAGAATGCGGTGCAAACTTCTGGCATTTAAGATTCTTTACAGTATCTATTACTTTTTTTCTAATAAATCCTTAGTAGGATTTCTATTTTTGTGAGGTTGTTTCAAATCCCAGCTGCATGTTTACAATAAAGAATTGAGAATCGTGGTATAGAATTGAGTTGGAAGGGACCCTTAAAAATCATCTGGTCCAAGTCCCCTGCAGTGAACACCTACAGCTATATCAGGCTGCCCAGAGCTCCCTCCAGCCTGGCCTTGAATGTCTCCAGGGTGAGGGCTTCTACCACCTCTTTGGGCAACCTGTGCCAGTGCCTCACCACCCTTACCATTATACAAAACACAACCTTTTCCTTATATCTAGTCTCAATCTCTTTTAATATGAAACCATTTTTTCTTGTCCTATCACTACAGACCCTCATAAAGAATCTGTCCCCTTTCTTCTTATAGCCCCTTTTTAGTACTGAACTCTTGGGTCCCTCCAGAACCTATCCAGGCAGATCAGCCCCAGTTCTTTCAGCCTGTCCTCATAGGAGAGACTGAAAGAAAGAAAATGATCCATCTCTTGGATCATTTTTGTGGCTCTCCTCTGGATACAGGTTAATGTCTCTCCTGTACCGAGGACTCCACCTCTGGATGCAGTATCCCAGGTGATGGTTCACCAGCACGGAGTAGAGGGGCAGGATCACCTCCCTTACCTGCTGGCCATGTTTCTTTGGATGCAGCTCAGCGTACAGTTGGCTTTCTGGGCTGTGAGGGCTCGCTGCTCGTTCGTGTCCAGCTCACCTTCCACCAGCACTCCTAAGTTCTTTTTGGCAGGTCTGTGCTCCACCCTTACATCCCCCAACTTGTAGTGGGGGTTGCCACAATCCAGGTGCAAGACCTGCACTTGGATTGGCTGAACTTCATGAGATTCACCTGGGCCCACTGCTCAAGCCTGTCTAGGTCTCTCTAGACCTGAGAGCCAGGGTGCCTGTACCCATCCGAAAGGATGTAGAAACACCAACTGAACTCCTAGGCAAATGTGTAGCTGTCCTGGCCTCCTGCTGCAGAGAGTGTCTGAGCCTTTCATGGGCAGACCTGGGGCACAGAAGCACTGCACCTCATCTCTGCCAAGCTGTGGATCTGGTAGCCCCAGGGGGCTGCTGTTAACCCAGTAATGAAAATGCACATCAGAAGATACAGTACCTCAGGAAGAGAACCACAAATAAAACTTGGAAAAGAGGCATAATGATAACATTGACTGCAGAGTAATAGCACAATATTATTATACGATATACAATAATAGTATTATTGTATTCTGGTTGTGACAGAAATTACCTAACCACCGAAGGAGGAAATACAGATGTTTTCATGAACTATAAAAATCACCAAGTGCGTGAAATTCCCACATGTTGTTGCCTGGCTTCGAAAATGAAACTGGGTTTATTGCAGCAGTGAATGTGGGGTATATAAATGTTTCCCAGTGGTTTTCAAAGCTGTTCCTTAAAGCTGGAAGTGAAAGATAACTGCATTGCTCTTTTTCTGGCTCATAAATTCTGCTGACATCAAATTTGTTCAGTGAGAGGAAACACTTTGAAAGAAGTTCTCTATCCAGGGATGTGTGTATTACCCTAAGAAATAACTTACTGCCTCCTGTTTTATATGACAACACGTGCATACACACACACACAAAATTTTCAACAAATGTGCATCTGAAGGTGTATGAAAAACATGCTAACTCTCCAGTTGTAATAGCAAATAGCATGCTGAACACTTCACGCAAGTTCATTTAAAATTCTCTCTTTTCATTGTTTTCCCAAATTCTGGGAGTAGAGAGGTAGAGGTTCAGCTTCTTCAGCAACCAGAGTAGGGGCTGCATCATTGTGGTGGTGTCAGAGAGAAAGGGCCGATGTAGGATCTTTCACAAGAGATGGTTAACGCACCCAGGTCTGTGATTCACATATGAATTCAGCAACCTCAAAGCTCATTGTACTTTTAATGTTACATCTTCTTGATGTATTTCTTTTTCTTTTTGACGTAGAGACTTTATGCTTAACTTCTTATTAATAAACTTATAAACTTCTTATTTCACCTCTCAAAAAGAAGAGCAGGGAGCCTACAGGAAAGCTGGGGAGGGACTCTCTTTAGAGAATGTAGTAACAAAGAGTAATGACTTTAAGTTGAAAGATAGTAGATTTGAATTAGATACAAGGAGGAAATTCTTTCCCCAGAGGGTGGTAAGGTGCCCATAGAAGCTGTGGTGCCCCCATCCTGGAGGCGCTCGAGGCCAGGCTGGATGGGGCCCTGGGCAGCCTGAGCTGGTGGGGGGCAGCCCTGCCCATGGCAGGGGTTGGGGTGGGGGGCTTGGAGGTCCCTTTCAGCCCAAACCATTCTGTGAATGTTGCATTTATTATGGAGGAAATATTATTTTTTAAGAAATATTTTACTATTTATTTATTTTTATTTATTTATGTTGTTTGTTTCCTCCTAATTTTCTCACATTGCCTGGTAGGACTGCATGGCTATTCCCAGTCTTTGTACCAAAGACCAAATGCACAGCTTGACAGATAAAGAGTTTTTATCTCATGTTTTCCTGATGTTGTTATCTGTCTGAAGAACTCAAATAATCTGCACTCTAAAGTGTTTCTCTGCACTATGTCGAGTTTGTATGAATGGCCAACGAACCTCTACAAAGGAGAATCTTCAGGAGACGGGCAAGGAAAATGTGCTTTTGAAGCTCAAGTGTAAACTATAGGGAGTGACCACATCTGTTGTAAAGGAAGATGAAGTTAGCACCAGGGGGACCGGAAGGTGGCTTGTTTTTTCTATGTAGATAAGTATCTCTGTCAGTTGAATTAGTCATAGGCTGTGTGAATAGCCTCACTCGAGTTCACCAGAAGAGCATGAATGTCTTTACGGGACAGCCAGACCAGCACGGGCCAAGTGGCTACGTGGTTCAACCCAATGCTGAGTGCAGAAGCCAAGCAATCTGCAAAATTAACTTGGAAGAAAGCAACAGGCTTGAGCTGGCTTCAAGCAACATGCTCCTTCCTGGCAATTAGGATGCCTGACATCCTGACAATGAGTGTATAAAGTCAGTAATGGGAATCATGTTTTTACTGTCACTCATCCGTACTGCAATTGCAGTATTGAGTGGTGATTTCAGTAAGTTTATCTGCTACATCAAGATCCTCTGTTTCATCAAATACCTTCAAGCAGGTAAAATGCGTATTGAAACATTAAGCCCTCCTCGTGTGGACTATCTGAAAAGGCCTGGCCAGAGAGTGCTGGGCTCTGGCAGCTTGCCACTCCTCTCCCCGTGGGGCTGCTAGCTGTGGGGCTGTTTGTTGCCTCAGCACAAACAAATCCCCCTCCTGATCAGAGCTGACGGGTTACTTACTAAACAAAAATACAGGGAAGGAGAGATCAGCTGAAAGAATTAGAGTTGACTGTTGCTGCACACAACAGATTTTTGGATCTGCTTTTAATATTAATTTGCAATAAATTGCAATTTAAATACCTTATTTTGACTCTCTCTTTCATCACCTTGACTGTAGTTTCTTCATTTTTTCCCCCTACCTGAATGGGTACAGACTCAACCAAATTAGTTTTCTGATAGTTTAGGGTTTATGTTTCTCAGGCATTGACAACATAAACATTCTGCGAAGAGGTAAAACAGATTTCAGATGTATTCTTATGCAAAGTGGTGATGAAGGTGCAGTGCATACCTTCTAGTCTTCACAAGATCTATAGAATCAATCACTGATGTTGGAAAATACCATTACAATCATCTGATCCATCATCACTGTGCCCACTAACCATGGGCCTATGTTTGTGAACATATTGGTTCATGTATAAGGGCTCATTTACTGGTAAAAGGAGGACCAGAACAGTGCCATGAACAACTGGCAGAAAAACTGTTTGGACAGGTTCTGCAGCACTGGCTTTAGCTGTTTGGTGCATCTGAGGTTACTGCCCCCACAGCTGGTTGGGAATCCAGATAAGGTCAACCTACAGTACTGCCAAAGAAACAAAGTGTTAGGACGTGGCATCTTCTTTGCCAGCTCCTGTCACTTCTGAAATGGCCATCTGAGCACGCATTCCCCAGATCACTGAGAGGCAGGAGACCATGCTGAGCTCTGCAGGAAGTGCTTTGCCCCTTCCGTGGAAGGAAACAATGGGAAGACTGAAAAAATGGAAAGCAACAGGTAAGGAAGGGAGGTGCAGATGAAGAAATGGGGATGGCATTGCTTGTTTAAGTAAATGTAGTGATATTAAGGGTAACATCTCACCTGAGCTTGAATAGCTGCACAACAGATGTCTACATCTGAGCTACTTGTTTTGGGTCCTCTTTTAAAATGGAGAGGAGCAGGCACAGGAATGGGATCCATCTAGTCTATGTTAGCCTCCTGTAAAACAACACTTATTTCACCCCAAAAGCGCCTCTTTCCCTTTGCAAGCAGAAAAACAAACCACCTACTTCTAATGAGATGATGAATTCTACCTTATGACCAAATTTAAATTCCAGCTATTGTAGGCTACTTCTTCAAAGACGGTAGCAGTGAAATGCTGTGATCGATTGGCATTCGATGCAGGGCTGTGAATGGGGAGCAGAGTGAGGTGGTAATATTGGGGGCGTTTGGTTAACTTCTGATGCTGGATTTGTGTTTGTAGTCACCTAAAGCTTAAATTCAGCCACTTCTTATGGATGCGGTAATGATGATTAGTTTACCCCTGAATGTGTCAGAGCAAAGAAATAATAACAGCGTAATACCAAACTCCTTTACTTGCCATTGCCCTCCTGTACGAACAGTCACCTCAGGCAGGAGGTGATGTTTCTTCCTGTAATCAATTCAAATATAGATTTACTGTGAAAAATGGGGAAAATAAGTTTAGAAACTGCTATCTTTCTGTTTTGTTATTCCTTCTGGAATAATAAAAAGTAGTTATCTGCCTGCCTCTCATTTTTAAGCAATATTGAAGAAAGAGCACTCTTGGCTGCCTCTTCTCTGTCACTCCAGACCCACTGTATGCTGAAGACACAGAAAGGACCTGTCAGAAATACATTCTGCTTTGCTCTCCTTCAGAGGCACTGCATTCTACAAGCAAATTATTCTACATGGTTAACTCAAGCTTTGTAAATGTTAAAAAATAAATAAATAAAAGAGGAGGGCCGTGAAGATGATTAGAGGGCTGAAGCACCTTCCCTACAAAGACAGGCTGAAGGAAATGGGGCTCTTCAGTCTGAAGAAGAGAAGGCTCTGGGGAGGGAGTTCTTACAAGGGTATGTAGTGACAGGATGAGGAAATACTTTTTAACTGGAAGAGGGTAGATTTAGACTAGATAATAGGAAGAAATTCTTTACTGTGAGAATGGTGAGACATGTTGCCCAATGAGGCTGTGGATGCCCCATCTCTGGAAGCATTCAAGGCCAGGCTGGATGCGGCTCTGAGCAACCTGGTCTAGAGGGAAGTGTCCCTTCTATAGCAAGTGGTTGGAACTAGATGATCTTAAAGGCCCCTTCCAACCCAAACCATTCTATGATTCTATGAAGTGGCAGGCAAGCTGAGCTCGTAGTGAGAGGAGAGCAGCTCCTCTGTCTTGATTTAGTAGATTGTAGACTTTGATCTTTGGCTTTCCACTAACTGAAAAAATCAGAAATGGAAAGTCCTTGTCAGATGAAGGCACGATGTATGCTGTCCAGTGATTCACAGCATCACTGGAAACTTCGTGAACCTTTGGTGACCAAACGTGCAACGCTGATTCTTATCACTGCCAACAGGTGTGCTAATTGCACTCAAGCTGCATGACTCAGTTTTGCCTCTCAGCTCTGAGTGGGCTAACGTGCTGATGAAAGCCCAGATAATCCTTTGATATGTACCTCTTAGCGATCATGTTACATTTGTTCTCACCTTGCAGTAGTACAGAATTTCTAACAGGTTCATCACAAGGCCCTCTTCAAGGATTTCAACCATGTCCTACAAAGCAGCTGTATTGTCACGTGTTGGAATGATGGCCCTCACCTTCCAGGAGCAGGAGAACAAGGAGAAGAAGCGGAGAGCACGACACCTGTGGATATGGGAGCAATTACAACTTAATGTACATTCATCTTTATCGCTACAACAGCTTGTGTAAGCAACAACAGTAGAAATTAATCTGCAGTGATGATGGTGCAGGGCACTTCTTGCAGCACATAATGTTTTGGTATTGTTTTTTGCCTTCCAGTTTTCATAATTATTGTGTTTTTGTTCAACTGCAGTTAATTCAGTGAATTTAACAAAGAAAAGCTACCTATAAGGAAAAAATCATGGTACAACTCACAAGATGGATAATCAAAGCTGTTCTGTTTTCATCTGACAGCACCATATGGATGAGCAGGCTGTTTGGCATGGCAGAGGGCTGTGTGTGTATGCACAGACACAACAGACAACTAACTTACGGCAAGCTTGTAGCTCATCCCTGGGGAGCTGCACACTCACATACTTACATGTATTAAAATAATAAGAAATGCATTACGGTGGTGAACCTATCAACAGCTGTAGTCACATTATATTATAACAATAATTAGTCTTGCTTTGTATGCTTGACCAAACATACTACACTGTATTTTTATCTACTTTTGCATGGAACAAAAAACATGTTTAAGGATTACTTATATTTGCTTTTTTAATGTTATCTTTATGTTAAATCTTATAGCTATGTAATTCGCCGCATTGTGGTGAAGCTCTTAAAAACTGCAAACTGGCCCTAAGTAATTGAGACAACAGTTAAAAGAAAGATCCCAGAGCAGTAGGAGGGATTCTAACACAAAATTAGAAGCAATTCATGTGTTTCCTCTGTAACGGTCTCTTCTGTTCAGTAAAAAAGCGTCTGGCCTACTGAAGGTAACCTCCTTTGTTTCCACCCATGTTCGAATGCTAAGAGCAGCAAGGCAGTGGGTGGTCAGCTCCAGCTTGATGACAGCATCACTCAGGGAACAGTTATCACCAATTTGTGCATTACCATCTGCTCTAACTTTTCCAAGTGCCCAGATATATGCTAAAACATCCAGAAAACCACACTGGTCCAGAATACCAGGAAAGCTTCCCTTTCCCACAGCTCAGCCTTCCAGCAGTCCTGAGCTAGTATAACAATTACTTTTCTAATAAAACAAGAGAACAGCTTTTGAGAAGCTATAGAGCTGGCCTCCATCAGACTGGCACAGAAGCCATCAGTCCTCTCAGCCAGCTGAGCACAACTGCTCTTTCCACGTAAGGAGCACAACCACAGAGGCCCCTTTTGGGCAGTTTTGGAGGAATGCCAGCCAAGGCACCACGGAGGAAAACATCATCATTGTTTTCTTGATTGATCCTACAAAGCAAAACCAAACTGACAATAAAATACAATCTTCACTATTAGTACTAATTATTAAACAACTGGTGAAGGATGTAACTGTAACCAAGTCATAGTATTAATATTAGTAAATTACTGCTGAATACGCTGGCTGGTCCTTATCAGTTTGAAAGAAATTTAGATAGGCAAATGGAAAGTCCTAAACACTGCTGAAGAGCCATGTAAAAGTTGTTTGCCATCAGTACATTTGAGCTGAGTTCATTGGAGCTCCGTGTCTGCAGCTTCAGCACCAAACCCGCATCGGCGTTTTTCATGCTGAAAAATAACCTCCTGCACAAAACTGCTGTCAGTAGAAGTTCTCAGGATGAGTTACAAGGACAGCGTTTCAAAACCCAAATACAATGAAAAAAGAGTTCCCTTCCTCCAAAATGTCTACCGGACATACCCTCAGTGCTGCTGCCCCAAATTAGAGTGTCTGGGGAAATGAATGGCAATCTCTTTTCATGTTTATGAAACTGGGAGGTATAGATAATGACTTCATAGCTAACACGTACCTCAGAAACCTCAAATGTTATTATATCCCCTGATTTCTCTATACCCACTGTAAATGTAAACCATGTCTGCAATGAAATCTACATTGAAGAGAGTACCAAATCCAGCTGTAAAACTAAGAACTCTGTGTGACGTGCCATTGGAGAAGGCAGCTCTAGAGCATAAGGTTGTGCTCAGGCCATTCCTCATTGTGAAGAGACAGAGGGAGTTGCTTTCATAGCCTTGATTCAGCCAAGCACCCGAGTGTCCACCTGTGCAGGCACGATATCCCAGAAGAAGGCTAAGTTTGGGCAGACACACATCAGCTCAATGGCAGAATCTACAGCTAGCCAGCACACCAGCAACTGTGTGCCAGCAGTTACAGATAGGCACTGCCATAGGGAACTGACCTTGAGCTGTTTGATATGTTGGAGAAGCTGGAGAGGTCCTCTGGAAGGTCTCTGGTGCTGGAGACAAGCTCTCACTGGTTTATCAAGTCATCTGATGATATCTGAATTTGTCACTTTATTGTAACTGTGCAAAACAGTGCAAATCAACTTAATGAATTTAGAATACTTATCAGCTACTATTGCAGACCTATGACAGTCCTTAATATACTTTACAGGAATACTTACGAGAGCCTGTTAACTGCAGCGTTCAGAGGGGGCCCAACATGCCTTCTTCAAACATGCAAATTATAGTGTTTAAAGAGATTTCAGTGTACAGGAGAAAAAGATATTTGATTGGAAAACACAGTTTTAAGTTGAGAAGTTAATTTGATTTTACAGCAATGTATGGAATAAATCAGCTCCAACACTAGTGCAATTTCTCATTTCCAATTCTAAGCTACTTTTGAATAATAGAAAATCAGTGAAGAGTGTTAAAGGAATGATCTCTTTAGAGTTCATGTACACCCTTCAGATGCCTTTCAGTGAGAAATAGCATTTCCATGTTTGCATCTTCCAGAGATGCACACTTTTAAATCTATTTGTGATATCTGGTGACTTTAAGCTTTGAGAAAGGCACTATATACACAAATCCTGACACAACAGAGTACAAGCAGCAAATTCTTGTGCTGAAATATGGGGGTGACTTTATCTAGTAAACATAATGACAAAGCATTTAGAACATTTAGAACAAGATTGAACGTCACAAAAGACAATACTTAGTGATCCATCTATTTTCTTCTTCTTCCCATCCAAAATAATAAATGTTTAAATAGTCCTACCTGAAGTCCTAGTATTTCTAGGAAATACAGAAATGATCACATCTTTCAAAAATCATCAGAAATCAACCTGTAAAGATAAACATTTCTCCAGGTTTTTGATGGGGGTGGGGGAGGAGTGGGGAAGATGGTTGTATGAGATACCAAATAGTTATATGATTAAGGGAGAAGTATTACTATTTTCTCCAAAAAGAAAGCAAAAAGATCTTCATGACAGGTTCTATGTAAAATAAAGAAAATAGACAATAGAAGAGCATAAATGATGCTCTGATTGCCTTCCAAGTTTGCTGTAACTCTTCCTCTTCTGCTGCTGCCCATGGAATTATTTAAGCAGGTGCTCAGCATGGCCCCTTTTTATATTTTCCTATCTTCAGAGAATGTTCAAATGCAATTAATTTATTTTTCCTCAAATGAAGCCTCCAAGCCACATTCCATTGCCATTAACTAGGACACCAAAAACTGAAATAAAAACAACAGAATAAATCATAGGTCCAATACTATTTTAAAAATTCTCATCTTTTACCTGGTAAAAAGAAGGAAATTGGAGCAAAGCAGCCGTGGTGATTCTCTCTTTTTTTTTTTTTTTTTTTTTTTGGCTTAATCTCCATGAATCCCCAAAATAACAGAAAACTAATTCAGCTGATTTGGGTTTGCTCTAGTCCCAGGATGCAGCTGGAGCCATTCAATCACACCTTCCCAGGTACAGCTGGGCACTGGTAGGGTTTGGCACTCTACTATCCTCTCCTAGCACATTCCGATTAACTATATTCATGCACCCAGAATTTTGAGTAAATATAATACAGAACATAAAGGCTTACATTTTAAATTCCCTTAAGAATACTTTTTTTCTTTTTTTCCCAGCACAGGCATTTAACCTACACTGGGAAAAAAAATGGTTATCTGGAGAAAGTAATCCTAATGTTGGTAGGCTGCTAAAACTGAAAGGAAATAAAGTTGTAAAGTAGCACTACACAGAAGGATTAATTCGGGGATTTCTTATTCTTTATGTTCTACTGTACATTTAATATTTAGAGAAGATACCCTCTTCTCTATGAAGCTACAGACAATGTAAGAGAAAATAAGAAAAAATGAAGAAAAGCTGAAGAAACTGAAGAAAAAAAAGCAGTCCTAAAGCGGAAAGGGCAATGAAGAACTGGCACCAACATGAATTTGAGCTGCTGAAGGAGAGAAAAATAACCTGTGTATTCTAACAAAAACTTAAAGTGTAAGGCTGGCAGGCAATATGATATAAGTGAGAAGTCAAATAAATATTGCACAGTGGTGCAGTAATTGTTTTGGTTTAGCCAATTGGATAGATGGAATAAAAACAACGTCCCAAATTCAGCCTTCTTCCTTAACTTCACACAAAATGAAGATGCATCTGATTGCCAATACCAGCAGGAATAAAGTAGTTATGCACACTGTTGTCCACCCAGAGGCTGGCCTAACCACCTACTAAGTTATTTCCTTACTAAACACTACACTACTGCTCATGTTTGTTTATACCAGACTCCTACATGTATATGTCATGGGTTTAACATCAAATGGTAAAAATGATGGTCATAAGTCAGCTAACAGTAGGATGTTGGTTAATAATCAACTAAAAAAAGCTAAAATAAGCTAAAACAGAAGATAACGAAGTATTGTTTTATGGTAGAAATAAAACTTTTTAGAAGGGTTGTGTGTAAACACTCACAGGCAGTAATAGAAACTTCAGATTTTTTGCTAGGCACTTGAAACCGTTCTTTCTTATGTACGATGTGGAACTAATGGCTTTCCAAAAATAAACAGTTGCAATGACTGTGAGTAACAAATACTTCGCTTCTGAGGATGGCAGAAGTCCTTAGATCTTCAGGGTTGCTCTATCTAATTCAGTAATGACCTGCAAGTGCCTTTCAAAAGAGGCATAAAAATCAATACTGAGTCACAGAAACTTTCTGGTACCTTTCCCATTATTGATTAAACTCTTTTTAGAATTTAAGGCAATTTATTACTTTTTCAAACTTTCTTTTTCCTGAAAAGTGCTTACTCCTTTTTTTTGCAATCCTATATTTACAGTTACTAATTGCACTTTATTTCAAGGCATTCCATATTTCAAAGAGTTTGTGGTGTATACATAGGAAGATCTTCCCTACTAAATATTTTATTGAGGCTTCTAAAAAGCCCAGCACTTAAAAGATTACCACACCAGCTCTGCATATTCGTCATTCTCAGTCGTCAGGGAACCCAGACCTTCTGCCTCTATTGGCAAGGATTAAGCATGCAAATTGATTGGAGTTGGTTTCTTAGTCTGGAAACACACAATTACATATTTCTCACTGAAGTCTCATTGAGCATTAGAACACAGTTAAACACCTTTTCTAAATGGAAACATTTTTCTGGATCAGAGCTATTGCATTCAGCACTTTGTTCTGGGTATTATCTTTTTTACACTTGCCTACCCTGAAAAGTTGAAGAAGAAATGGACATCGTCAGTGGAAACTAAATTCTCATCTTTCAAGTTAAGGCTCAGAAGTGGGAGAAGTACAAGAGGAAATAAACCTAATGACCAGAGAGAGTGCCATCCCCACAGACCAAGAAGACAGCTTTCAATGTACAGATATTTTGGTCAGATGCTGGAATGGACTGCCCAGAAAGGTGATGTAGCCACTGTCCCTGGAGGTGTTCAAGAAACGTTTGATGTAGTACTGAGGGACATGGTTTAGTGGGGAAGTACTGGTGGTAGGTGGATGGTTGGACTGGATAATCTTGGAGGTCTTTTCAACCTTGGTGATCCTATGATTTATTAAGATTAGATTGTACTTAAATCATAAAGAAAACAGTGATAAACAGTTCCTTTCATTGCATTTCTATGAAGTCTTATGCTCAAAAACAACAACATAGAGTGATAGTTTTGTAGAGTTACAAAGTTGAAGTGTCATATATTCACAATTAATGAAGACTTAAGATACCTGCCCCAATTTTTATAGTTCACCTTCCAAAAATTTACACAAACTTCAGCTGAAATAGACAAAAGTGCCCTCAGAGCACAGACTGTGTTTTGGTTTCCATGTATCCATTTGTGCCATCATATAAGCTAGTATCAAAGACCCACATCAAGCTCAAATGAGTTTTCCCATTCTGTCTACATCCAGCACAGTGTGCTATATGCTCTGGGCAGCTACATGCCAACTGACCAGAGCAGACACCAGCAAAGAGCTGGATTTATTTTAAGCTCCAGCTTCCTGCCACACAAACGTGCAGCCATCAGTGCTTGATGGGAGAAACTTGTAAACAGCGTGGAAAATGTTGAGGTATCTGTCCAAATTAAAAGGCAAAATCTTTCTCAGTGGCGTGTAGTGCTAGGACAAGGAGTAGTGGCCAAAAACTTGAACACAGAAAGTTCTGTACTAGCATACAGAAGAACCCCTTAATGGTAAGGATGATGAAGCTCTGGAACAGGTTGCCCAGAGAGGTTGTGGAGATTATGGAGATATTCAAGGCCTGGCTAGATGGCTACCTGTGCAGCCTGCCATAGGGTTCCTGTGACCATCCTCTCCAACCCCAACCTGCTCTCCATATCCTATCTAAATCACAGAGAACAAGGAGAAAGCATCATATTTTTAAATTTTTCCCAACTTTCAGTTTTGGTAAAGGCAAGCGTAAACCATCTCTTCAGATGTAGTGGCAGTTCGGTCAACATTTGAACAAGTGCTCAGGTCCCTAAATCTTCTCTGCTTGTTCCTGAATATTTAGAGATGCCGTCAACAGCCCACTACATAATATTTATACTGAAGGAGCTACATAAACAGCATTTTGCTGATTTTAACTGACTAATCATGGCTTGGAATAGCAATATTCTCGTTAAAAAAATGCTTCTTACCAGCAATTAGGTACTGTGCTATTAACTGCTTCTGGGATACTCACTGCTCATTAGCTTCATCAGGGATCAGAATTAAGGTTATTTTAAAACTAAAATGAATGAGCAACAAATCAAACTCCGGGGCTGAATGCTTCAGCTGGAGCTGATGGGTCATCACAGTCAATATGTAGTATATCTCTGAAGATATAATATAAATAACCCAAGTACTTATCCGCCTACTCATAATTTGATTTCAGAGCACTCTGTGCATGTCTTGCATTCTAATAACAAACCTCTTTTATCCACTGTTTCTGCCCATCTACATTAGGAAAAACAAACAGACAATAACTGAGATTTTTTTTTTTTTTTTGTCATGTTAAAGATAAAATGTTAAAAGCTGAAATTACCATTTTAGTAAAACTCCAAACCTCTTCGCTGGTGATCTCTTCATTAAAACCTGGAGCTCTTTTTTTTTTTTTTTTTCTTTCTTTCTTTCTTTTTTTTTCAGTATTAAAATCCCCAAGATCTCATCACTGGTGGCCTTGTTGCTGGCATTTCTATCCCTAGTGTTGGAGGAACCTTATGTTGCAATTGCAGTGTAAGCATTCTCCTACACTGAAGGACACCCATAGGAACAGAGATTGGGCACCACTGGGCTCCATATTGAGATGTATCCCAGCAGCATCTCAGTATTACATGGCCACTTGCTCTCACTCCAAGTGGGATGAGGGAGAAAACTGGGATTGAATTATAATTTGTGGGCTGAGATAAAGGATATTTACCAAGACAGAAGGGAAAAATGGAAACAGAAATGCAAGTATAACAGCATAGATACCTGCAATGCAATGCAATTACACACCACCAGCTGACCAATGCACAAAAATAAATAACAGCTGTTGCTGACTGACTCCCACCAGCAATGCAAGGACAGCCCTCGTCCTTTGCAGGTGGGCTCAGCAGAGCTCTCCAGGTGTGGACTGAAGGAAGGATTGGGATGGCAGTTTTAAAAACACATTATTTAAGTACCTATCTGCTGTGAGTTCAACTTAATCCAGAGAATTATGCCTCTGCGGGTTCCTGAGCAATGTGCTGCATGCCAATGGTCTGCAGTGGGGCTGCTCTGGGCCTTCCTCCCTATCTGTAAAATAAATGCCATAAACAAGCATTACACTGCTGCAAAAGGCTTTGCAGAGATATGTCAAAAGCTTTTAAGGTTCACAGACAAAGAAGTCTATGGATTCTGTGGGACCTGTGGGTCTTTGCATTACCTTGAGTAAATAAACTGGACCACCATGGAACTATCAGTACTAAATCCTTAATGCTTTTTCTGTGGATGTTGGGAAGTCACCGTGTAATAACCAAACTGAAATAGAGAACCAGAAGTGGAGGATACATTTCCTCAAATACACTAAAATGCATTTCCCTTCATATATTTATGTTTCTACAAACATAGTATGTATTTGATTATGTGTTTTATCAACCCTCTCATTCTGAACTCTCTAGATATAAGATGCATCTCACTTGAAACATTATTTTGTTGTAATTAGTTTTAGTTCTACTGTATGAGGTAAGAGCTCAGCTTAGTGCAGAATTAAGAGAAATTGCTTAAATCCAGTGCAGTGATAGCCTTCAGATTCTCATGCAACTGCACCAATGCTTCTTAGTGTTTTCAATATGGGTGTCCTGGAATTTTTCATACCCACAGCTGGAAACACAGGTCTAGAGTGTGTGCCAACAGGATTTCAATTCTGACTCGGCGTTCAGGTAGAAATGTGATAAATACTAGTATTTAGAGAAATTTGCCTTTTTTCTAATCCTATCATTATACATAACAATTTCATTTATGCTTATTTTTAGAAACATTTAATATCCAGTTCAAAAAAGATACATGTGAAAAGCAGTTCCCTTGCCTGTGCTCATTTGAAAGTCAAATTGAAGAATGGACCAGTCTACGCGAGTTGATCTTCCTATCATTCATTTATGGAGCACAAAACAGATTAATTCATTTGATAGAAAAGAAGAAGATAAAAAAGACAGCAAAACACAGTTTCTTAGGAAATTGGTAGAAAACGAACTCAATTTTAATGAGTCTCTCTTCAATGCAGTGTCCATTTTCATTCGGGAGTCAACTCTACAGTGAGTTGCCATAATTTATGTATGGAAGCTAGAAATTACAAAGATTTTATGTACTTACCCGCCTTCATAATTTGATTTTAGAATGTGAACATCTTGTATTCTAATAATAAACTCCCTTATTCACATATTTTTACTGTAGGAAGCACTATGGTGTAGGTTCCTATTTCAACACTTTACAAAGGAAAGCAATGAGAAAGTAATTCCCTTCAAGTGGAATAATCCTGATGCATTCACATCACTCTACAGAGAGAAGGGCAGAAGGCATACAGAAATGAAGATAAGCTATAGGGGACACAACAGACCTCCTGAGAGCTGTTTTCCAAAGCCCAGTTAGAGGGGACAAATACGCTGCCTAGCCCAACAACTCAAATATTGCTTGATTTGAAAAATGTAATTATTTTTGACTACTTCTTGCATTTGAGAGAGAGAAAAATCTAGAATTTAAAAATATAGAACTATACCCGCAAGCAATAATTTTAATCCAGAATTCTAAGTACTAAGTAAAGATTGTATTAAAATCATTAGAGCTGACAACAGTGGCAATGCCATTAGAATTGTAGGGTCTTAAAATGGTTTGGGTTGGAATAGACCTTAAAGATCATCTAGTCCCAACCTCCATCCCTGGACGTGCTCAAGGCCAGGTTGGATGGGACCCTGGGCAGCCTGAGCTGGTTTGGGGCAGCCCTGCCCATGGAAGGTATTGGGATGGTGTGGACTTTCAGGTTCCTTCCAACCCAAACCATTCTGTGATTCTATGATTCTGTGAATCTTTGTCACACAATGTCAAAGGATGCACATGTTGACTAAAATTCTGCAAAGTTGTCTACTGAGATGTAGACTGAGTCAAAATCTTGCGGAAAAACAAACAAGCATTCTGCAAAATTTCAGTGCATTTGTCCACCACAATCTTCTCCTAGCCTGCCCCCAAAATTCAGATTATTTTCCAGATTAGACACCTTTGACAACCCAGATACCACAGAATCAAGTCAACACAAGCCCTTCCCGCTGCCATAGCCTCAAGCAGTGTCAGTGGGTAGGAGGGAGGCTCCAGAGCTGCACACACCAAGGTCTGAAACCTAAGAGCCAGGTTTTGTGTGGGGAAAAAGAAGGGAATTCTTCTAACTCCTACACTGCTAACTCCTGATGTAGAAGCCACAGCTCCACAAGGAGCTTCGTGGAGCTTCTCTTGCTCTTGTTTCTGCTCAGGGGCCTCACGCAAAGGGAGGGCACATACTGCAATAGAAAAGAACAGCTCCTGAATGTGACACATCTGTGTTTTGCTTGACAAAATATTGAGAGAAAAACTTGCTTAGAAAATAAATTTCCTTTGTGCAAGAAAGCTGTAATTCAGAGAATGTTAAGGCAGAACAAGGAAAAAGAAGCAATGGCTTTGAGCAGGATGCTGAAGGCACTGGGGAGGGAAGGGAACATCCTCCTGGAAAGTGGTGCAATGAGAGCACCACCTCCCCTTTCCAGATGTAAATGATGCCCAGCTGTTTCTCACCACTGAGAATATTACTTTCCTTCTTCTGAAAGGCATAGTAATGCATTTTATTAATCAGGGAGCAGTTTGAAGTGACTAATATCTACTTCTACAAAGACATTTTAGCACTCATTCCTCTCATTCCCCCTCCATCAGGAAAGCAGCAGACGAGGCTATGTTGAGTAGCCTTTGGTGATTAATGCAATTTAAGCCCTAGCATTTTCCATTTAAAACCTTTTTTCCAATTTAATTATAAAATTTAATTATAATTTAATTATAAAATCTGGTTGACTTATTTTATATATCAAAATAAATTGTAATTAAAACTTCTGTAGCGTTTTAAATCAATGCACTTTACAGAAATTACTTGATAAACCTGACAAATACATACAATTACAGCAGTCTGGATTTTTAAATTGTTTTCATTTTGTCAGGAACCCCTAATAGGTTTCCAAATGTCACCTGGGTAGAGGTGACATGATGTGAGAAGGGCTGAGCGGGAGTCGTCTGGCTGTTGTGCTGACTGGAGGCTCATTCTTTGACTAAACTGCTTGTATCCACAAAACAGTCTGTGAATGAAGGAAAGAAGATGGTTGGGTGGGATCTAGAATGCCTGGTTATTGGACAGTTCAGCTGCAGTGTAGTGGTAGAAGACCCATATCCTTGGAAGCTGGTTGTCCTCTGACTGGTGGTAGGGTTGGGAACTCTTTCAGTATCCTGAAAACAGGTAGCTACCAAAGCACAAAGAGTTGTCTCCTTGGGCACCCTGATACCAAAATAAATGGTGAAGATTCAGTTGGCACCAAGAAATGGCTTCTGTGCATAGGGGAAATAGAGAAAGACTTTTCTGCCCCTGAATAACTTTGTGAATATACTGAGGGCTTCTATTTGTCATACTGTCAAGTAAGCAATTGTAATTATACATAAATTGAGATTTCCTGAGAAATTAATGCAGTCAGCCTGTCTTATTTATAATTTTAAGTAGGTGCTACATGCTTCATTTCTGCAGTGGCAAAATGTTATTAAGAAAGCCAAAACAATTCTCTGCTCCTTTGTTCAGAAAATGCAGTTTATGCTTTAAATTTCTTGTCAGTCAAAAGTTTCAAATTCACCATAATCAGGTAAACATTTTTCATCCAGCCACTGTTCAAAAACTGCCCAATAATTCAGTATTTTCTCTCGTTACTTGTGGTGTTAATTAATGTTCATGTAGGCAGAGCTGGCAAATGATGGAAATGTCAAAAAAGCAAAGCAAATTTATGTTTGTTGAAAATGAGCATAATAAAAACTGCATCAATGTAAATGGATTTTGAGTACAAAACATACCTTAAATAGATAGTAAGAATAACATGCATGGCCAGCAATGTCTAGTTATTCAGCAATAAACAGAGACACCTACAGCTACATCATGTTACTCAGAGCCCCCTCCAGCCTGGCCTTGAGCATCTCCAGGGATGGGGCATCCACTGCCTGTCTGGGCAATCTGTTATTGTGCCTCACTACCCTCATTGTAAAAAAAACACAAAACAAAACAACTCATTTCTTATATCCAGTCACAATCTCTCCTCTTTTAGTTTGAAAACATTTCCCTTTGTCCTATCACCAGAGACCCTGCTAAAGAGTCCATCCCCTTCTTTCCTGTATCTCCCATTTAGATACTGAAAGGCCACTCTCAGGTCACCTCACAGCCTTCTCTTCTCCAGGCTGAACAGCTCCAGTTCTCTGTCTGTCTTCATAGGAGAGGTGTTCCATCCCTTGGATCATTTTTGTAGCCCTCCTTTGGATGCACTCCAACAGGTCCGTGTCTCTCCTGTACTGAGGACTCCACATCTGGACACAGTACTCCAGGTGAGGTCTCAGCAGTGCAGAGCAGGACAGGATCCCTTCTCACAGGTGCACACATCCAAATAAAGTGATACAACCATTTGAAGGCTTTTTATTTAACCCTTGCCATTAATTTCTTTCTGATAGTCTTTTAAATGTTTGTCTTCACTGAGGAGGTATTACTTTAAATAATCTTTACTTATTCTACAGTGTTTAAATTAGAAGCACTCTCTGACCTGGCCTGAGCAAGAAGCTATTGAAAGTGTTCTGCTAACAGTCTGGTTTCAAGCCCAACATGCCAAGGCTATGTCTGTAAATGCAGGATTTCTTAATGCGCAGAAATAAGATAGCTGTAAAGCAATTTTGCTGTGGTAATAGAGAGATTTCAGATCAGTGCCCACCTAAAATATCCATGTTGCCAATAAAAGCACAGCACTGCCACTATCTCTGGTGTGCAGGAGTGCTAGGATACCATCCAAGCAAAGCCTCCTTACCTCCGTGGGTAGCAGAGCTGTGCTGGCAAAGGGCTGCAGCGTGGGCCTGCCTTCAGAACTGGAGTTGGAACAGAGAAGGAATGTATACAAACTCAACTATATTGTGTATCATATATAAATATTTTTTTCTCCTCCTGATGCTCATTTCCTGGCCAGGGACCAGAAGCAGTATTCTACCATTGTCATGATGTAAACCAGACCCATAGAAAATCCTACAAGATGCTATCCTGAATCTCAACAGACATCCAGTGCATGGACTTCAGTGCAACTCTTCATCGTATCACCCCTTTGCACAGTGCATCTTTTGGACTGCAGCAATGGGCTATGACTGCCTGTCAAGATGTAAGACGAGAAACACCTCTGCAAAGGCAGATAAGGAGTGCAGGCGCTGCAGAATAACCCAGCAACATTACTAGCCTTCCGGGTGGATAAAATGCCTTCATTTTTGCCAGGGCCAGAGAAGAGAGAAGGTGGTAATGAAAGGCTGTGAAAAAAAAAAAAGGTGTTTGCCACTGTTCCAGTGGTAGATGTATGAGGGAGATCAAACAGAATCTGCAGGATCTAGAATTAGATGAAATTCAAGGAAAAGCAGGCAGCAGGGAAATCTGAAAAGTGAATTAAGGGCTTCTCTTTCAGCTTTTTATTTTCCATAGTACTTAGTTTTAAGTTTCTGGCTTGTTTCAGTGTTTAAAAAGCTGTTTTCAGAATAAAAGACAAGAGACATGGGGAAGAGAGAGGGAGAGGCATCTCTGAGATGCCTGTGCAGAAGTTGTAGCTCAGTATAATTGCCAATGAGCCTTCAGAAAAGTGCTGTGCGGATAGAGAAAAACTAAGGGGAAGCATCATCATAAGGAGAATTTGTGCTTCACATACTGCAAAACCTTTAACTTCCCTAAAAAAGTTTAAAAAAAAAAAGAGGCATGGGTCTCAGTTACATTCATTTTCTTCCCTAGGGAACATCAGTTCATTCCAAAGTCAAGGTGATGTCCGAGATAAGGATACAAGATATGGTTTAGTAGCTTAGTGGTTAGTAATGGTGATAGGTTGGACTAGATGATCTTGTAGGTTTGTTCCAACCTTGTGATTCTATGATTCCATATGAAGATACCACAAAGAAAAAGAAATTACCTAGTTGTAACAACTCTGCTGTGCAGTTAGACTGTTAGGTCCGTGTATTACCTTAGTGCTGGAACTTTGGTGTGAAAAATGCATAACATTCATAGTCTCGGGGTAACTGCTGCACAGAAGAATTGCCACTCCTTATGTTTTTTTGTTTTTTTATTATGAAAGAGTTCACTGTCTTTCTTCATATGGTGTTTAGCGTTACATACTTGCTGCAAGCTAGTTTGGTGTTACGATATGCAGCTTGTAAATGAGCTGCTCTTACGCTGATCTTATCAATGTTTCTATTGTAAGGCAAGATGGCTGTGACTCATGCTTTTGCATAAATATTTAAATGGTGGTTTCAACATTTTCATTTTGAGGACACTGTGCCAAATATTGCAGCGATAGCTTCAAAACATGCCCCTTTGAAAGGCAAGTAGGAATAACTGATTTTTTTTCTTTTACATGAAGCCGTAACAGAATCCTTCAAGATTTTCAGATTACAAGGGCACTCTGTAGGGCAGCATCACCCCACTGTTACAACCTTCAGTCGTCCTATTGCTTGCTGAAGTGATCACTGTTGCGTTACACCGGGATCTGGCCTGCTGAAATTCTTGTGTTGTATCTGCCTTTCGTAACAGCTTGTCACACACACCAAATAATAAGGCCATACCAGGTATTCCAATATAAACGGTGCCTCATTTACACATCCGTTCAGATGTTTCACATACTCACTAATAAACAGATAACACATTTCGGGATTAGCAAATGAGACCTTTCAGCACTATTATAATATGTTTCATTTAATGAATTGATGTATTTAATATGGAGATTCTTTTAATTAACATATTTAGTTGCATGACTCTTCTCATGCTGTGTACTTCTTTGTTGGTCAGTGTCATCAGGAAAACAAAAAGAACAGCAACCATTTAAAAATGATCACACAAGCTGAAATCCAAACCAATTGTGGAGCAGAGAGCTCCATGGAATATCCAATGGAATAGAGTCATCATGTTGCATGTGCAGTGGTCTGAACCTCCTTGAGGATACCTTAACACAAACAAGAGTACAAGCCTATCTCCTGCAGGGAGTGTCCTGTGGAGGCTTAATAATATGTGTCTTGAGTTTGACAGAGACACAATGATCGTTATTTAGAGGACAATATTAGAGCTATCATCTCATATTTTCCTTCATGATAAGGAAGAGGTTCTTGCACATTCCTGACAGGTCACTAACCATCTCTTTTCCCCTTCTTCATTAAAGTAAAACCAAAAAGATTGTAGAGCAACTGATGCCTCCAGTATTTGTGGTGTGAAAGCATTAAAAGCTTTTCTTCTTGCTAAAGCGCTTTTTTTCTTCAGAATTGACAACTGACGAATCATTGACTCTCCTGAAGAATCAATGTTCCTACAAATCTGGCAGCAGTTTGGTCACTGACCTTCTGGAATCTGTGAATCTCCTCCACAGAGTGTGCCCTGTTCTGATTTCTCTGAAAATGCAGTCTGCTACAGAAATAAAGGACTGACAGATGAAGAGGAATGTTGTAGATCAGTTTGGGATCTGCTGCCTGCTGCTACATTTTTGTGGAGCAGTGAGATGAGTGGGTGCTGGTTAGTGCTCAACAGCGTTGGAAGTACGACACACAGCTACGAGTAGGGAGGCCACTTCCAAGAGCTGCCATAAAGGTGGACATGCAGTGCTGGCACGTTCATTTATAGAAACAGTTGTCCACTGAAGAGTTATTTTAGATTCTAGTTATAAGCAGATAGAAATTGAAGCCATATATTTATAGTTTTTCAAGTGACCTTCCTTTAAGTGAGACAGTATACTCAGCTTTAGCATTTATGGAAGAAAGTGAGACTGATACTGAAACATCATGCAGATTATGTGCGTGTGCCTTAATATTTGTGTCACACATCTTCTCAGTTTTAAGTGGATCCTGTTGTTGGACATGCAGTAATGATACAGAAGGCATTTCTGTATGCATAGAAGCCAATGGCAGTCTACAAGTCTTGAGCCCTTATGTATCAAACAGCATGCTTTATGTCAGATTTTCAATAACCTGTTCACCTGCAAGGCAACAGGGTCTGATGTAGTCAGAACATTTAGGAAAAAAAAAAAGAGCTGAAGCGAAATCCTCAAAAAATCCCGAAGTTGTTTGTGAAGTAGTATAGGAAATGTGGGTGCCGTTGAGCGCACTGACTCATCCATCCTGTTGCCAAAACAAATAGATGACAACTCCTTTAGAGCAGGGAGGGAAAAGAACTAGACAGCAACAACTAATCACCAAAGTTATCCTCTCTGCAAGCTCTTTTCTAGTTGCACAAGGACCAAGAAGTTTATCAGGCAATCATCATGCTGCTTGTTCTTCAATTCTCTAAGAGCACTTTTAATCCCCACAGAACCCCACAGTAATGGTGCAGAAGATTCTCCTAACCAAAGTGACTGAGCTTTCACGGACAGTCAGATAGGAAACTCCCAGCTCCGCAGTCTCCGGATTTCAACTAAAACATAAAAATAAATGACAACCAAACTGATGTCTAGCCATAATAAAAGTGTAAGGAACACGTATTTTTAGATTTTGATAACCACAGTTTTCCTATTGTGTCTTCAGAAGTGAGTTATCCCACATTTGCCCTTTGGACTGCTTTGAACCATTTGTTGGTACTACTCCATGTGGAAAACTCAGTAATAGGATGGAGTGATATGGAATGTGAAAAATATTCCCTCTACTTAAACTCTCACTAGTAACTGCTTAGAAACTTAGCTCTCAAAATTAAAAAATAAAATAATAAGCCCAAGCAATAGGGCAGATTCTTCCAAAGCAAAATATATGTAGGATAACAGAGTAATAGTTTGCTAGTTGAATAATTTAATAGTTGGTTGAATAACATTGAAATACAACAGAGGGCGAATACCAATTCATACAAAATGATCTAGTTTTGTCCAAACTAGCATTTCTACTTCCCTGATCTTTAACGTTAGCTGGTTCAAGTCATCAGCATGCACTGGAGACAAAACTGTGACCTAATCACAGACTCAAAGCAGCTGAGGCTGAAGGCATCTCTGGAGCTCATCAGGTCCAACCCTTGCTCAGGGCTATGTCCAGTCAGTATTTGAAGATCTCTGATGATGGAGATTCTATGCCTCTCCAGGCAACCTGCTTCAGTGTGTGTCCACTGTCAGAGTCAAAGTGTATTCTTATGTTTAAACAGGATTTCCACTGTAAGAGTCAGTTGTAAGACTGATGGGAGTCTTGATGGCTTTGTTGCCACTGAGCATCACTGGGAAAGTCTGGCTCTCTTGTCTTTTCTCCCTGCATCAAGCATTTACGTCCCAGCCCTTGCCAAACTGAGCAGCCCCAGACCTCTCAGTTTCTCCCTGTATGATAGACGCTTCAATCCTTTAATCATCTTTGTGGCATCTCAGAAGTCCTGCACCAACATGTCTATGTGTCTCTCACACTAGGATCCAAACACTGGATTCAGTACAGCAGATTTATTCCAGGGCTGGGGAAAGGATAACCTCCCTCTACCTATGTGCAGTCTGCTTGATGCAGTTCCAACTGCTGTTGGCCTTCTCTGTTGAATTTGCTGCTTCATGCCCAACTTGGTGTCCAGTGCCCACGCTGCTGCCAACCACTCGGTGTCTGCCAGGGCCCTTTTGGCAAAACTGCTTCCCAACTGGTTGGTCCCCAACAGCCTGAGCTGTTGCTTGGGATTATTTCTTCCAAGGTGCAGGACTTGACACTTCACCTTGTTGAACTTTCTGGTTTTCCTGTCAGACAATTATTTCTCCAGCCTGTCAGGGAAAACCATTCCAGCTATGTTCCTGTGTGATTTCTGAGCTTTGAAGGGTCACTACCCATCTGCCTGCCCTTATCTCTAGCACTGATACACATTACTTCCATAAATGGCAGTCAAGTAATGATAACTGGAAAAAAAAAACAATAACCACACTATATTCATTTTTATTGAAAAAATACACATTAAAAGTAACACTAACTACTCTAATAATGTTCTCGTATCTTAATATTCCAGTGAACGAATCATGAAATTTGATTATGCTCTTGCTGAGTGCAGCTATTAGCAAAATGGCAATTTTGCCATGTGAAAGGAAGACCAGAACCTCACTAGCAGATATGGTCTGATACTGAATAATAACACATTACTCAAGGCTTCTGTGCTGATATTAAGGATATGGTATCTAAAGGATTTCTGTGTTTGTTTCTGACTCATACAACTGATGCTGACACATGGACACTATGTAAAGACTATGGATGAAGGCCATATCCTTGGTATAATTAAGCACCAGCAGATGTGTAGGATACAACTAGGAGCTACAAAGAGACAGAAACAAGAATCTGGCAGCATGCTCCATAAATGCTCCCTTCACATACACGCATTCCCTCATGCTTCCCTCATTCTTTCTTAAGAGAAGAGAAAAACTGCAGGATTTTAGACAGTGTAGCCAGCAGTGATTTCTAAACTACGAACACCCTTCCACCCTGGCTAATAATGGTTTTATTTGTAGCAGTTACCAGAGAACACTATTAGACGATGGGCCATTTGGCCTAGTGGTCCATCAGGGTTGTTTTGAGACCACTGGGTGTCAGGTCTGTGCTCCTTTTTGCTGTTTTCCTTATATCCTCTTGCTTTTCCCTGAACACGGAGGGACTTAAGGAACTGCGAGTCAATCCTAATCCAATCCTTGACACTGAATAGATTACTGAAAGCAGAATGCACTAAAGGATGTCTTAACTGTATATTTGAGCAAACTAAGGCTTGTGCCTGTGATACTTGAAGAGGGGCTTTGTTTAATATGCCTCAGCATACAGTAGTGTCTCATGCAATAAACATTGGTGAAAATGTTTCTTAAAGATAATGTGCAAGAATAAACTGACAGTTCAGAACAATTTATTTATGGTATTTTAATACCAAGTAAACGCATTTCTCAAGTAAGAATTTATAAATCTGGCAATTTATAGAAAAAAATAAATCACAGCTTCACAAAAAGCTAACTTTCAACAGTTTGCTCCCCAAACCCCCAACACACAATTTACAATATAATTCAACTGTAGGTAGAAAGTTAACAGCGGTGTGAAATTCTTAAAAAATATTTGCAACAGCAATTGAAAATAAAAGTATGATATTTACTCAGTGAAAAAGTAATAGGAATTATGTTTCCCAATAAAGGATACATCAGAAAAGCAGCAAAAAATCCTCCTTCTACTTATTATGTGCCACCTTTCTCCCTGCCAGAGTCATCACTGGCAAAGGCAATACTTCAGTATTAATCATTGCCACGTTCAGTGTTTTTGGCAAGAAGTCATACTTAGAAGTCCAGTGTTTGAAACGTGTTCTGTCCTCACCCTGTGTGCTCCAAAGGTTGCTGTTATTCCTGTTCTTTGGTGCAAGACCGAATCAGTGACAGCTCAGAGAAAGGTAAGTGTAACGATTTTCCTATGGATTCAGGTCCACTCTCCACTCTTCCTTCACCTCCCCAGTACAAACTGGAAAACCTAGAAATTTTAGTTTCTACACCTTACATTTGAGTACTTACACAAGATGAGGGACTTGAATGTTGGTGTTGTATTTTCACCTGTGCACAAAAAACCAATGCAACCCACAGGAGGAAAAATGTTCCTTCTCTAACTGAATTAAAAATCACATTTTCAAAGGTCATTGCACTTGATAATAAAAAGGCAATTAATATGCATTTGATATTAAATATATTGTACAGACCTAAAATTCTGTGCAATCCATTGCTTCAGACACACGCATACTTAACATTTTTTTTTTAAAGCTAAGCTCCTAGATGTAATTTAATGAAGTAAAACTTTTTAAAGAGTATTTTTTCAAAGACAAAAATTCCTAAGAACACATACGCACACACTTATACACTCCCTTTAATTCCTAGTGCATTTGAACAGATACTTGTTTTGAAATTCTCCACGTTGTTCCCACATTGAACTTTGCTCTCATTCTAAACCGATTCAGTGACACTACACACGAATGCTTTTTCTCTGGCCTATCCAATAGGGCTGGCATTTCTCATGCTGTTGGTACAAACATGAAAGCTGAAGATTATTGCCTCACTCCTTTACCTGCAGAGGATTTAAAGTTTTCCAAGTGGACACAACTCATTTTTTTGCTCCTGCTGCCTGCAAACTCCAAAGGCCAGTTTCAGGTGCCAAGTGTTTATTACCCCAAAGCCAGGGTTTTGGGTTGTCTCTGCAAATTTTTGTGACAACTTGCTGTTAAAACCACAGACATGGAAAATGAGAGGGAGATATTGGTCCCTGAGATATACTAAATGAGAACAAGAACGAATCACTGATATTTAATTTGGACTGGACCCTCTTTAAGGAAAACTATGTCAGCTTCAACTTTCAAAAGTTTAACAAACAATCACTAAAAATACCCTTAAATCGGACAACAGAATATATACAGTATTGGTCAAGAAAAGTATATTGTAGAAAGTAGTTGTAAGAGTTATCAGTTACTGAGAACTACAGATCTGTCCTGTGAATAGTGTGCTGTATCAAGTTTGTCTTTCAGAACAAACACAAAATGGTGAGAACAAGAAGCATGGCCTTAACCAAAACATCTACTTACTCCTACCTCTTTAAATGTACAGTTGCAGGACTTGATGTCTTAAATACTTATAATAGGCAAATTGACTACAGTTCCCAGAAGCCAAACCAAACTTTCAAACTTTCTGATTGATCAATTCAATAGTGCTCTGTTTACCATATCAGTAACCTTTTCATTGCCAAACCAATGAAAAATGTTTCTTATTGTCAATACATTTTGAGCTAGTGTTTGAAGAACTTCTACCGTTGAGGGTGTTTCAGAACAGAGGCAACTAAAACAAAACATCTTTGGCAACCACAGATATATGATAGATAATTCACAGAAGCTGGAAGAATAGTAAGACCTTTACGAAGTCCCATAGTGCACCATTCACTTTTTGCAATTTGTTGTATAAAGTACCAAAACTCCGAAAATTTTAGCTAAACATGTGAAATTACCTATGAAGTTGCAGGGTTTTTTATACCAACTTTCTCAAACAATGCTAGGGCTTGTGAAATTTGAAAGGGTGATGTGAGATAGTCCACACAAAGTCCTCCAGTACAGTTGGAGTTGATTGGAAAGGGAACAGAGAAGTGAAGGGCTGAAGACTTAAGTTTCAATGTACCACTCAGAGGTTGCTCAAGGACTGACAACAGATATATTCATGAATGAATTTAGTCACACAAGTAGTATCATCACACTGGTGGTGGAATCTCTTCAGACAAGAAAACAAAATGAAACAAACAAATAAACAGCTGCATCCAGAGAGTCCATTAAGCAGTCTCATTTATCTGTACCTTAAATAAGAAAGGATATCCATTAGAAACATAGAAATTACTATATTACAATACTCTGAATTGTTTTTAACACACTATAAGACAGCTGAGCTATAGGAAGAACTCAGTATAACTATATTTTGCTTTCAATTAAGTCAATTATAAATTGAATTATGCAAATATACGCTAGCACTTTGTGTGTATGAGAGAAAAAAACACTAATAAAGACGGGTAAACTTTTAACAAGTAGAAGAATCAAATTAAAGTACACTACGTTTATTTTTTTCTGAATACGAGCTTAACTTTCAGAAATGCAGGAAATACTGCAACTAACTCGTATAACTGCATTGTGATTCCTATATGTAAATTAGTGCACAATTCAGCAGTAGCTGTCACTACACAAGAAAAATTGATTCTTAAAAAAACAAATCAACAATAAAGGCTATTTAAGCAGGAAAAAATATGGTAGTACTATCAGCATTCTGTGAGAATAAGAACTTTATAACCCAGGCGTAGCTAAGATCCCATTCACATCCAATCCTTTAGTTTTAGAACTCACTTGAGAGGTGCCAATTTAAAAGCATACAAATGCTTTTCTTTAAATTTGAGTCTAATAAAAATTAATGTCGCCTTCAGCTAATTCTCACCTCTCACAAAACAAACAAACAAAAAAAAAACAGCTATAGAATATGCTGAAATCTCTGAGGTGTCTAGATCCAAAACATTTAAGAAAATCTTAAGGACCCCAGTTTAAGGACATACAACTTGCTTTAGTAGTTAAATGAAGCAAAATATTGTCCCCTTCTGTACTGGGGGAAAAGAATGGAGATTATAAAATAAAACGCAATAATTGACCCAATTTTGATGAAATTATGAAATACAGTATTGCTCTTCATATTCAGCCATCAGGTGCTGCATGAAAAAGCAGTTAGTTTAGGAGATCTCTAAATAGTTCTTTGCCATGTTAGTGTTCTCTATTCTGCCACAGCAGATTTCTGCTTCACATTTCAGCAGTTGTAAAAGCATGGCTCTGACCTACAGAGGCATGTTCAACAACAGCACGATTGCCATGCAAGACTTACTGCTGTTTCAGCACATGAAAGATGAATTCAATCCTCAGTAGATTCAATCCTCAAACTTATTATACCGATGACTGCATTGCAGTTCTATTGTTGTGTTAAGAGATAAAATGTAACAAGTTAATTAATGGAGTCACAGTACTGAAATTAGAAGGAAATTCTGGTCAGCTAGTTCTGGCATTTAAAAGCAAAAGAGTATTTACCATAGAAAACATCTCAGGGGGATGCAGCCTTGCTTCAGTCAGCAACACAAATGTAATGTACTATGTTCTATCCTAACTACGCAGCTGAGCAAAACTACTCATCACTGTATCATCACTAATGCTGCTCCTATTAAGATAGTGCCATTTTTTAAAAAACACAAGAGCTGGAAATTTCTTGCAACTTCTCTTGTCCCCAAGCTTACCATGTGAAAATAAAACAAAATACTCAATAGATACTGTTTGAAAACAAGGATAAAAAAGGGTTTCTGAAGGCCACTGTTTGTTGAAGTGTTTTCCACTTGTGGGTCTGAAAGGCACAGACAAGCTTAGGGAGAAAAAAAATCTGCTTCTTTGAGATCCCACAGTGTAAGTTTAGATACATATGCAGGTTACTGATTAGTTGATTTTAAAAAGCAGTAAACCCAGAATTTCAGTTGCCTATTTGCCCATTTAATATTGATCTTCATATTAATTCAAGCACCCCCATGTGCTCAGGAGCCTCACCTGGAATTAATACTCAAGTTGCTTAGTTCAGCTTGTTAAAAATTTACCCACTTATCACAGTTGGTTTTATGTTATATTTCATAATCAAGACTGTTCTCATTCACAAGATACATTCCACATTAGTGAATCAATGTCAAACCATTTGTTCAGTTTGATTTTTACTTAGCATTTGTTTAGTTTTATTTTAGTTCTCCTATGAGCTCAGGCAGTCTCTTCCATGCAAGGTAAATTACAACTGAGTGGTTAATTCAGGCTGAGTTGAGTAGAAACAGAGACAAACACATCATAACAGCAGCATGCTAGAGTCCTCAACAGCCTGTTTAATAAATACCCCATCTCCCCAGAAAACAAAATAAAGAAAACTAAATAACCACCCCCTAAACAACCACCTAGCATCAGTGGTTGTACTGTAAAATATTTTCCTTGAAAAGACATTCTGAAACAGAACAACAAAGAACAAATGACATCACCATATAAATGTCTTTTTCTTACCAGATGAATATCTTAATTCAGTATTTCATTTCTGGCATAATTACCATCATCCATATTAAGAACTTTCTTTTAAGTAAGTATATTAATAGGTTGAAGATGCATCTTCATTGCATATGCACACACAGTCCCTCTACACAGTTTTTGTAGGTTTCGACCCCACTTTATTGGGGTTTCTTCTCTTCATACCTAATCTATTCATTTATCCTCCAGAGTAAAGCACTAAAAGAACATTCTAAAGATTAAGTAGATGAAGGTTTCTAACCATGCAATAATTCCAAGGACAGCAGAAAAACAAAGGATTACATGAAGATAGGTTCCAAGAATAGAAGTCTTCCCTTTACTTGGACCAGAGCCTCAGAATAATTAAAAAGGTTATGAGAAGAAATGCAAGACAAAGGATGGAACCTACTTCTAACTGCAATGCATGCTGCAATGCAGATAATGCAAAATTCTGCTAGGTTGCTCCAACCTATATCCTTTTTATAAACTGTATACAGTCTGTATAGCTAAACAAAGGGAAGTGATAGCATCAGGATTAAAATGCATCCAACAACTATGAATTCCATGGCACATAAAGATGAATTCAAGACGGCATTCACTTTGTTCCCTTAGGCACTATATGACTAATTAACACCCTTAAACATTTGTGTGCATGAACAACAAAAAAGCATCAGTCATTTTTGCTGAAAATAAACAGTGGGGAAAAAAAAAAAGCCCAAAAAACCAAAACCCAACACTTAAACTAGTGTAGATAGCTTTTTAAGTGATCTAGTTCAAATAGTAACTAACCTGAGACGTACTTTGCTCCGATTAACATTATCATGCTACTCATAATAAAAAAACCCAAAGGCAGACTACAGAAGATACTAGTGTCACCTGATGTCATCCAGAGGAAGGTGTTTCCAGTCAAGCAAATCAAAAGAGAAATATATATATAAATTGCAATATATGTGTTAAAAAATCATATGAACAGCAAAAAGTAACAACAGCAGTGACATTTGTAGAAAAATTTTAAAAGTTCATGCATAACCCCCCACAATAATTCAAAACAGGCTCTCAACAGGAGGTAAAGTCCAAATTCCACCAACAGAACTATCAGAACTATCTAGGTTGAGCCCATTTCTAGTATTATTCAATCTTAAACGCTCCTAGCAGGCAGAAAACAAAGATCTAAGAAAAATAACTCTTTTTGCCCCAGTGTTGACACATATAATGACTGAGGTTACGTTCTGATAAACACAATCCTTTTCTAATTAGCTGAAGAACTAGTTTAATTTTCTGCTAGGCAGATTTTCTGAACTTCAAATGAAAATAAAGATATATAGATAAGATAGATATCGAGCACTTGGGATTTTGGGAAACGTAACAGAGAATCTAGATATAAGGTGACTAAATCATACTGCACAGTACTGAAGTGAATCTTCTTAGTCATGCTGTTACCTATTTCCCTTCCAAACAGCCTTCAGGGAATTGTTTCTATAACCCTGATGTTAAATAAAATACCTAAACCTATGCACAAAATTTTAAAAGGAAATATTTAAGTTTAGTTTTCAACAATAATGCAAAAAACTTAGGCTGCAAGTGTGGGTTTTGGGGGCTGGGTTACATTTTGAAGATTCTTTACTTAAATCTCTTAATTTGAGTAGTAACTCCAACAAAAGTGAAATGAAATGAAAGACAAGGCCCACAAATTGTGTGCAGTAGGCTGATTCGGGCCTGAAAACTTAACCTGAAATACAGCTTAAATATAAATTCAAATCATAGATCATAGAAGACTGCAAGTTTTATTTAATTGAAATCTAACAGATAGAAAATCTCTCTACTTCAAAAGAAAGATCTTTTTAGTTTCTCAAAAGCATTTGTAACATTCTACGTGTGTGAGCAATAAGTCTTTGCAATTCTTCACTTCATGATAACTTCCTACTCTTAGTTCTTGTGTGTCAAGCAGGTTGTGATGTTGTTATCAGTCCCTCCTTTATATGCAGCAAATGATAAAGGAAAGATACAGCAAGAAAAATTACTGGATGAAACTTTTCTCTTTTGCAACATGAGTAGAAGAAAGTTCACAAAATTCCTGCACTATCTCTTCTTTTACATAAGATTTTTTTTCTCTTGTAAACCATCACTATTCTGTGAAACCTAGAATTAGTCCGATTTAATGCCCTCTGATTCTAGCCTGCAAGATATTGCTGGTATCATCATTTCAAGAGGAAGACCTATATTTCTGATTTGTTTCCAAAGTGTTTTTAAGTAATAATTTTCAAATTACTGGAATAATTGATGGATGGTAGGAATGGAAAAGGTCACCAAACTCAAGATTAATTAACTAGGCTAGCTGACTAATTAATAATATTTGACCTGCAATAATGTTTATTTTACCATTTGAAGGAGCTTCAGATGTTTCCCAGCCCATAGATTTCATCACAGCTTTCTTCCATCTGGCATAGCGATATTCACTTTCTGAAATTGAGAAATAGCAAACAGAAAAATCTGTCAGTGCCTATGAATTCAAATTTAAGTATTTAAGCTTCAAGGACTACACTACTGGCTTTTCACCCTTTTCCATAATACAATTTTTCTGCCTCAAGTAAATATTATAAAATATTATTTTGAATATATTACGTAAAAAATAAATAAATAATAATAATCCTTACAACAACCAGAAAAAGAAAAATCACAGTAATGTACAGTAAGGAGAAATAAACTTCAGAAACACTTTTCTGAATGTTCAACAGTTAGAAGATGTACAAGTAGGACAAAATGAAGCAATTGTTATCTATACAGAAGCCCTTCAGTATTGAAAATACTGTCTTGAAGTAGGAATCCCAGAAGTAATTATAGTCAAAATGGTAGGACAAAATTCTGCACAAGAAGTTAAAAAATAATTGGAAAGACAAAATGCATTTATCTTGCAGATGGATTAATTATGCCAAGTATACTATTTTTGCTTCTATAAGTACTTACAAATGATGAAAAAGTTAGCTAAAATAATCATCAGTGTAGGCTTTTTAAAGACAAAGTAGGAGTCTCCCACAAACACTTTGCCCTTTCCAAATCTGTGAAAACACTTAAATTCACAAGAGCTTTAGGAGACATTCTTCTTCATAAAAAAACCTTCAAGATTTCTTTGATTTCCTTTCTGAAAGTCAAAAGCCACTAACTGCAGTGCCAGGTACTGAGCTTCTTTAAAAAAAACTAAAAAGAAAAAAAAAAAAACAAAACAGCTCAACCCTGTGGGGATGTATTGTTTTAACAGACCTACTGGGTCGAATGCTATACTAGTCAAACAACCCTAATCAAAACAGCATGTGGAATACACTTCCCTAAACCAAATGCTACAAAGCTGATAGTTAACATTTGTAAGGATATTTACATATAGCTGGTTTTATATGGGTATGTCAGAATGCAACAAAGAATAACCTGATCTGTTGAACATAAAACAGTTTACAGATTCTTAGAGTATATTCAAGGGTTTTACCCTCTGGGTTGATCTGTGGTTCAAATCGTTCACATGTGACTGCTGTCAAATCTCCAGGATTCAGACTCCAAATTCCAACTCCTTCTGCAGCTCCTGCTGCCATAGCAGCTCCTAGAGCTGTTGTTTCAGGCATTGATGGCTTCACTAAAGTAAATCAGAGAGAAGGCCATGATGTTTTTTCAATGACAGTCAGATGACATCAGAACTAAAGACTTACATAAATATCTATATTTTCTATAACTGCTATATTAGCTTTCCTTAAGTTTACCAACTGCAAACACCATTTTATTGCAATTCACATGGTTATTAAGTTAGTTTCAACCATGAGTCCTCAACATGTTGAAATTCCTCATATCACAACTTCCCTCAATACTGAATCATGCAATTGCTCACTTTCATATCATGTGGAAGGCTTCTGACCTCTACCACCAGTTTCTTCAGCATACTTCTGTTAACACTAGGATTATTTTGTTGTCCTTTCCCTCCCCAAAGCAATGACCAGTGGCAAAGTTATCCATTTTGTTCTCATGGTCTAGCTGTTCTGGTATTATGAGCATTTTTATTTAGAACAGGCATCTTAAAAGATGTTACATGCCGGTACTTAATAGCTTGTTTGCTTTCCACTGTCACTACAGAAGAACATTCAACCCCCAGGCTGTAAATCTGTTTCATGTAGAGAACTCCTTAAAAGCTGATCTTACTGATCACGTTCTTTCAACTGCTAAATTTAGGCACTAATAGTATGGACCTTGTGCATTATATATTATTACAGGCAAGCTATAACATTTCTATTTAAAAACTTTCCAATAGCTTGCTATCACTGAAGTGTCTCACATGTTCATGCATAAAAGCAGAGAAGGTGCAAAGCTCAGACTGATCTCTGTCCAAGGCTCTCAAGGTCAGCAGGTCAATTAATTATTTCATCAATTTAAAATTTGTCAGACAGTTAGAATTTGGTATGACAATTTTAGAGTTCAATACTATCGTAGTGCTATAACATTTCAACATGAGATACGAGAGTCAGAGATGTTCTAGAAGAATGAATCTCAAAATTTGATATAAGACCTAAAAATCTTTTCTGAAAAGAAAAGAAATAAAAAGTCCATCACTCATCAGGCTGAGAAGAGCAATCTGAATGGCCCTCATCAGCCATTATGAATGAATGCTGCTTTCAGCTTTAAAAAGAAAATAGGAGTTGTAATTTTGTCTTACCTACTGGAATACAGAGGATGTCTGATTGGAGTTGCATGAGAACTTTGTTATTGGTCATTCCTCCATCTACTTGCAACTGACTTAATGGTATCCCACAGTCCTTGTTCATTGCATCTAAAATCTTAAGAGTAATATATATGTTAAGATTTAATTGAGAAAAATCCATGAAATCCTCAGAATGTAAAATACTGACAGTCAACATTTGCTGCAGTGTTAAGCAGATAATTCTCCCTCCCATATACATCAAGTTGGCAAAACAGTAGTAACAATGCAGTTTTGTTTCATGTACAGCAAGTGCATTCAATTTATCACAGAAATCCTGATGTAGGAAATGTTTCTCTATAGTTAGCCTATCTTTTGCTTATATGGTCTGAAAAGAACTTTGAAAGAGAGATGATGATCACTATGAACTTTGTTAAACTAACAGGGAAGGAAGTCCACAGAATTACCTTACAATCATCTAAATGCAGAATATTGAGTTTTATATGGTCTTGTAATAATATTCAATCAAATGGCTCACTTACATTTTTACTTTTAGCATATCATTCTTGATAAACAGGCATTAACTATTGCAGAATGACTTTCTCTTTGTAATTTTTAATTTATTTGAATTAAAAAAAAAAAGGTGTACTTTTCTCAGCTTTAAATGATAAAGCAAAATACATAAACCACACACACACACAAAAAAGAAACTACAATGCATGTTACTACTATTCTGTAGTTCACAAGGCACTCAGTTATACAGTCCATACTGCGAAAGGTCAATCTTATTTATATGAAAAAACAAGTCGGTTTGTAAAGGATGAAAAACTATATCGAAGTGTGTTATCTAGTAGATTTTTATCTAGTCCCAGAAAGTAAATCAGGACGGAACCAGAAGTATTGACATAAGATAACTAATAGTTAAAAAGAAGGTAAAAGGTCAGTTTTCATTGTGGCAGGAATTATATATAGACCTGCACATTACATTTACATTACAAATAACCTGGAAAATAGGATAAACAACAGATTATGAAAGTCTGCTGACAGTACTAAGTCATACTGCTCCTCACCATTTGTTTCCTTCATGTGTACCATTTTACGTTCAGCTATGCTGAATTTCACCTGCTTTTCTCTACCATTCAGAACTTTAGCAGTGCCTCATAATCCCAGATTTACGCATACTGTTGGAGGCTCCAACTTTATCAACTTGTGAAACTATGTTGAATAATAATGTGATGCACTCAGCAGAGATTAAAAAAGTGAAAATGAGGAGGTGCTGAAGGAACAAAACAAATCACGATCATGCTGCTAATATCTCTATTGTAGTGAACAAGGCACCTAGGTAAGCTGTGTCTAGTGACAGCCGTGTGCAGCTCTTAAAAGGGAAAAATTACTTATTTTTCTGTAATGCTTTCTGAGAGAAAAAAACATAATAAGGGTCATCTGATTGCACTTTTTGGATAAAAAGGAAAAGAAACTGGATGATACAGTAAAACAAAACAAAAAAAACCCTAACCAAATGAATGCAAATTTTGAGTTTTCCTGAAGAATGTGGAAGACTCCTATTTCAAGGGAAATTAAAACAGAATAACTTTGTTTCTGACAAGAAAAAACCAAGAGTATATTTCCAAAAAATATGTTTTATCTACATCATCATGACTTAATTTACTAATCTAGGCACTTCCAGAGACCTAATAAGGCACTCCTATATCTGTGAAGTGTTAGGTGTTAAGTATGACCTAACAGTTAACTTCACCTTCAGCCTGAAAGCTTTATTCCCCTCTCTTCTACAACCAGCCACATGCTGTCTCTTGTGACATTTGCTACAGTCCTCTGTGAGGCAGCTGAGGTCATTAATCCAGTAAAAAAACAGCTCAGCAAAAGAGGGATAATTTTTTGCTGGAAAGTTCATTGAGCTGTCACGTGAGATAGAATGGATAGGAGGAGGGATAAGGAAAGAGAGGAACAGACAACGAACTAGGCTATCATTTCAGTTGGCTGTAATTTTACTTTGACTTCTACTATCAGAATTAAGAGATATAAACTAAGTTCCTTTCATGACTTTCTGAGGACTCACAGGGTGTTAGTATAGCTTCAAAAACATCTGCCTTGCTGAAGTTTCTGACTTTCTTTTTCCACAGGAGTTGTCTTACTTTGCTCATTGTTACTAGAGAAATAAGGAGGCTGTCTTCTTCCTCTTACACAGTGTTAATTGGATATTGTTTTAAAACAAAATATGTTTACATAACACCATCTTAAAAGCATGAAATCATATTAAGGTTTGACTCCTACCTGTTAGAGTCCATGATTTTCATTTTGTCTTGTACTTTTACAGAACACAAGGAGAATAAATTGATAGTAGATGGTGATAAAAATATATTAATGCTTAGAACATTCTCATATCATGTTTTTTAATTTGGTTGAAGGATTAACTTTGAGTGTGAGATTTAGTTTTGTTTTTGCAGTATGTTGGCAAAGACAATTAGATATGTAGTGAACAAGCAGTGAATATCAATTTCCCTTGATATGTCTGCTGCTCTTGTGTACTGAAAGCAACATCAATTATATCTGTCAGAGCACAGAATATAGAATATAGTCTTCTATGATGTAGAACTAATGCTACATATCAGTTTTGGCACTGCCTTGTCATTTTACAGCTTGTCAGTTCTGCATCTCATGATATTCACAAAACGTGTTCACCTTATTTTAAGTGTTGAGAAAAACCATAAAAATAATGTACCACCCAATCAGATCATTGTAGCTAATTTCACAGGAACAATTCTTCAACACAAGCATCATGTAAATTAGCATACAAGTGTAGTATGAAGCACCTGACTTTCAGTCAACCTTTTTAATCCTCTCTCTTTCTGAAGATTTACAATTACTATTATCATACTAGTTTACAATGAATTAAACAACTAATTTGCTTTTACCTCTCGTGTTTGGAAGCAGACTGCTTCTAGTGCAGCAAAGGCAATGTGGTTTTTGTTTGTAAACTGGGTAAGGCCACAGATAATGCTGTTGAACAGAGGAAGAAAAAAACCAGCAGTTAGAAAATACTTCAGACTTAGGCCTTATAATTCACAGCTCATTCAGTTCTGTCATATAAAGACTGCTTTTTAATGTTAAAAAGCTTGTTTCTTTCTGAGTTCTTTTTCTGAGTTCTCTTATCTCTGTAATAAGCTGTTTTCAGTGTTCAATCAATACAATTCATTGCCGTAATTTACAAAATTATTGTCAATGTGCATGCATAAAGGATGCATATTCATACACACACATACAAATGCTCTTCCCTTAAGGAATGTATGATCTAGGACAACTTCTATTTAAAAAAAAAAGTATCAGTGGTCACTAAAATCTTAGTAATTCTCGCATGCTTTCAGTTCTAAAGGAAAAGCCTGGCAGGGTCAATGCTGTGTATGTGGTGCTGGATACATGCAAGAAGTGAGATATTAAAGGACATTTTTAGTTACTGCCATTTCAAAGATCAGCTTATGATAGTTAAGAAGCTAAGCACTGTGATCTAAAAAATTGTTGGAATACCTATGTCAGAGCTTTTTGTTCCTTAAGTACTAAAAGCATTTAATTTCTAAGAACAGCACTTCCAGGCCTTGGGAACTGGATATTCTTAAGGAAAGATCTCTTTTTTCAATTTAGGAAAGTTATCTTATATGTATTATGCTTCTGTGACTCTCATGGCATGCTCTGATTCCAGCAACAGCAGACAAGCTTACAACAGCAGAAAAGAACAAACAGAAGGCTACTACTGCAACTAGTAGATCTAACTAGTACCACACTGTTAAGTCTTAAGAAAGGGATTGGGATTATATTGAAGAGTGTTTAATAGATAGAAATCAAAGAGGAAAGGGAAGTGAAATAGGGAAGAATTTAGAAGGTTGAATCATTTGACATAGTGAATGCAACAGCTGTGGGAAAGTGAGCTCAGAGAAATAAATCACCACTAATTTCTTACTTTTTTTCTTTTATTGCCCAACAGTTCGCAGGTACACAGAACCAAAAATGTGTGAAGTAAAAAAAGCTGGCTTTTTCCATGTCATGAATCATAGAATCACACAATGGCTGGGTTGAAAAGTACCACAATGATCATCTAGTTTCAACCCCCCTGCTATGTGCAGGGTCACCAACCACCAGACCAGGCTGCCCAGAGCCACATCCTGGCCTTGAATGCCTGCAGGGATGGGGCATCCACAACCTCCTTGGGCAATCTGTTCCAGTGCATCACCACCCTCTGAGTGAAAAATTTCCTCCTAATATCTAACCTAAACTTCCTCTGTCTTAGTTTATGAATGATAAAACTATCCTTGTCAGTCCCTTCTAACTCGGGATATTCTATCACTCTGTGATTCTGTGAACTGTCCTCCAAAAAACACAACCTTGTCAAAGTGTTTTCCACCCTCCACCCCCAATTCTTTTTTATATTTTTAGAGGTGGGTGGAAGGATGATCGGCTGAGTCAGCTAGTCCTTGTTCTTCGATCAGGAGCAGTTACTGTTTTGAACAGATTAAACACAAAGGAAGAACTGTGGTTGCTTGAAGATACTATGGAGAATCAAGAAAAAAAAACACCAAAAACAACAATTTCTCATACCTGAAAGGACTAGTGTTAGTATTTGTAAAATAATTAAATATTCCTGCAAATGTGATGCTTATTCAGATCCTTACCCCCTTGCACTGGGTTCCCAGTAAGGTGCATACAGTCCTGAAAATGCTGGCACAAAGTAGCAGCCATAAGAAGTTCCCGCTTCTGCAGCCAGTTTTTCTAATGCACACACAAACAGTCTTTACTTAGCTTTTCACAACTACACCAGCATTTAAACATGACACTCAGAGATATTATTATTTAAAGAGAGAATTTTTATAATATGTTAGGTAGCTACAAAAGCAATCAAGCTATTACGACTAGAAAATACAACTAACTGGCCACCTCCTCATCTGTAACATGATGTCCACTTGCAACAATGTGAATGGAAGATGGGGCATAGGAGGCTGTGGTAAATGTAAAATCAAAAACCGAAATGATTTACTTGACAGTATGCTGTGGGAATTCTACCTTCAAAGGTCACACTTGCATTTAAGTCAAGGCAAGCATGCAAAACTGGATCAAGACCAAAGAGAGTTAAGAACTAAATTCCCATTAATTTCAAATGGATTTAGAGTCCTAAATTCTCATCTTAAGTATATAATCACCCGGCCAACCACAAGAAATGTGAAGTTTCTTAATATCTGAATAGTAATATCAGATATCTGAACTCCCCAATATTAAAATACGTAATTTTAAAAGTTGTATTAAAGCATCCAGCATGACAAGTTAAGTATTGTTAGTGCACAGCTCGTTCCTAATAACAAGTAAAGAAAGTATATTTTTTCAGCTTTTGAAAATTTCTTTTGTTTGCATTGATCAAACTACAGCAATAGAGAGGAAAGGTAGGGAAATATAGTCAGAAATTCTTTTTCAAATGATACTTTCATACAGAATCCACTTAAAGGAGTGAAGTGAGGAGGAGAACATTTTCAAGGAAACAGGAAATGATGACAGAGTTCCACAAGATTTTAACAACAATGACAAGATCAAAGTTCTCGAATCCCTGACCTTTCAGAAGTCTAATGAAACTTATAAAGCCAACAGGAACTACTGGCTAATTCTAGTGACAGTAGCTTGTATTCTGTATACAAATACAGGTGAGAGTGAGGCTTTCTCATAGAAAAGCAGATTGTTTTACATTTCTGCTTAGTTTTAAGTCCAATCTGAATTCTATTTTTTTCCCACTTTTCAAAAATATATCAAATTATTAAAAAATGTAATGAATTGCTTTTCAACCCTAAATCTCATTATATCAGTCACTTTGAAACTTATATAATGCATATCTTTGATGTTTTCTCCTTTTTCAAGGTTTGGTGTATTCGTAGTTTCTGCATTACACACCAGTTTATTTCAGTTCAGCTCAAGCAGAAAAAATCAGAAACAAAAATTCTGAAGGAATTATAGTCAAAACAGGCAGCCATTATGGGTATCTGCCCTAGGATGGATTGGGGCTTTCAGCAAACTGGTCTAATGGGAAATGTCCCTGCCGATGGTAGGAGGGCTGGAACTAAATGATCTTAAAGGTTCCTTGATTCTATGATTAACCACAATTTCTTTAAGAGACAGCTTTGCAAACTGAGGTCTCTACTTTAATGGATATGAATACTTCTGCATCAATTGTTGCAAATTTAGGGCTTCAGATTGTCATGTTTATGACAGCAAAAAGTATGTTTATTGGTTTAGGATTCAATATACTTTGGATTTCATAAGACTTATACTCTTGGCTCTGGAAAACTGAATACTGTACAAATATTGTAAGATCAGCATCTTACTGAGAATCCGCTTGCTAGGGAAAGTCAACAAAGGTTTTCAATGATCTTAGTGATATGCTGTACAAAATATCAGTGAAAAATATCAATAAACAGGGGCTGCACAGCATAATGTATGTATGTATCTTCCAGATATTCTTTACTTGAATATTTTGAGCTTTTATTCAACAGCAACACAGCCATCAGAATTCAACAACTCATCAAGCAAGTCAAAAAGAACATTTGAAATTAACAGCTCCAAATTGCAAACACTCACCAATTTCCTGTGAAGTTTTAACAATACCTAGATTGTCCCTCAGCCAACGAACGACAGCACCAGCTATTGCAACAGATCCCTGAAAAAAACAAGATCACTACAATTACATGCAATTTTTCCATGGAGAGGAGTTGCCTAACTTCCTAAGCAATCTTCTGGGTTCCTCTAATTTAGGGACAAAACTAATTATGTCTAGAGTCTAAATAGAAACAGCCAGAGAGACAGAAAATTTAGTCACTTCCATTTGACAGCAAAATTCCTCTGTTGACTCAATAAATGCCCTTGAATGGTTCCATCATATCAAAATTGCATGCCTCCCATTTCACTGCAAAAACTCATTTGGGTTTCTATACAAGACAATCTCAAGTCTACTAAACTAAGCTTCAAGCGAAATGGAAAGAGTGTTATATTCTCATTCTAAGCCATTGCTAAAAGAGAACAGAGGTGTTTTCTAAACAGCCTGCTCTTACAGTTAAAACACATGGGTTTGATTAAAACAAAAGCTTGAATCCCTATTTTTCACTCTAGAAAGTGTCTTAACCATAAGATTATTCTAGTATGGATGTAGGAGTAGAAAGAACAATATCTTCTGTAGAAGACATTTTTTTCAGACAATATCATTAAAGATGATGAAGAAGAAAAGTACGCACAAACATGTGTGAGCGTGTGGAAATAAAAGTCACTCTTAAACAAGGTCTAAAAACAAACCAGACCTCTCACACATATGTACAAAAAGAAAATCCCAAAGTTGCCAGAACATGACAAATTCAACTTCCCACATCCTGATAACTGTAAGCCACAAATTATTTTCCCAGAGAAGAAAATCCTGTGCGTTGTCTTGGTCTGTTCAAAAGCTCAGTGGTAGCAGACAATTCAGTATGCATATTTAAAAATAACTATTAGATCAAGCTCACATATCAACAGAGGTGGAAGAATAATTCTGCTGATCCCAATGAAGTAGTGGTGTCAAACAGTTGTTGAGCTGCTCTGTGCTTCAGAGGCAGAGTTTTAGAATGATGAAACTTTAAGTTATAGGTAAAGTTCGATTTTCTACTGAATTTGGATGTCCTCAGAGTTGTGTGGAGAACTGAAGAACTAAAGGAACTGGAAATAGGCACCTATGTTTTAGAAGGTAAAATAAGCTTAATTGTTAGATGTATCTTGTGTCAGAAATTTGGCTCAGATTTTTAAGTTTGAAGTAAAAACCATTAGAATGAAATTAAAAATAACAGACATCTAGTCGTGCTTTTTTTTTTTTGTCAGAATAGCTAAAACAGTATATCTTCCTTTTTAAACTCAATCTTGGTTTGTTTATTTACTTAGAACATTTATGAAAGACTGTGGAACTGAAAAAATGTTTCAGACATTACACCCAGAAGTTCAATGTAGAATTATTTTTTTTAGATTAAGTGATCTAGGTTGGAGATAGGATAACCAAAACCACGCTTATCCTCGAGGCGCAAAGCTATAACAGAAAGCCATTTTAATTTCTGTGCAACTGAATGGTTTCACTGGAGATAACAGAAAGATACTAAAAAGCAAAAGTAATCATAATCATGTACCATTATAAAAAGGAAGAAATTATTTTACTTACTTCTAATGCATAACAAACAGGTTTGTCTCTGCCGAGTTTGTAAGCTATCGTGGTTAGAAGACCATGGTCAGAAAACACGGACTAAATAGGGTAAGAAGAAAGAAGAAACACAGGCACACTTAAGTACAGGCAAATGATAAAAAAAAAGAGATAAAACTGAGAGGAAAAAAAAAAAAAAAGATATATAAAAAGTTTAAACAAAGTAAATTATCTATATAAACAGCTGAGATAAAACCCTTGAAATGCTGGTGTTTTAATTTTTCATTTTCATTAGCTGCCCTGGATCTTTCCAGACTTTCTATATCAAATAACTAATAACTAGTACTACAGAGAAAGAAGGGTGAAAGAATAAAGAATAAAATAGCCAAGACAAAGAAGAGAGCATGTAAGTTACACAACACTCAGCATTTTTTTGAGTGAGTTTAAGAATTATACACAAGGGAAGTGCAAGAAACTTACTATGAGAAGTTCACTTTGCAGCTAGGAAGTAAGAATCTTACTGAAACACCTCGAACAACTATTACTTTCTGTTCTTTTCGATTTCAATATGCAATTCAATATTTTTCCTTACCTCCAGCAATACAATTATTGCTAATAAGATTACAATTTATTTATAGTTATACTCAACTATTTAACTGAAGTTTGCTAAAAACAAGTGAAAAATGAAAAAAACACAACTGACCTTCTGACCTGTATTGCACAGCAAGAAACATCCTGTTCCATACCTAGCATAAGAGCAAAGAAAAGTTAAAACTAGGACATTTAAAAGATAAGCAGTTACTGCAGTTCTTGAATTCATTACTCCCCTAGGGAGACACCACATTTTTTCCTCCTGAAATGTATGTTACCATTAATGGACAATGAAACCATTCCAACATAGTTTATTTAAACACAGCTTGAGGCTGAAAAATCTAGTTCCACACTTCTCTCTCTGATTATTTCTTGTACAGTACTTATCAAGGAGCAGACAGAGCTGAAAGCTGAGTCTGAATTCTTCTTTACTGGTTGTGTTTACTTACTTCAGTTTAAGCTGATTATGAAAGCCACTTTATAAACCAAATATTTCACAACATTGAGTTCAAACTTTTAAAGGTGAAAATGCAACAAACTTTGTTCCTGTCACAAAGAAGATTGGTTTTTTTAAAACATATTCAAGTTCTAAAAATTGCGTGTATCTCATTTGAAACATTACACGTATGCACAGACATACAAAAACATAGTTTAGTAGCCTCATGCTCTGTGTTCATTTATTCTAACTAATTAAGAATTCATTTTTATTTAATAGTCTGAAAATCCAAAGCTTACAAATAGTAATGAGAAAGTTATATTGTTAGAATAAAAAGGATAAAGTAGTTTCAAAAATTGGCTAGAAATCTCATCTGATATTTAGCTTTAGGTAGATATTTTTCCAAACATCTCTTATTTTATAAAAATATTTCTTATAAAAATACTTTGTGTCAAAATTGCTCAGAAGCATGTTTGTTTTAACAAAATACAAGGCTACTAACTTTGATTTGTGCGTAAGTATAAAAGATAACTTGAAGGTTAATTAGCAACAAGTATAAATTAATGTGTAATTAAATCTGTGAAAATCCAGTGCTGTGTATACACCTAGACATTCATTTAAGCAAGAAATAGCAAATGAAACAGTAAGTCACTTAAGTATAGAGCTTTTCCTCAAATAAATATTTGATTACACTGCTTGCCTGATTGAACTGATCAGCTATTTTAAACAAGAGAAAATAAGATGCTGAGAACTAGGAAAAAAATCAGATTTGAAACTCTCCATGACTGAGACACAGAACCAAAGCTAAGCGCTGTAACTTAAATGAATTCTTCCTATCTAGCAGTAGTGTGTGGTTTTTGTCATTGAAATCTATGCAATCTTAACTCACACTGCCTGTATTTGTTTAACTTTAGATCACACCATTTAAATAGCAACTACTTAGCTCTGTGTTTTGGTGTATTTTAAAATTAAAAGCCTTCTTTCACACAGAGATATTTCCTCACAGTGACTTTGTTCCAAACTATACATCACAAACCATTTTACTTTAATATCTTCAATATTTTATTCAAAAGTCAGGACACTGTTTAATTTCTAGATCAACACAGTTGAAAGGTAGAGCTGTAGTTATGTGGTAACTACAAAAGTATTTGGCAGTTAGCTCAGAAGAGAACATAATACTAAATTTAAAACAGAGCAGTGACCTACTGTTTATCTCACAACATTCATCATAACCTACGTGTTTTTTGCCTGCCCATCTTGGAAGCACATTTGCCCAACAAGAGCAGCAGACTGGTCACCCAAGCACTGAAAAAAAGAATTTTTTTTTTAGCGAATGTCTTCATATGAATCACATTCACAAACAAGTAACATGAACAGATATATTTAACTATAGCTCTAACCTATTAGGAACACACAGCTAATTGAAAGTGAGGAAAAACTTGTAGAGATAACCCTCTTTCCTCTGTAAGAACTGTAAATAAAATGTGTCGTGATGCTTGTGGTAAATATCAAAATTAAAAATTATTTAATGCATGTTGTGGAAAAAAAGATGAGAATCTGCCTCAAGTTTCTGGATTACGTATATACTGAATCCCTTTTACATATAAAGCAGAGCTTGGTTCCATTTTGTAATGCTATTCATTTCCTTAGAGAGTCTCAGTTTTCAGCGTAACTACACATATGCATTAGAGTTGTCAGCTGTATTTCCACAGCCAGATCTTAACTTCTTCAGTATAAATTCCACTTCAAAATTTATTTCATGTTAAACATGAAGCTAAAAAACTTGGAAACCAACAACATTTTTGTAGCAAGATTCACCCTTCTTAAAAATTTTTGCAGGAAGTTGTGTCTCGCACCAAAATTGATTTAAAGTTGACTTACCCCAGAAATTGGTACACCCGTCAAAGCTCCAGATTTCTGAATCACAAAAAGAGAAAGAAAAGCTCCAGATCAGCTTTCCATGAATACAGTTTAAGGTAATCAAAAAGAAGCTAGACTTATATTTGGGAAGATAAAACTTTGCATGCATAAAGAAACAGATGAAGTCACACAAAAATGGATAGTCACTAATGCTGTAGAAGTTGGCTTCAAAGTATGTATTTTTTACTATTTCAATTCTCTAATTCTACTATTTCAATTTCTCTACTAAGAAACAGAAAATGGATGTAAGATATTGATGAGGGAGACAACATCTTGGAGAAAAATACTTCTGGTAGGAGAAACTTTTTTTCTAGGAATTTATTGAATATAGCATGAAGTGAAGAACTACAGCTACAACACATAAAGACAGATTCCTGGGAGAAAAACAAAACAAAACAAAACAAACAAAAACACATGAGATAATTAAGAAAGGAAAAAAAATGAGTAAATTCTGTTAAGTTATATGTATGAAAAGCAGAGATTCATAGCATAGAGTCATTACTACTCACTGTTTAAGATTTACTACATCTTAGTTAATACTAAGAGTAGAGAGGTAAATAAAACCAAAAGCTTTCCTCTTTTTGTATCACTTTAAATAGAAATGCATGGTAGTTGGTTTAAAGTCAGTGAAAGAAAAAAAAGCAAGGAGGCTTTAATGCCTAAAGGGTCAAATAAACAATATGATTGAGCGGAGTTGCACATTGGACTTATGCAACTCATGACTAAAATAGGGCAGGAAAGGGTCACATGAACTATATGGCTGAGTTCAGCTGCACATTGGACTTCAGCTTCATGCAGCTCATTCCTAAAATAGAGTAGGAATTTTACAGGTACACTTGATGTCATCTCAACAGTTCTTAATACATATGTTTTTTGAAATATCAGTGTACGGAAAACAAGGTGCAGTGTAACATGCAGTCTGTGTCAAGCTTAAAATGTAGAAGTAAAGTGACTAGAAAAAAAGTAGTTGTTATGCAAAGACAGATGCCTTATTTTAAGGTACAGCGTTTCAAGTGGATTAGAACCTTTTCCAAACACTACCAGCTTTTCAGTTGCATTCTTGCAGTAGGTATCATAATAAATATGTATCTTGACAACATTTATCTCTGTCTTTAAATTTTTTCTTTGTGGAACTGCAAAAATGAATTTTCAGTGAAGCCATGCAAGTGCATTTCCAATATGATTTTTTTTTTTTTTAATTCACACTTAATTTAACTGGATTGAAGGTAATTCAGTTTTAAAATGCACTAAAAACCCCGGTGTAATTTGATGTTTCAGTATAACACTTATTAGACAACAGCTCTGTTTTTTACTTCAATATGAAAATAAATATTCAGCAGCTTGTAAACTAAAGCACACACATACATAAACATTATATTTTAGATTTTTATATATATTTTTAATATATTTTATATATTTAATATTTTGTATTTTAGAAACAATTTTGGTGTGAACACTCATTGTAATATCTCAAATTTGGAAATACTTGCAAGTTTAGTGGACTAGGAAGTGTGCTTTTTACTAATCCTAAAATCAATGGAAATGCATAGCATATAGACAGAGTGGATAACATACAGGTGGTGAGCCTAATACAAGCCTTTACTCACCAGGCTAGGACAGATTTTCTAGTCAGCAAAAGGAAGAAAAGAAAAAAAAAGTGGGAAGAAAGGGGAAAAGAAACACAAGTACAAATTTAAACTGACCAGCTATTCTGCTTCAGGTGCCACACTGTAGTATCTCATCTCTTATTACTTTATTGCCTAGAAGTATTTCGTTTGCTCCACTCATTCAGTTTAATTACAACTCACACTGATCTGATGTTTCAAATTAGTGAAAGTCAGTAATGATTTCTAGTAGCATCTTTAATGACATATTAGTAAAATTACTTACATTTCAGGCAAGTTGGATTTACATTTGAAATAAAAATATTTTAGTTTGTCCTAATTACAAAATGCTTGGATGTCCTTAGTAAACAATAGGGTAAAATGCCAGGAAAAAATAACAGAAATCACAATATCCAGTTTATCCTATTTGAAGGATATTCTTATTTTAAGAATAAATTATCTGTCACTTTAGCAGAAGAGTTAGTGCTACATCATAGTAAATCTGAAATTTCAGGCCCATGACAGAAATCCATATTTTACTCCTAAATAACCTTCACATTAAAAAAAATCTCATTACCTTTGATCTACTAATTATAGCTTGCATTCTGACAGGTAGTTTCTACAGTACTTGTCAACAAAAATCAAATTTTTATGCTTATCAAAAACCTCTCCCATCTTGTTTTGTCTGTTTGACACTTAACGTCTGGCAGATATTTATCTTTGTATAAGATCTGACAGCAGGACATATTGACATACTAGTCATAAATCAAACAATATTAGTCCAGAAAAAGCCACTATTTGAATGAAAATTCTCTGAATTGATATTGACATATTTTTACAAGATAAACTTATACACACGCACAAGCAAACATACCATCAGGCCATAAATCTCAGATGAGCTTCGTACTTTTGGAAGTATATCCATAGGAATATCAAAGAATCTGAGCACAATACAAAGTTATATATATGGTCAGTGCTAAATCAGGAAGGATTTTGCATTTATTTTCTGAAATAAGTTTAAGATATAAGGAAAAAAAAATATAAAGGGAACTTAAATATCTAGGATTTCATGCATATGTTATTCTATTTCTCATAAATGTGACACTGAACTAGAAAGTAAAACAGAACATATTTGGGTATTTTGAAGACATATCTAACTCCTCCATATGAGAAGTCATTCCTCTTCCAACACTACCTTTATAATATAGTGATTAATAAATTTAAACTCAAAATAAAAACACTATCATTGTAACTGCCTACAAATGAAATTAATGAAAAAAACAAACTATTAAATTGAATTGTTTTCATGAAATACTTTCTACCCACAGAAAAATTCAAGGCTCTGATGTTTAAAATTACTTGTAATTTGGACTTTTGGTTAACATTGAATCTTACATATTAGCAGTAAATACAACAGTAATTGCTGATTATAATCTAGATCAGAAATTCTTAATATTGAGTGTTTTTAAGACATCACTTATAGAATCTTCTTAAATAGCATTATTACTATAAAACTGAGCTTACTGGCAGAGCTCAGGATCCCAATCCAAGGAATGAATGTTGAACAACATCGTTCTACTGGCATTAGTTACATCTGTACAGTGAACACCTCCATTCTTCCCACCTGTCAAACACTGAATTAAAAAAATAATAATAATAAAAAAATCAACAGTATTTGGCATGAGAAGGTACAAGTTTACTTCAACAAATTGCAAACAAAATCTAAATTCAGATACAAGTTTGCTTCAACAAATTACAAACAAAATCTAAATTCACACAGTTTTCAGCTTGGGAGTGGGAACACTGATGTTTCTGCAACAGCTAAAGCCAGATACAGTAGAATAAAGGCATGGGAAAGATAGTAAGGGCACAGCAGTACCTCCTGGATTCTTATTTTACAAAAGTGGCTAATACATCTTTCTAAAGTTCAAGTTTGCCCAAAAGCATGCGAAAAATTATCCAGCAACCTATAAATGGGAAATGACAAATGTGCATATAAAAAATAATAATAATAAAAAAAACTGTAATAGGGACAGTACAAGTCCATCTTTATTAGGAACTTTAATGGAGTTTCTTTAACAACTTATGTCAACATCACCATGTGATCAGTAATTATCAGTGCTCCTGCTAGCATCCCAAACCTCTGCGTATAAGTTTTGCTACAAACTACACAGGCTTTGATCAGCAAGTGAACTTGCAAAACTTCCGTAGGATGCAAAAAATCCTTTTTTTCTATATAAAGAAAACTATGCAGTATTTCAGAAGATGACCGTATATTGTTACAAACATTCAATAAATACTAAATATTTTGTTTTGTTCACAACTCCAGGAGAAAATGTTTTAGGTAGGAACTTGCATACAGGAAACTGAAATCCATTTTTAGAAGAGTGATAATAAACTCACAAATACATACCCATATGAGCCACGAATCAATAGTCCCAAACATTGCTCTTCCATCATCAACTGCTTGCCTAATCTCTTCCACATTATCCAACAGCCATCGAAGTTTCACTGCACTGAAGTAGGTGCTAAGTGGAAGACCAGTCCTAAACTGTAAAATGAAAAGCATAAATTTAAAAAAAAAAAATCAAACATTTAACATGCAGAGATATTCTCCACAACTACTGTTGTTAAATATAAAAAGAACCTTAGTAAATGAAAAACTCAACACCCAAAACTCAGAGAAAACTCATAAACTTTTTATTAAAATAAATAATAAGCTTTCAGTAAGCAAGTCTGAAAATATCAAACCCAAAGAACTACTGCATAATGGACAAAGATCAAAGCTGAGTTAAATCCAGGTCAAAAATCCTTTATGTGGAAACAGTTGTTAGCAGAAATCCAGAGATATCTAGGATATCTCAATATGACCAGACACAAAGTGAATTTGACACAGACAAGCAGCACGCTACAAGAAAGACAGAATTTGTATTCTACTTGAACTTAGAAGCAAGTAAGTTTATATACTTTCCACATTTGTTTGCTGGCTGTAAGCAGACATATAAAATATTTATATAATCAGTCAAGGAAAATGTAAATAAAAGAATTATGACATTATTCTGTAAGCATTTATTTTCAAATTTTGATGTATACTCTTATTAGAAAAAAATTGCTTTTTATAAAATATCTTTGCAGTTCTCAGACTGGTTGCAAATGAGTTCAATACTACAACATATGATGAGAAATGATAATGAAATATTTAATATCAATAAGTGATTTTTGAACATTTTTTTCCCACTTGCTCTTACTTTTTGGAGGAATATTTATTAGACAGGAAGCACATAATGAAGTCTCACAATTGCCCATCTAACTTCTCTAGTGAAATATCTAAGGCGTATTACCAATTTATTTGAGGAAAATAAATATTTTCCAGTCTCAGACTGCTGTATAGCATTATGTACATTTTTTATTATTTGACAAGCTGGAAGCTACGACTGACTGACTTCGTTTTAGGGAATTTTTCAAGAAATACCTCATAACACTATATACTATCTACTATATCAGTAAGAGTTCAGCTACCATTTAATATTCTGTAATCTCTCTTACCTTAAAAAAGGATTTGTTATTTCCAGGAATTCTCTTAAGAAGCCTTTCAACTGTTGACTGAGTTCTTAGGTCAAGCCACACTAGAAACATGAATAAAATAAATTAATCAAATGATCTATTACATCAACAGTGACATAATTAAGATGTTTTCACAAAACTCGAGTATATTTGCCAGTAAATTCCTCTTTACTCCTTTTTTTTTTTTTTTTTTTAATACGGAATTAATATTACATTGCCATTGTATTTTTAAAGTATAGTTGTAAAAAAAAAACAAAAAAAAAGGTTGGATAAACTCATTCAGTTTAGAAGAACTAATGATTTGCAATATCAGACATGATTTTCCACATAATAGAACACATATTTTTCTCTGCTAGAGCACAAGTGAATGACTAATACTACTTCGTTTATAGCAGATGAATGCTATCAAATTAAAAGGTTAAAACAAACAGTAGGTTGATTATTTACTATAATTATGAAACTTTGAACTAAAGTGCTATGCCAGAGTTATCATGGTAGAGCTTACAATAAAGCTGTAAATAACATGCATTTAAACACATCAGAGTCCTAGTCTTTCAATGGTACAATGCTAAATTGCCTGACACTTGACATAGGCTGAGTGAACAAATCCAATTTCTCAGCAGGAATAAGCAGAAAAGCCAAGAAAAGTAAAAAATACAACTCCATTAAGTATTCTTTTAAACTCATAAAAAATGTTTACTTTAAGATTAAATCCTAAGAATCCTGACCATTGAGTAAGCTCCTTCATTTGAAATGAAGTGGCTTTGAGTAAGTCAGGGCTTCAAGGCATGCTAAGATGTCCAAAACCCTTCAGGAACTTTGTTTTTTTGTTAAAAGCTTATTAGGTGTTTTCTTAAGTTATTAGGTAATAGTTGTAACAGAACGTGGCACTTGTGTATACAAACACACAGCTAATGATGGATCTCAAACACTGAAAAGAAGTTAGTAGGCCAGGCCACAATGAGATGCATGCAGAACTAGGAAAGCATTTTTTCTACACCATACTCACTTTACAATATTACACGTTCAAAAAGTATAGTAGTTACCAATAGCATTATAAAGAGGTTCTCCAGTCGTCTTGTCCCAAACCACTGTTGTTTCCCTCTGGTTGCTAACTCCAATGGCTTCAGGACAAAATAGAAAGAAGTATCCTTTTCAGAGTGTTTATTTTCCACTTTTTTGGGGGTGTGGGAGGGAAAGGAGAGGTGGAGATGAGGGAGGAACATGTAAGGAGAAGAGGCAAGTAAATGGGAAATAAAATGCTTCCAACTTTTTCATATTACAATCTAGAAAGATTACTTCTAAAAATTGAGCATTCATCTCTTACAGTGCTCTGAATCCTTTTTATTTTTCCACAAATTAAGACATCAACACTGACAGGTAAACTAATTTTCACCAATAACACTTGAACAATTTACATTTCAGAATTTCCTCATTCACTGCTCATGTCTGTGATTTTGCAAGATTATGTAAGTCTATCCTGCAGATTTTGCCTTGCTAACATACATGAACAATATTTTTTCTCATCATTCCTCCCAAACAAACTACTCTCAATAAAATTTAGCATTTTCTTTGAGGCTAAGGCTAGTGGCCACTTTTCTCTTTATTGAGTTAAAAACTAGAGAATCTGACTTGCTCAACTATGAGCATGTTAAAGCCACCAGTTTTCTCTCAGAATACCTTTTATGTTCGTGATGTCTATGTTCAGTTGCTGCAGTTTCTCACAGGTTCTTTCCACACATTCATGGACTGACCTTAAGATTTCCTTTGGATCTTGTTCCACCCATCTATAACAAACAGTAAACATAGGTTAATAAAACAAAAAATGCAAGTCAAAAAGCTACTTTTAGAGAAAAAAAAATCAATTCTGAACTAAAATCAGCTGAGCATTTTGTCACAATCACAGCTATGGATATGTTTTACATATCCATAAAATGTTTAATACATTTCAAAGTCTTTTTAAAGAGTAAATGGTATTTCATAGCAAAACTGTCTGCAGAAAACAATAATTCTCTTCTATCTCAGGCAGAGGGCTTAGGGGCAAATGGTAGACATGTCAAGAGGAAGGCAACAAAAAACATCTCAGCGAACAAACTAAGCAATCTCCATGAATTAAGCCGGAGAATATGATTAAATTGTAAAAATAGGCAGCTTAACCTCTTTAAACAAGACTTCAAGTGAATGATCGGTCAGAATGAAAAACTAAGTCTCCTTACTTTTCATAACTCATAATTCATACTGGATACCCCATGTAGTTATTTTACACCACGTTTCCTACCACAAAGTCATTTATAGCAGATACTCTTTTCGCAGTAGTTCTTCATCAACTTAAGTTCTGGTCATGCCTACACGGCAGTATATACAGTCTATCAAAATGTACACAAATGAATAAAAAGCCACAGAAAATTCATACCCTTCCTTAGGGAATTTCTGCTGTATCTCAACTTGATGATGACTCAGGAGCTCTGCTGTTTTTGCATTAAATACCTGCAAACAAATTACACAATTGGATTTTCTATGAACAGAGAGGTTTAAACAACAATAAATGAACATGTATTATTTGGAATAATTATAGTTAAATGATAATTGATAGTTATTATCTCATCTATCATTAACAAAACAAACCAACCAACCAACCAAACAACCCAGACAAACAACCAAATATCCATAAACTGAGTTCAGATGTATGAATTCATGCAATTAAGGAGCAAAGAATATTTTGGTAAGCTTTGCTGTCAATTATGGGAAATAACCATATTCTTTTCTTGAGGAGGCTTTAGAAGTTAAACTAATGATATATATTAGAATTCACTTCTCAGTCAGTAAAGTACCAAACACTAGTGATAACAACTTTTCTTTGGCTTCTGCTCTGTTACTCTGATACCACAGATATGGCAAAAGGAGAGATCGCTATCATCGCGTCACTTTTCCTAAAAGTGACAACTTTCAAGAGACAGATAATCACATCCAGTTTAGAGCCAGTAGAAGGGATCCAACTGTGAAGAATGAAGAAGCACCTTGACAGAAACCTGTTTGTTTCAGTGCAAACTGCATATACAGAGCTCATAAACAATCTGAGAAGAAAAAAAAAAAAAAAGACTGCAGCAACACAATGCAATAAAAAGGAGAAGGTTACACAGAAGGGTGACTTAAATTTGGATACATTGCAATAGAAGAAAGAGAGAAGGGAATCCTGAGTGCTATACTAATAGACATTCTTTAGGAAACGTGAAATGGAGTTTCTGTCTTGCAGTAGAAACTGAAACAGAAGACACATTAACTTTCATTAACAGTGGCCTGATTCTGAAAGTAATCTACTGTGCCAAGCCAAAATGACACGAAGTAAAACATTCAACTTGATTGTATAATGAATAACTGACAGGGCAATAACAGTGTTCCTAGGAAAATGGTTCTTTCTCACTGACACCATTCAGAACCTTTTGTCTAAAGAACATTCAGAAACCTTGGAAGTAAAATCTAACCAGAGAATCGAGTCAATTGCAGAATATGGCAGCAGGACTCCACCCTAGCTTTTCCCAGTAAGCAAACAGAGCAGGATTAGATTTAGACAATTCCTCTCATACTCAAGGTACAAAATTCCTGCCCATCCCCTAAGATAGGACTGAATCTTTTCTAGACTTGCTTGGAAATCTTCTCTTTCCACAAATTTTAGTAACTTTTCTTAAAGCTTTTAATCTATAAACTCTTGATTTCATTTAGAAATCTTTGAAACGGTTGGACGAACTACTGCAATGAACAGATGAAGTTCTGATTCTCCAGTTCTCCAAGACTTTAAAGTGTATCTTTAGAGAGAAACTGAAGTTCAGAAACATTTTAGTTACAAATTTAAATCACAGAATAGTGCAGGCCTTAGAGATCTGTAGCTACCTCTGGTACAGCCACCTGCTCGAAGCAGGGTCATCTATCAGATTAGACCAGGTTGCTCATGGACTTTTTTCCAAGCAGATCTTGAAAACTTCCAAGGATGTAAACAACACCATGTCTCTGGAAAATGCTAAAAGCTAATATTCCCACTCAGCTCCTCAGAAAAGAATTCTTAAAGAGGTACAAGTTCTTTATTTTCTGTTACCAGCCAGAGACATTACAGGAAAAAAAGCATCACTGTATTTTTTTCACTCTATTTACTTAGCTGTATTTCACCTGCAAGCTCTGCCTTGGCATGAAGCTATCCTAAGAGGGTAAGCTCTGTCAGTACTACATGCTTGGAAGGAAGTACCATAATTGGATAAGGGTTTTAAAATGCCGAACAATAGAGTTAATAGGAGAGATTGTCTTGCATGCATGTAGAAAGATAATTTTACTTGACATTCCCTTTATACCAAAAGTGTAGTAAGATTTATGAAGTTTTTATAAAGATTGAAGATATTATATTGAACACAGGTTCAATACATATTTATCTGACCTACTACCAACATTAAATATCACTTAGTAAGCATTCACCATTAATCATTTCAGTATTCCTTGAAACAGAAAGCAGTACATAAAGATTCCTACCGCTAGCAGGAAATAAATACAGACTCAATTAGACAAGGTCATTCATTAAATCTAGAGTGTATGGCCTGCACATAATTAAGGGTGAAGCCCTAGCAGAGAAAGGCTTTTTGTCCCCTTCTGTTCTAACAGGAGTAATTTCTCAACAAAGCCAGTGTCACTACAAGTGCATAGATCTTTCCAGTGTCCATAGAGAAGAACTAAGTAAACACTCTCTCCTAATCTATCACGAAGAAAACCACAAACTTCTGACAACCTCAACAAAAGCAGCGGACGCTCCCTGTACCCTAGGGCAAGGGATTAAAAAGTTTCACTGAGAACAACATCATGTTATACTGTGATAATACAATTCTGATACACAGAACGAAGCCAAACGTGAATGAAACATGACATTTAAATCTGGAGGAAAATGGTAAACAACGCAGGGAATAAGCTGAAGAAAACAGACCTCCTGCCCCCCACACACTGTAGCCAAAAAGGAAAAACTGTGTCCTTGTTTTTCACTGACAGTGGTGAGAGAAAGAAAGAGGTGACAGTGACTAATTCAGACAACGCCAATCGCATTCCTGTTGAAACAGGTTTGAGGTGTATTTCCACCACTGCTTTCCTTCCTTTCATATTCATTAATAACTGATTTCAATATACGATAGAGATCTCTAAATTCTTGCAGATTCAAAAATGTCAGTCAATTTTGCCCTCATTGTATCAGCAGTAGTTACAGAGGAATTGCCTAGGCTATTTGAATACATGTTGCTACAAGGGCTGCTCTGAAAGAAATGCCTCCTATTCCATTATGTTGGCCTATGATGTCAGATGTGGATGTTGGTGATGTGGCAGTAGAGGTCTAACCTTCCCACCAGTATTCCATGTTATTGCCGTGTGACAGATGGCAGCAGAGGGACAGTCTGACACAACGGGTCTGATGTGGAAGAGTGGATGAAGCAGAGGTGTGTCACTGAACTCCTCCATGTGGAAACAAAGGCATCCGCTGACATTCATCAATGTTCGCTGAACATCTGTGGATGTTAGCAAAGTGAGGCAGTGGATGGTGCATTTCTGCAGTAGTGACAGCAATGGTGCAGATTTTTTTGAGCAACAGCATGCAGGCTCTTACTCATCACTGGTGAAAATGCATAGCTAATGGTGGTGACTGTGTTGAAAAACAGTATTTTGTAGGTGAGAACTTATCAAGTAGTGTTATTGTGCTCTTTGTAGCTGTTGTATTTTCAACGGAAAGAAATGAGAGGCATTACTTTTGGAGCAAGCTACAAGTTTGATGGAAGACAGTGAACATTCAGAAACGTACTGAATTCTCTGGTGGAAGATTAATGAAAAAGGATTAAATACTTTCCTTCTACTCACAACTAATTTATCAAATAAAGAATATGAGCTTTGAATCTTACAACAACAAAGCAGAAAAAGAACACACCTAAACAGCTACATTGTGTGTAAACAAGCAGAAGGGCTGATCAGTTAACTCAAGCTCTTTCTAGAGTCTCACCAATGATGGCACATTAAGGAGTGCAAATAGTTGCGTGGCGTAACGATTACTCTTGACTTCTTAATAGAACAGATCTCATCAGTTGTAATAATTTTGAAAGAATGAACAGAAACGTGAGGCAAACAAATATAAGGCTCATACGCAAGTAATTTATAACTACTCATAAGCTTTGTTACTTATGACAGCTGTGTAACTGCCTGCAGAAAGCTACATTAGCCTATGCTATATTTTCATCAGTTTCCATTAAGCTGAAACAGCAATAGCTTCGCTGGCAAAAGCTTAGAGCTGGAGTTTTGAAATTGCATTGAAATCAACCCAAGTGGGGAAAAGATGACAGACCAACAGTAATTCCACCCCCAGCATTTAACTGGAATTAGTAGGTCGATTTCATGAATGAGCACAGTTTAACTTGTCTCCTAGAAATTATCTTGTTTGGAAAGCTCCTGTTGAATAGCTCCTGTCCCCCTCCACCCCCAGAAGCACTTAAGATTATGGGAATAAAACCCAAACTATAATGTATTTTAAAAAGTTAAGAGTGAGGAAAAAATTAAAGCTTTTGCAATATTTTAAACCCTTCTTGTTAGCTAGAGCAAAATTTGATTTTATTTCTCAAACTGCAGGGCTACTTCCATAGAGAAGCAGAACAGATTCCCCTCCCCAGGGCAAGCTCAATGGATGCTAAGTGTTTTCATAAGTAAAGGCAGTTTTTGTTTACTGAGGAATAGTTACAGTGTGATATATTTTTATTTGCAGTCTTTCTTCTGGAAATGAAGTAAAGGTAAAAAGAAATAGCCCAAGGAGGTGGAAAAAAATAATCTGTGGTTGACTGACACACTGTATGTGTACTTCACTGTGTAGGCCCTCCACTGAATATATCTTTTGAATAAAATGCCAGAAGGTCTTTATCTAGCAAAAACCTTTCAAGAGATCAGGCCTGGGTTCAGATGGTCATTAACTCAAAACTCCAAAATTTTTAGCAAGAATAGCAGAAGTCACAAAGAGTTTTATGATATAATTATTGAATAAAATAAAGTGAAATGAGAGACGCAAATATTTGATGAATGCATTTGGCAAAACATCTAGATCAGAACTTAATCATTCAAGTACACGTGTTTAGATTATCCAGCTTGGTTATCTTAAAAAAATGAGCCAAAGCAATTGCAATGCCATTCAAAGTACTGAGCTCTGAAGTCCAGTAAGTAACTGAACTTGTTGCCCATGTTCATCCCAACTGAACAGAAAAAAAAAATGAGAACTCACATGAGTAACTACAGTTACTCCTGCAGAAGAAAGTAGCTTAGAAAAAATCCAAGTCAAGGTCCTCTGACGCAAGGCCACATATGTGCTAAAACTATTTATGTGTATTATGTGTGTAAGAAATACAAGGATAAACAAGGAGTGATGGCAACAGAAATGTACTTTTCTCAGTTCTGCTGTTTCATACAGCCTCATTCACATGAGCAGAATTTCTCAAATCTTAGTTTCTATTCACATATAGAATCTCAGAATAAGCAATGCTGGAAGGAATCTCCAGAGTCGTCTATCCTGACCCACTGGTCAAGTAAGATTATATTCAAAGTTAGACCAGGCTACACTGGGCCTTCTCCAGCCAGGTGTTAAGCACCTGCAAGGATGGAAATTCCAGTCTTCCCAGGTGCCTGATCTAGCGTTTGAGTCCCTTACAGGGAAATATTTGTTGTTTACATCTATAGGAAATTTCTCTTGCTGCAACTTGTCATCACTGCCTGTTGCCTTTTCCTGTGCACCTCCAAGAAAAGTCTGATTCTGTCTTCTCTACAAACTATGTTTAGATAACTGAACCAATTACAGTGCCCCCATAGACTTCCCATGGACAAATAACCCTGGGTCTTCCAGCCTCGCCTTGCATGTTGCATGCTGCAGCCTACAGACCATGTCAGTGACCCTCTGCTGGACTAAATGGAGTTTTTCAGACACTCTGTTCCTCTGTGGGGACTGAAACCAGACACTCCACTTTGAGTGCTGTCTCATCAGAGACACACAGATAGGAATAATTAGTTCCTTTGATTTGCTGGCTGCACTCTTCCTAACGTGGTTAATCTTCACCAGCATAAGGACAATCTGCTCTCTCATGTTCAGCTTGCTGTCCAGCAGCACCCTGGATCTGCTTCCATTAAGCCTTCTTAGCCTTCTGTCCCAAGCGTTAGACTTTGTTGAACTTCATGATACTTCTGTCAGTCCAGTTCTCCAATCAACTGATCCTTAAAACCCACGATTATCTGCAAACTTGACAGTACATCCCAAACCATCATGCAGGCTGTTGACAAAAACTTGCTACCATCCTCTGTGGAACATCATTTGTAAGTTAGCCTCCATTTAGACTCTGACCTATTGATAGAACCTTAGCCAATGTTCACTGCCTTAAAAAAAAAAAAAAAAATAGGAAACAGCTACACAGTCCTGATAAATACACTCACAAACAATTTGGTTTTAACTGGTGACTTGATGAAGATGGTGGGAAACGTACAGAGAGAGATCACCGAGGAAGGCATGCAAAACAACTATCACAGTGAAAAGATCAAAAGGTAACAAGAGAGCCAAGGAAATGTCTCAGACAGAAAGAATACCACATTACATTTTGGCATAAAGTGTTTGAAAGAAAGGTCTCTCTTCTAACTGTGGTAATCTCTCTCTAATACAAGATTCTCCAGGTACATGCATTATTATCTGATTGACTGATGTAGCTCGTTGCAGATCCCTGCTTGCTTGGCCCTCTTCTTCCTCTCTACCCCACTTTTTTTTTTTTAATGCAGTGAAAAAAAAATTCTCAATCACTTTATTATCATAACAGTTTGATCACACTGCCAAGTTTAAGAGAATGCTGTATTTTGAAAAGAAGTTAGAGAAACTCAGATGAATACATGAAGAATTGAAAGAAATGACAAATACTATACACTTAAAAAAAAAAAAGTGAAGAAGTATGGTTTCTTATTTATTTGTGAAAGCATCTTGATTCCTGAACAGAAACATATCTCATGCAAGACAAAAAGCCCAAACTGACAGTGTCCAAACTACTGATGAATGTATCTAGCATGAGAAATTTCTTGTTACAACCTATAAATAGTACTTGTAAAATGAGACTGAGTACAAATTTAAGGCTGGAAGTGTCTCTTAATTGCACAGGTGTTTTGTTTTTACACTAAGAGTTAACTCAGCAGCACGCATAAAGCAGACAGAATTTATTTTCAGGCATTACAGGGAACTTTTCCAATGTGTTTTTTCTTTTTTTCCTTTTTTTAAAAGGGCTTCTGACAGGCATTCCAGATTGCCCACTGGTGTCATTTGTCAGTTTGGAGTTTCTCTCCACCCCCGGATCTGTGCGTTGTCATTTGACAGTCCCATGAAGGTCGTGATATTGAGAAATAATTGTAACACAGGTCAGGAAGAGACTCAGTCCCCTGCTTCAGGGAAGAAAATTCCACGCTAGGGATTTCGCATTCATCTTCCCAGCTCAATTTGGCATTTTATAACTAGCGACTATTTCACTTGCACAGCGGAAGTTATCATCGGCGTCAATATCAAATCGCTATGACTTACTGTCTGGGAGGCAGGACAGCATTTGCAGGGATCTGCAAGCAGGAAGCTCATACAGTAAGTTACATCTAGGGGAATAACATTACCGCCTATTGCATAATAGGGAGAAAGATCCTTAAGCTCAAGGGCTGGTATCAGCCACCCCATCCTTACACAGGCCGTGCCCTCCCGCAGCGCTCGGACCCCCCCGGCTCTGACGCGGCTTGGGGAAGGGGCGGCAGTTCGGCCAACACCGCGCACGGGATGCGCTGACACGCTCCTCCCGCAGGCCCAACGTTTCAGCTGGGAACTCGGCACGGTCACCGCGTGCTTGCTTGAACGCTACAGCCCATCGCGGCCACCCAAAGGACAGCTCGCGGGATTCCCAGCCGTCCGACAAAGACCCAGCCGCCCGCAGCGCCGGTTCTCCGCAGCCCCTCGCTCGCTCCCTGCGGGCAGAGCGAAGCACCCCGCGAGGCTGCCGAAAAAGCCGCCGCCTCCCCGCCCGCCGCCCGAGCTCCACGATGCTCTCACCAGGAAGCGGCTGGAACTGGTGCCCTGATCGATGGAGCCCACCAGCGGCCCCAGCACCATGCGGTCCGACGCGGCCATGGACCCCCTTCCGACGCCGCCGACGCCGCCCCCTCAGCACCTCGGGGCGGGTAACGGCCGCGCTCGCTCTACACCACCGCCTCGCTGCCACCGGCGCGTGGCTGCCGGAGTGAAGCCGGCGGGGCGGGGCGGGGGGCGCTGCCGCGCGCAATGCTGTGGCGGAGCCAATCAGCGCCCGGGGCGCGGCGGGGGCGGAGAGGAGGGGGCGGGGCCAAAAGGCCAGGAAATGGGCCACCGGCAGGAGGGGCGGGGGCGGTAGGGGGGTGTGTGTCACGTGATAGGGGGCGCGCGGCTCCTCCCTACGGCCGCGGTCGGTTGGGCTGGGGGCGCTGAGGCGGTTCGTGAGGGGGGCGCGGAGGGCTGCGCCGGGGGCGGCCGCGCGTCGAGCGTGTCCCGGTTTCGCTGGCAACCCGGGAGAGCCGCTCTGAGGAGGAGTCTGGCGGCAAGCGCTCTGGAGGCGGTGGGGCGAGGCTTCTCCGCCCCGGGGGAAGATGTCCGCCGAAACTCGGCTGCTCGGATCGTCCCTTGGCTGATGAGGGCGGGGGGGTCTGCGTCGCTGTGTGCGACCTGACCCGGCGTCCCCACAGAAATAGCGAAGGTGTACGATGTCGATCGTCGTTTCTCGGTGCTTGTTGCTAACCAGTGCTTCAGGAAAAGCTGCCCGTGTCGCAAGGCCCGTGGTGGAGTTGCAAGAGCTGAAAATGCTGACTAAATCGTACAAGAAGTCACCTCGCAAAGCCTTGCAGTAAATGGGCTTCCGCAGGCTCCAATAAACAGATTATGCTTGTCCGCTGTAGTTCTCTAAAGTCTTCGTGTTTTGTCACTGCCGTGGTCTAATTAGTGCTGCCAATTGGTGATGTTTGATGTGCCATCTACAGCGCTTCCCACATAGCACTGCTGTGTCTGTGAGCATCAAGGTTTTGGTGTGGGTGCTATCTTCTCCTGTGTAATAACAGCGAGTGACTGCGTTACAGCCCCAGCTACAAAGTCTGAAATGACTTTTTTTTAAAGAGTTTTTGACTTGATTAAAAAAGGACTTTTTTAAGAGTTAAGAAAGCACCTAAACATTAGGCTGCTAGGAAGGATTCTCTACTACCCTAAAATGTAATATTCAAGATTCTCATTAGTGTAAACTGCAGAGACTGCATTGCTGAAGGACTTTCTGCAGCCCGTACCCAGTGAGGTCCCTCATCTGCCACACCGTGCTCTGAAGGGCACTTCTGCCCCAAGGCCACAGGCAGTGACTGCTGTTGACTTTAAAAGTTTCTTTGGGGCTACAGCATCTCTGTACAGGCTGAAGCTCAAGGAATTAATTTCAAGGGATCTTAGCCAAGTCCCAGTTCATCAGTATAATTACTAGAAAAGGTATGTTTTTGTGTGCTTTTTTTTTTTTTTTTTTAACTTGCCCTAGGTGTTCTGATGTTAACACCAGGTAAGTCACAGTTATTTTCAGCAAAGATTGAGGTCTGTCAAGATGAATGAAGATGCAACATCATGACTAACACTTATGCAAAACAGTAAACTCCTATGTTTGCATGTTTTCACATTTACCTGTGTAAAATTTACGAAGATCATTTGGTTACAGAAAATTCCCCGGGGAAGCAAATTGTCAGTTTTCACAGAATCACAGAATGGCCCGGATTGGAAGAGACCTCAAGGATCATGAATCTCCAGCCCCCCTGCCATAGGCAGGGCCACCAGCCTCCACATTTAATACTAGACCAGGCTGCGTAGGGCCCCATCCAACCTGGCCTTGAACAGCTCCAGGGACGGGGCATCCACAGGCTCAGCCTGTTCCAGCACCTCAGCACTGTCATAGTAAAGGACTTATTTTTGTACAGATGCTCTAGCAGTATTCTCTCTGTTTTCATACAGCTGGAAAAGGAGTGCTGGCAGTTATAACCAAAGCCATTTTTGTAACCTTTGAGCAAGACTGGCAGAATCAAAGAGCTTTGGGAGACACCAGAAAACAGAGTCAGTGGGAACAACTTATTCTTCCTATTTCATTCAACAGTGCACTCTATCATTCAGCCTTTATTTAAGTGTTAATTTAGTGTTTGAACACTTCAATTTTCTTTTATTTTTTCATAGTTTTAAGTTGCTATTGCAGACCTGTTAGTGGGCCCTGTGCCAAGAAGGCTGTTTGCAGAGGAGGAAGGGTGGGGCTGTGACCTTAGCTTTATGGTAAGGTGGTGTGAGGCTGTACTGCTGAGATGCTGTTAGAGGAATTAACTTGGAAATGGAATTAGTGTACCTGAAGGAGCATGGGTATCTGTTTGGATTCATTTGCTCTGCTTCTGGCTTGGGCCTTGCTCAGGCAAGTCTACAGAATGCTGCTTAAATTATTACCTATCAGTTCCCCTATCAAACAACATACAAGCTGAAGAAAAAAAAATCTTACTTGTAAAGAATTAATATTCATGGTTTTGAATGTTAAATATACTTCTCTCAAGTCTGGCAGAAATAATGGAGAATTCCATTACTTATGGAAAACTTAATTACAACAAAGTTTAATTTGATTTCCAAACCCAACACACTCCTGAAGATGATGCTTGTTTCAAACTCCCAATGGATGTAAATTACTGCAGATTTGCTTGTATTCCACATACAGATTTTTGACCATTTGTTCAGCAGACTAAATTTGAATGGAAGTTTTCTCCATTCCTGAATATATATAGCTTCAGTGATATTATTTAATATTTTAAAGTAACAAATACATTTGATATACATTAATTATAAACACAATTGTATGTACATCTATACTTACAATACATTTTTCAGAGACAAGGAACTTTGTTTCTAAAGAACTATTCTCAGTGACAAATAACTTCTCTCAATTTCATTTACTTATTTATTTGTTTGTTATATATTTACTATCAGCAGTAATGAAGGGATATTGGTAACTAAATTCTGCTCTTTCCGTCCGATTCTTTTGTAATGACCTCAAACTGAGGACAAAATGTGACTGTCAGGCTACTCCAAGCATGTGATAACGCGTGAAATAAAGAGTGCATGCCAGATGTCCATGTCTTTCCATTCTGCCCATCAGTGACAGAGATAACTCGGCAGGCTGAATCCTGCTGTACCTTACTGATGACCCCCAATCTTTGTGTTCCTATAGGAAGGGAAATGAAATATTTGGAGTTAGCTCAGAGCAGGTGTACATATGTACGGTGTGCCAGGACCTTACGTCAGGCTGTCACATACACCCTTTTGCCTACTGGGAACGTGAATGGTATGTGTGAGTGTGCAGATGCTTGCATATTTGAATAAATCTTGTCTCTCATACCAGCCCAGGGAGTAAACGCAAATAGATTGTGACCTTGGATGCCAGTGCCCTCCTATCTGAATCCAGGGTTTGTAGCACCGCTATGCAGGGAGCCCTTCCACAGATACATAAAGGAAGCAGATCAGAAGGAGTGGCTCTGTGTTCTCTATACTAGGTTTATTTTGGAAGGTGTCCACAGTGCTTTGTCACCATTTGGCAGGAACAGTTTTATTGTGAAGCCATGGGCTGCAGTGATGCAATAGATGTCTTGTAGGATGTGTTCTACTTCTGACCTGATATTAAACAATAGTTTTCCCTGAATTACATTTTATATTTAGAATCACTCTCACATTGTTCAAAGCCTGAGCAGTCGCTGTTGTAGTTACTGTTTCTCACATGGACAGAAGGAAAACTTGGATTAAGTAAACTCACCTTTTAAAGACAACAAATACTGACAGCTGTGAAAAGTAGTTTGTAAACCAGTAAGTATTTACATGTATCATATTACTGAAAATGAAAAAAAAAAAAAAAACCAGAAAAAAATCCTCAAGATTTTTATATAGCATTCTTGAGAAATAAAATGGTATTTCAGAGAAATAGAAATACTCATTGGTATTATAGTTGATAATCCATGCCTCAAAATCCTTAACTCTGAGATGCCTGGTTTTCCATTTCTATATGGAAATTCATGTTTCCATATAGAAATTATGGCAACTCACTGCAAAAATTCCTGAAGGAAAATAGACACTCCATTGAAGAGGAGCATTAAAATTGAGTTTGTTTTCTACTGATTTCCTTACAAACTGTGTTTTGCTGGCTTTCTTTTTATTTATTTATTTATTTATTTATTTATTTATTTATTTATTTATTTCTCTCAAATGAACTGATCTGCTTTGTTCTCCATAAATGGCAATGGCTTTTCATGTGTATCTTTCTTGTACTGGATATTAGATATTTCTAAAAATAAGCATAAGTGAAATTACTATGTATAATGAAAGGATTGAGTGAATTTCTCTATATACCAGTATTTATCACTTTTTTACCTGAACCCCAAGACAGAATTGAAATCCTGTTGGCACACACTCTAGACCTGTGTTTCCAGCTGTGGGTATGAAAAATTCCAGGACACCCATATTGAAAACACTAAGAAGCATTGGTGCAGTTGCATGAGAATCTGAAGGCTATCAGTGCACTGGATTTAAGCAATTTCTCTTAATTCTGCACTAAGCTGAGCTCTTACCTCATACAGTAGAACTAAAACTAATTACAACAAAATAATGTTTCAAGTGAGATGCATCTTATATCTAGAGAGTTCAGAATGAGAGGGTTGATAAAACATATAATCAAATACATACTATGTTTGTAGAAACATAAATATATGAAGGGAAATGCATTTTAGTGTATTTGAGGAAATGTATCCTCCACTTCTGGTTCTCTATTTCAGTTTGGTTATTACACGGTGACTTCCCAACATCCACAGAAAAAGCATTAAGGATTTAGTACTGATAGTTCCATGATGGTCCAGTTTATTTACTCAAGGTAATGCAAAGACCCACAGGTCCCACAGAATCCATAGACTTTTTTGTCTATGAACCTTAAAAGCTTTTGACATATCTCTGCAAAGCCTTTTGCAGCAGTGTAATGCTTGTTTATGGCATTTATTTTACAGATAGAGAGGAAGGCCCAGAGCAGCCCCACTGCTGACCATTGGCATGCAGCAAATGCTCGGCAGAGCAAAGGTAAAGAACAGTGCTCCCTCTGGCCATGAAACACTGCTCTTATCCACCACATTGCTCAGGAACCAGTACCTACATTCCTGTTGTCCTCACAGAGAACAGGGATGAATTATCAAATAATAATCAGCAGAGGCACAACTTAAATTGAACTCACAGCAGACAGTACTAACAGAACATGGTTTTTAATCCTGCCATCCCATTCCTGCCTGTGCACAGTTTCTGCCTCTTGTGAAATGGGTCTGGTTTTTGTTGGATCACTTTTTGAGTTGTCTGAGCTCATTAATATGGCAGAAAACAAACCTAGAGAAAATAAAAGGGCATAGTTTTCTGCCAAGAAGCTGAATTGGCTTACTTACAGTGATGAGTGCCAGAACTGGTGCAAGAGCAGAAATTTTCACAGCTAGAAGAATGGGAAAGGTTAAGAATAAGTAGGAGATGGTGTGGAGGAGACTAAGGACAGGATGAAGTATCAGCAACCGCAAGATCTTAGATTGCTGCTGCTCAAGGACCTTCAACCTCTGTATCATCAAATCAAATGTTAGCTGCCTGCCAGGAAATTCTGGAGTTATGAAAAGATATACTATTGTCAAGAAAAACTGAACTATATTGTCTATATTTACTACACTGCTATTTTCAACTTTATGTATGTTTACATCGTATATCTCAGTACTCGTGTATCTCTGTCATAAAACCAATGAGAGAGCTTAGTTATGTCTAGAATCTCTTCTGGAAATTCTTTATGACCTAGTTATATACTAGGGCAAAACAAGCGTTGCTATCAGTAGTTAGAACTCCTGGGAACTGGTAGATAATGAATGAGGAGAGGCTGAGACTCTTCTGTTTGCTCAGCTGTGAAACAAGAAGGCTTGGAGACATCTTACTGCTGGGAGATTTGGAGGGGATGGATCCACTCTTTTCTCGGATGTGGTATGGTAGTAGGACAAAGGAGAAAAGGCACCAATCAGAACACATGAAATTCTGATTTGATGTAAGGAAAGACAATGAATAAGCAACATTCTTTTTTCCCCCGAATGAGAGCTGTCAAACACAGGAACAGAGAGGCTATAAGATCTCCATCCTTCAAGATACTAAAAATGCAACTGGACAAGTCCTGAGCAACCTACTCTGACTGCTGCTGCTTTGAACAGGAGGTTGGACCAGCTGGCTTCCATAGTTTACTTCCAGCCCACATAGTTCAGTGTTGTTTTTCGAAGGTAAATGCTCCCAGTGAGTACCTCTGGCCATTGTCTAGTTCTACTCCCTGTAACTTCATGACAGGTCCATAGATAGCAGTCAGCCACATGCTTTCTGTTCCTCTCTCTTTGTAATTTGAACAGAGAAACAAGTTGGAATAGGATGTAGAGACAGAAGACAGCACAGAGTGGATTATTTCAGAAGTACTGCAAGTCAGTTTTCACGTGACATTTCTCCAAGCAGCATCCAAACAGTAAAAATACTTAAAGCAAACAGTGACCTCAGAGTTGCTGCTACTATTTGAACTATGTTCAGAGGCTTTAGCAATTATTCAGTGCTTCACAAAGTGGTTTAATAAAGAAATCTGAGGGGGGTGTCCTATAGATTTTGAAGATGAAGACAGTCATGAGATCATTTTAAGACAATCTGTCACTGATGGCGCCATTGTCTTAAATACCCAACTCAACAATATCTCTGTGTGAGAGTGGGTATTAGTTAATAGGGAGAAATGATACTGGAGAGCATCAAAAAGTTTTAAAATACAAAATGGCAGAGCCCCACAGAAGGCCAGTGATTCTTCCATTGTAGAGACTGGAAAGCTGGGAAAGCATACAATTTAAGCTTATCTGCTAGTAAATATGACTGCATTCTTGTGGTGAAGCGTGGTTTGTGTCAGAAGGGATATCCCATCTGAAGAACAGACATCTTCTATGTGCCTAAATATTGGCTATTTTGGAAGCACAACTGCTGATAGCTGAGCTGGTTACTTCTATACACAAGTCACCAAGGACTCAGAAGTGATGCAAATACCAGCCTCAGATTTCATGACATGAAGAAATTTCTCACCTTTGCTTCAGTTTCTAACAACTGAGGGATATGTAGAAATTGCTAGCAGATTAGCAGAGACTAATGCATAACCTTTATTCCTCAACCTAAGCAGATCAAAATAAAATAGTGGGGAGCAAAACATGATATGGTAGTTAGATAGCATGGACTTAAGAGGAGCTGCCATATTATTTTTTTCCTGCTTTTACGGCTCTAATCTCTTTACGCATTTTTGAGTTTTCTAGCAATTTCCCCAAATGAAAGAAGAGAGTGGGTGTTTAAACAAAACCTCTGTAGTCCCAGCAAGGACTTGATATTTACAATCCACTGCTTTTGCAGAAGGTCACCAAGTAGGTAAAAAGAGTCCAGCAGAGCCTGATTTATAGGTAAAGGCATTCTAGAGAAATGGAGCGATTGTCCTCTAAATCATGTTCAGTATTGCTGATCCTCTCCAGCAGTATCAAAATATTTGGGAATATCCTCAGTGAGACATTGTGAAAAAGCCCTGAATTTATTCTGTGACTAGAGATTCTGTATGTAGGGTGAGAAATCCTTTTGATTGATACAGGAGATAAAAGGGCTTTTTTCCTGAAAAAAAAACACCAAAAAACATTGGTTAGAGATGCAGGAAAAGAGTGAGCTTCATAGAGTTCTTGACTAACCACCACCACAGTCAGGACCGAAGAGGTTTAACAGCTTGTGTGAGAAGAATCTGTGCAGTGATGGAGTCTGAGTTCCTGACATCCCTGCCTTTCACTGCTCAGAAAGGAACAGTGACAGTATTTTCCTTAAAGTGTGGACTGAGAGATGTGAAGTGTCAAATATGATTCTGAAGGATTCCTGGAGACTGAATCTTGCAGAAAGCCTGATAATACATACTGTAACTCCAGGAAAGGTTCCACAACCCCCTGTGCAGCAGTACTAGCTGATAGGGCAGGAATTTGCTATCAGTGGTGCTGGTGGATCTGTAAATGGTTCTAGGAGCTGAACCAAGTCAAGCACTTGGACCTTCTTTGCTTCTCTTTCAGGCCTTCACTGTTAATGGCAGAGGACTCTGAAGCCTATCATAGGACCTCTTGAATGAATGACCAAAGAAAACATTTTCAGGCAAGATCCAGGAGAAGTTCTGGAATGAGAGACTGGATAAGATCTTAGCTTGACTGATGATTCCAGGAGCCAAAGCAGAAAGATATTGATTCAGAGTATGGATCTTTTCTAGTTCTGAGGCCCGACACTGACATGAAGGTACACATCAATAGATATTCTTGAAGCTTGTGCTCTCTGTTCTGGAGTGCCCTATGTTCAAAGCAATGCTGACAGACAAGTAAAATGCACAGGTTTCTTCCTGAGATAGAAAAAACTCAATTGCCTTCTAAGCTGTCAAAAACACCTCACTGGGGACACTAAAATGAACATCAGTCTTTTAGAACTTCACAAAAAGTGTCTTGCTGTGTTTAACTGGGAATTGAATTGGATGTGAATAGAATTGGGAAGATATTGCATAGATTTCTTTCTTACATTACTAATGCAGAATTCTAAAGCTATGTTTATTGAAAAAGCTCAACAACAAAACAAACTAGAAAGAAAAGAAACGCTCAAAATTGGAATTTTTGAGAAGAAGCAGGAAGGGAGTTGACCGAGCTCTCAATGAAGCTGCCTAACAGAAAGGTGCTCTTCAGCAGTGGAAGTTGTGAGGTAAAAAACAGAAGTAGAATATCCTGAGGAGAGTCTGAGAGAGTTGAAACTTATCTATTACAAATCAACACAGCAAAAAGCCCAGTCACCCAAAGAGAAACTGGATATGCAAACAGTTCTTCAAGAACTGAGTTTGACAGTTTGATAATTTGATAATCTGCAGAGACTACATATTTTAAACATTACTTAGGATAGCTAATTAAAGAATGCACTTCCCTAGTGTAATGGTGGAGAAGGACAATACACAAAACTTAGGGAAATCATCTGTCCCTCAGACCAATCACTTCAGCTTGTTCCTCTCCTGCACTAGACCAGACTGAGCAGAGGAAATGGCTGGCTGTAGTCAAGGAAAGCTAGGGTAGTGCTAGTGGAAACATCCTATTCTGCAGGATCCAGCTGGATTACAACCAAGCGTGAAGGCAAGAGGCAAACTGAAGAGGTTTTATTTTCCTTCAGTAATGATAACAAAATACTTACCTATGAAGCATCATAGGGGACTAGAGTGATCAGATTTAAGTACTGGATTCTGAAGCACTACAGTCTTCTTCATCAAGATTTGTTTATTACAGATATACATACACAACATAAAGATGGCTCTACCTGTGCCATCAGATATGGGCTATTTCAAAAGGTTATTAAGTGGTTAGATACAAGGTCAGATTACATGACTTGTATAAACTGTCTAGAATCATAGAATCGTTGAATCATAGAATCATAGAATGGCCCGGGTTGAAAAAGTGGTTTTCCAATAGCAGATCCCCAATTTTTTTTTCTTTCTGAAGACAGTTTTCTGCTCAAGTTTCCCAGAGTAATTTCTTGAAAACTACAGCCTGCTGTAGTCACATGTGGTATTCCCTCATGTTCTGGGGCTTTTGCAACTGTAGTCTATCCAGCAGTGGTGCACTAATAGAATATATATTCATGTTGCAGCTATTTGGTATTGACTTTTGTCTAATTCCAATAATGCTCTTGGTACATTTTCAGAAGAGTTTATTTATGTGCATTTGGCTCTCTTCAGGTCATGACACTCTTCTACATGAGCAGAAGCTCCTTAGTGGTAGAGTTGAAAGCTAGGATAGAAGCTGTTCCGTCCATATAGCATGACTGGCCCTTGTAAGTAATTACTGTAAGTACATTAACTTCTAGAAGCTGAGTTGATCGTTCTGCAAAATTTAATAAAATTCTCATAAGTATGAAAGAGTAATTTGTGTGTATGTGCTTTTTATTGAGAGTATTAGACCAAAAGATATTAGGTGCATAGATAAAATTGTAAGACTAGGCATTCAGATGATGAACATCATTGTAGCAGTGGTAAAATTATATACTTACTGCAGAAATAGAAAAATCACCTTTCTAATGACATTGGAATGTTCCTATTATAAAATAAATTCATAGCTGACTTCATTCTATATGAGATTATATTTTTGGTATAATAATACAAAGAAATTTAATTGCTCTTTTATACATTCATTTCTACTATATTATTTGAGATAGGAAGTCAGTCTGACGCAATTCACTGCTCAATGGAATTTCTTATGCTTTGCATTTAGAGTTTTTCTATCCCTTCTTTGCAAAAAAAAAAAAAAAATGCTGTCTAGTTAATGACCAGGGCACCACACAGCACCACACAGCATGTGTGTATGCATCATTGCTGAATGTTTCAAAAATACTTCTAAGAAAATTCTTGCTCTCCATGCTGTCAGAGGGAGATTTTGCAGTGAATTTAAGAGGGAAATAAGATGGATGTTTCTCCCATGGATGCTCTTAAATGTGCTTGGTGTTTGTGTACGTGCGTGTTTGTTTTATATGTGTTGTCACTGCTTACTGAACAAACTAGATTAAAGTTTTAACATCAAACTACATTTTTCTTGGATGTCTTTGCCTACTATCTTTGTTTGCTGTATTTTTGTAAACAAGATAAGAAATGAGTAAATAGGCAATTCTACTTCCATGATGCATTCTGTAGCAAGTTCTCCAATGATTAGTGGTGCAGCATGTAAGCATGCTGGAACAGGAATAGACAGAATATCAGAAATCTCAGGGGCATCTGAAATGTAGGAAAGTTCAGTTCTGGTTAATTCACAACTATTTTAAAAAAGACATGAACTTTGAAAATAAATAGTACCAATTCTGAATGATTACAGATCACAATGAATGCTAACGATAAATGTAAATAGATATGATACTAAGCAGTTATAATTATTTAATATGTATAATATATATATTTTAGCAGATAACATTACATGAATATAAAATATATATGGACATATATAAGATTTAGTATAGTAATATACTATTTCCAGACATTGTATTTAAATAATACAGTAAACATCAAATAACATAAAGTAGTAAGTGTTGTTGATGTTTTTTTAAGAGCTTAACACCATTGATTTTCAGAGAAGAGTATTAATTTAGGCTAGGATGGAACTCAGAAGGTCAGCTCATTACCTTCTTCATACTAGAGTTTCACATGAATGGACTAAGCCTTAAATCTATATTGTGCTTCTCTGAAAACATTAAGCACTTTCAACTCCAAAAAAATCAATGTAAGATTAGAAAATGCTTTTTTTTGTTTCAACATCATAGTCCATATGTATCTTAAGTTAAATGGTTTGGAAGTTTGGTGGAGGAAGGTTCTGAATAAACTGAGGAGATTGGGATTTGACCCTTATTTAAAAGTACTATTGAGTCTGTGATCTATAAGATAGATAAAAGTCACATAGTTGTGTAAGAAAAAGCTTTCCGTTCCAAATAGTGGTAGAAATGCAATAAATTGAAAGAATGAAAAGATTGCTAATTATTTGAATGAAACAGTATTTGAGGATACCAGATGACAACTATGTGAGCAAATGGGGCATGTCTGCAGCTCTCACTCGTGGCTAATAGAGGTGCTTGAATCAATGAAAAAGAGTGATAGAGAACTCTTTGGAGACCTTGGGAAGAATTGCTCAGGCAGTATATGAGATTGGCCAGGTATTAGAAAGCCAGAAGTTACAGCAAAACATTTTTGAAAACAGTACAATTAACGCACTATAACACTTATTCAAAGCAAAATAGTGTTATTTAAACTTTCGAAACCACTTCTGATTTTAACACTTTGGATACATCTTTTTCTGTTATACTCTAATTTCTTTGTGATTATCCCTTGCTAGCCACATGCAATAGATGGAAAAAAAGATACACCTCGTCAGCAACAGTACTTTTTGTAAGATTAAAGAAACCTAAAACATACAAAAAACAACAAACCTTTTTTTTTTTTTTCTCCAGAGTTTCAGTTACGCCGTGGTTTAAGTGCATAGAGTACACAGCATCCAAATGAGGACTTTTTTTGAAACCTTCTGGAAAGGCTGATTCTGTTTTGCTTTTTGCTTCTTCCTTTTTAAAATGTTGCAGTAATTAGAAGGTTGACGTAAATCAAAGAGCTCTTCCCTGCCTGAACTACTGTGCTTTTTTTATGCACCTCAGCAGGAGGATTTACTTTTTGTCATTTTGACAACTGAGACAATGTATGTGAAACAGGTGATCCCAGCTAACAAAGCACAGTTCTCATGACAGCCTACAGGGCAGGAGAAGAAGGATTTAGGAAGTGCATCACAGAAATAAGCACTGAACATTTCAGATGCTTTAAAATCCATTCAGAGCTATATAGTTTGTCAAACAATGGAGAAATGGATTAACTCAAGGAAATATTTTTAGCATGGAACCTTGGACTCTGTTTTTTAACAGCATGTTTCTAACTCTGCCATCCCAATCCTGCCTTCAGCCCACACCTGGAGAGTTCTGCTGAGCCCAGTTGTGATGTAGAAGGGCAGAGCTGCCACCATGATATGCAGCAGCAGGGGGCAGGGCATGGCCTGCATTGGGTTACAGCTGTTGTGAACCACATGACCTCATACAGTTGGACGAGAGTTGGATGATTTTCAAGGATTTTCAAGGAAGTCTCAAATATTTTTCTCTCTTTCCCCCTTACATAGGTGTAACCACTGCTCTTCACCAGATTTTGCTTCCCTGAAAGGGCTGTATCAGTATATATTTACTAGACAAGTAACCAAGGCTGCACTTCAGGCCAAGAAAGACCCTTCACTTCCTTTGCTTCTGCCTTCATGTCTGTGTTCAGTGTCTATGGAAATCAAAACACTGGGAAGGCTCATCTAGAGGATGTGGTTGAGGGGCAGCTGCACTGAGATCTCCTCTCATAGAGTAATACTACCCACTATATGACAGTAGTGACACTGCAGTGACACCATTGCTACTGTGAAGGAGCGTATGTGAAGAAGTGTGGAAGTTGGCTGGGGGACAGATGCTGCTTGGTGGGTTGTGGGCTGTTGATTGGCAGGGGTGAATTCTTGAGTCACTGGTGGGCAGCAGTAGGCAGATAGTTGTATTGCCACCTGCTGCCTGTGAAGGGGCACCTGTGAGGCCATTTTCCTAAAAATGGTTAGAAATGCAGAAAAATATGGAGCTTCAAAGAGTTCTGGACTGATCACCACCACAGTCAGGGCTGACAGGACTGTGCAGTGATAGAGTTTTGGTCCTAGAAAACAGAGAACCCTGGACAATCCTATCCTTGATGTCAGAGGTCTTTTATAGCCCCACCCTTCACTCCTGTGAAGTATTTTAAAATTATATAACAGAATTAAGCACTGAACATTTCAGATGCTTTAAAGTCATTTTATGCGTTTTCTTTGAAATAAGATATTTTTACCTTACTCCCCCCCCCTCCCCCCTTTTTTTTTTTTCTTTTTTTTTCCCAAGGTAGTCTCATAAAATTTGAAGATAAGATTTATGGCATTATACAGAAAATATCTCCTGAAAGAAGCAACCTCTATGCTATTGTTGAACTATGCAAATACTGCTCACCAGGTACACTCTAACAAACAGCCTTAGGAAGAAATCTGATATGCAGTCACTCACTGAAGAGCAGGCTGCTGTGGAGGGAAGCTGAGACGGTGTTTTTTTCCTGAATGCGTTGTGTTTTTCTGCAGGTAGAGAGGCTATTCACAGTACGTATACAGTGCTTGTTAGTCTGCATCTGTTTGGTTGACTAAGGTTCAGTGATTATATAACCAATCTCCCTGATCATGGGAAAGTTCATTTTACAATTTTACGAGCAGTACTCGGTTTACTTACTGCAGAAGGCAAAGAATGAGTAACTGGAATGTACGCTGCCGAAGAAGCAGTTCAAGGGTGGAGTGTCTATTTCTCAGGCAGTCTTACAAAACATGCCTTACCTCCTCACTGCGAATCTTATGAGGCCCAAACTGCCCTTCTCAGTGCCTTTGTGCACATTCCATTTGCAGCAACTGATTCTGAGCACTTTTTGGGTTTGTGAGCTGGGGAAGTGAAGATGTAAAAGAATGATTTCTACCAGTCTGAGGTAAAAGGAGCTTCTCAATTATGAGATGCCTTCATAACAGTCATTTTTTTAGGAGACAGAACAAAGTTTCCTCTCCCCTCACTACTGATAACACCTGCTGTTCCTCATTTTAGCTGGTCATGTTAACATACATCTCACTGCTTGCAAGGTATGTCCAAAGTCTTAATCTTCATGACTTTAGCTGGCCAATTTATGTAGCAGAGGAGATAAATTAGATGTATGATTATCTGCTCCCCTCCTTTCCTGCTGACCACAGTCTACCAGTACAGATTGGATCAATCTATCCCTTCCAGTGCTATAAATCAGGGTGCTGTTAATTTTTTTCTCTTTCCTGAGCTGCTATGAGAGCTGCATATCGGATGGGTAGTGCCCTTCTGTTTTCAGGAAGAGCTGGTAAAACCTGCTCAGCTCATCCCAGAGGTCATCATACTTGACAGGAAAGGAACAGAGCAGCTGCAGTTATTTCTTTACAGCCCTCTTCTTACTTAGAGTTGAAAGGCAGCAAGAGAGTGACCAAGCATATTCTGCTTTTTAGGAGAGCTTGTGCTTGGTGCTTGGTGCTTTATCTGGGATCATGGAGAGGCTGTGAGGCATAATTGTGGAGATGTGGAGATATGCTTCTCCACTTGCCAGTCTTTTCTTTAGGGTGATGTACCCGATTTAAACACAAGGAAATGGCAAGTCCAACAGGGCAGTCATCAGGGACCTGTCAGTTGATCATCTCAGTTGACCTCAGCAGTCTCACTATAGAACCTGCAGGCCTACAGGAGAATAGCACGTACAACATGTCTACCTTTCTCACACTCTGTAAGTGATAAGCAAACAACTTGCTTTATGGGCAGAAAGCAGCTATAATCCAGAATAGGAATGAGTTTTGCTTTGGCATAACATTTTTGAGTCCAAAGTGCAGAATTCTAGTACAAAGCTACATGTAAATTACTGTGATCACTGCATCACATATCATGCCTGGGTGAGTCTGGATTGTTGTGAAATATTTCCTACTTACTTGTAGTAGTAGTGAATTCATAGCAGAATGTCAATTACACTCTGCTATAAAATGCTCCTCAGCCTGGTATCTGGGTATATATAATTATGTTATTGTCTTTTCTTTTCCTTGACTGACTTTGCATGAAAGGCTGCTCAGTTTTTAAGATGATGCTGAAGCACATCCAATTTCTGATGACTTATCTAGTTCTTTCCTTATGAAAATATCTACCAAGTCATTAAGATGCCAACTACCAATCAAGCAAAACTTGAACAGCAAATTAAGGGGAAAAAAAAAGGAAATAATCAACTTTACCTGATACACATGGTCCCTACATTTCTTCAGTATTTCTAGAATACCCATAGCAATACAAACACCATTTAATACTCACTTTAAATTAAACTTCTCAGTTTATTAAGTACTATTCCTACTTTTCTTTTTGGTTCCTTGAGGTTAGCAGTCAGACTTGTTCCAGTAATATCTTTTGCTATGGAAATGTGGCCTTTGGTTTCTCCTTTGGTTTGCTTTCTGTTAGCTTCCAGTTTTGCGTAGTGATAACTGAAATCACTTTAATTTGTTCCCTTTTTGAGTAACCAAACCCACAAGCCTGTCTTTTTTTCCTGAAATTTTCATATGAGCTAATAGTTGCTACTAAGTGATTTTAATAAATGCTCATAGATGCATAGAAACATGTAGTAGGCAGAATAGCCTGACTTGTGAAATATCCAAAGTTGCTTTGATCGTAAAAAATCTTCCTTTGACTTTAGTCTCCTTATTTCTTCTTTGTAATTGTTCTGTTACTTCTTTATGTAATTATGTACACAGCTTTTATTTACTGCATTGTTGTGCTTACAGTCCCATATTTTCATGTACTGTGTTGGTGTGGCTTCAAACATCACTCTTATTTTATGTTACAGTAACAACACATATTTACAGAGAAGTATCTGTTGTCTTTTGTACAGAATTCTGTATTTTCTACTTCCTTACTACATAGAATCCCAGGGTAGCTGAGGTTGGAAGTGCCCCTGAAAATTCTCTACTACAGGTTCTGTGGAGGGCAGGGTCAGCAAGACTTTTTGATGTTTTGAATACCTCCAAGGGTGGGAACTCCCCTGCCAAGTATTTATGCACATGAATAAATTGACCTAAGCCTCCTCTTCTTGAAGCTGAGCAGCCTCTGCCTTTCTTCCTGGGTCAGATGCTCCAGTCCTTTCATTACCGTTGTGGCCCTGTGCTGAACTTGCTCCAGGGTGTACGGGGGATCTTCTACCAGGGATCCCAACCCTGGGCCAGCACTCCAGATGTATCTCACAAGGCCTGAGCAGAGGGTAAGGATCAGCTCTCTTCAGTCTGCTAGGCAACGCTCTGTCTAGTGCAGAAAGTTATTATCCTTCTTTGCTACAAGGATGCATTGATGTTTTTTTTTTTTTTTTTTTTTTCCCATGTTCTAGATTATCCCTAAATTCTTGTATTGTTGCTATCCTAGTCTTCCTGAATATATCTTCTGCAAGCCTCCAAGCAACATAACATCAAAAGTACACTTTTCAGTAATGTACTGAGTCCTACTTCAAAGCAAGTATATTTGGTGTTTTCAGAAATAACCGTGTATCCATTTTTTTCTTTCATTGCTTTCCCCATATTTATGCAATTTAAAACTCTACTGCTATCCTGCTATCACCTTTCTTTGCAAACTGTCTTTTATTTTTCACGTGAAAAAGTTTCTTTGGTTTATTATGCATATATAATTGCTTTTTTTTTCCTTTCCCTCCCCCCCCACTCTGTAGTGGCAACCATCTCTTTCAAAAAATCAACTCAGCTACCTTTGGCTTTGGCTTTCCAATGGGTTTTCAGATACTTGTCCATGATCCCATTCCTTCCTATCTGCTAGGTTCATGCTGCTTGGTATTGCTTCAACAGCAAGTTGTGGTGAGTGTGGTTTCTCTGCTAGTAGACGGAACCCATGGCTTGTCTGTGGTCATTCCAGCCCATGACATACACTGCCTTTCCTTTTCTTGTTTGCCCAAGAATAACTGACTCTAGCAAGAGCACAGCAATGCTTTTCTGGAATCTGAACCAAAGCATGGAGAATTTTTTATTATGATCTTTAGAGTAGTCGGTGGGTCAACGTCTTGTTCTGTTGCAGATTCTTCTCCCCATCTTCTCTGATCACAGAATGGTCTGAGTTGGAAGGAACCTCAAGGATCATGAAGCTCCAACCCCCCGCCACATGCAGGGCCACCAACCTCCCCATTTAATACTAGACCAGGCTGCCCAGGGCCCCATCCAACCCAGAGTTCAAGACCCAGTGTTCTAGGGACGGGGCATCCACAACCTCTCTGGACAGCCTGTTCCAGCACCTTACCCTCTTGTAGTAAAGAACTTTACTGTTGTAAGCTTTGTGAAGACAGCGCCTCAATTCAGACATATTTTTTAATGTAATTTTACTACTTGGGAATCTGAGCTGAAAAAATGTATTTTCTTGGCTGCTGAAAAGATGTAAAAGCAAGAAGTTAGGGATGTGGTAATCAGTGAAAATAAAAGCCAGCGCGTGAGAAAAATACACAATAAATACAGCCAGCTGCCACTGGGTGGCTCTCCCTGGAAAGTACAGACATGTGCCAGTACAAGTGAAATAACCAGAGTTCTGTAATACCTCGGATTTCTGCAATTTTTTTTGTGGAATTTTGTTACAGTATCAGAAAATCCCTTAGCCTGAGTGGTTTCAAATTTATTATGTTATGTTGGCGTATTCTAAAAAAACTACAAAAAGAGAGAAAAAGACTATCTATTGCACAATCCTGTTTGCCAGATAAAAACTCTTTCTCTGACATCTTGAAGCCTCACCACCAGTGATTAGCAGTCAGTAAACCAAGAAGTAGTTTAGCAGCATGAGACATGATTTAGTTTGTTAAAACTAAAAACTCAATAAAACTAAAAGAATCAAAGAATACAAAATTAGAATGTGTATCATGTGGTAGGCTCTTTTACAGGTAGGCAGTGTTACAGCCTGTTTCTATTGCCATTGGATATAGCATGGAAGTTTTATAATTAACTAGTTCTCATTTTGGAATTACACAGCGAATCTTGGTTTATGAGATAGTCCATCCAGACACAGAAGAAATCTGATCAGTGGAAAGCCAGGAAGAAATCAGCAGCTCACTGCTGATACTGCAGTGAACTGGTCCTGTGGAGATGAATGGTATTCCTTGTCCTCAAGGCACAGCAGATGAAACAAGCTGCTTCTCTCTACAGCTGGGAATTGCTGAAGGTTAAGCTTATTAAATTTGGAGACTTGCTGAGAAGGGAATGAAGAGCTCACCCAAAGGCAAAAAGTCAGAAAAAGGTTCCTGGGAGAAGAAAGCCGAGGGGAGGAGAAAATGGCAGGCTGCACCCTGCTCTGGCAAAACAATGTCAGCATCCTCGTCTAGGACTATGTTGTTGGCTGGAGGAGTCTCCACTCCAGACACTGCACTGTACAAAATAAATATCATATATTGAATAAAAAGTGGAAATACATCCCAAGCAGACAAAGAGGTTCCTCCTAGACCTATTGGTATGTCTTACCAGGGATCTAATTCTGATGCCTTTCTGTCTGATACATAGGATATAACTACTTAATTAAGTGAGCAGATAGTAGTAACCATTTTGGACGTGTGAAGCAAAGAATGCATTGTAATACGGTATGTTCCAAGAAGCTGGTGTTCCTGCAGTAGGAAATTATCTGTCATTATGGAATTGAGATACAGTCTCAAGCTTTTTTTATTCTGCAGTAGCATTTAAGTGTAGTGATCTGGAACAGCTGCTTAATTTGTTTACAGCCAGAAGTACATTTGCTACATGCACTGAGATTTACAAACAAAGAATGATAATGAAGGTATATTTTTCATCTTGTTTTCAGAAAATATTTATATTGTTTTGAGCATTTAAAGAAGTTTTCAGAGTATGCAAAGCATTAAACAAAACTGAAGAAAGAGAACCTGCAAATCTTCACATTTTACTTGAGTAATTTGAAACTCTAAGGACTTACAAAGAAAGAATGTATCTTGGTGAAAAAAGCAGGAAAAGAAAAGGCACTGCTACATTTCCTCTGTGCAAACTGCCTTTTTAAAAAATGGACTAGTCCAACCACAACACAAATTCTATGGAAAGAGCAGAAGTGACTGATGTCTTTGCATCCTAGAAAGCTTAAAAAATGACCACAGAGGACTCTGCAAGGTGCACGCACAACAGGTATAGCTGCTGATAGCCCATTTAGTCAAGTTGGCTGCTGAGATGGGCAATAATAAGTTCCATTGCTCAAAGAAATAGGTACAGTTTTCTTTCTGAACAACACAATGCAATTTCAAGCTGCTCTCTGCTGCTGACTGAAATGCTCCGATGTTTGACAGTATTTACTGTGTACTTCAGTCTCAGTAAGTATCTGTCTATCAATCTGTCTATACATTGTGGATCACCTTTTATCTTCCTTATTTGAAGCTAGAGAGGTGTAAATGAAGCAGGTGACATTTAGATTTTTGTTGTTGTTTGTTTTTGTTCACAACTGTCTATATCTGAATTATCTTTAAAAAAGAAGAAAAAATCTCTGACTTTTTCACAGGCATTGTCAATAGGAAGAGGCCATCCAACCCTGAACATTGCCCTTTGACACTTTATTACAAGCCACTTGTGAATCATACACTACCGATTATATAACAGGGCTTATATACTTACGTGCCTGTACATAGTTGTTCAAGGAAACCACAACATACTCTCTGCTGTCGTTTGGATCACTTGTACGATAACATACTTCATTTGGAATGCACTGGTGCAGCAGTATTTATAACTTTTGGAAAAAAATATAGGTAAAACAATTTGACCACTCAAGGTTAAAAAAAACTAGGAATGAACTCAAGTTGAGATGGAAGGGAAAGAGGGAAAGACCTCTGAATTGTGATAAGAGCAGTTTCCTAATTTGTGTAAAGTAAAAGAGGAGAAAAGAGCATGCACTGAAAAGAGCATGCACTTGGTTCATACATACCTGCCTGGATACACTAACAGGAAAATTGATCTATTTTCTGCACTTATTCCTACAACTGATTTTAAGAAAAGGCAATGGAATATGGGTCCTCACAAAAGCTCCCCATTTATAATTTCTTGAACAGACGTCTCACCTACAGCTGGCAGGCAGCTAGCTGCCTCTGAACTGTTTGACAAAGCATGCCCAGACTAAGCAGAGATTTATAGTAAGCCTCTTTGGTGGAGCAGCTCACTTAAAGCATTTCTCTTTTTTGAGGATGGGAATACATTCCTGATGCACTGGACTTGCCATTACGTCCTTCAAACAGTAAATGTCCTTTGACCCTTCAGGAATACTCCAGCACCATTCACAAAACCTGGTTGTTTTTCATGCATCTCAGGCTCAGAAAGTGAACTCCACTTGTCCAATGAATTTTAACACGCTGCCCTTGCTAAGAGATGCTGTCTGCCTGGATGTGGCAGGCACTGCGGTACTGAGCATGCTGGGTCTAACTTTCCTCAGGCCGGGTTTGCAGATACTCCAAAAGCAAAGCCTCACTAACCAGCTAAGCTGTGCTGTTTTGTGGAAGCTGAGATATCAGAGATCTGAAGACAATAAAATAGAGCTGCTGTGAAGTACATTTCTGCTTTGAATTTGGTATGACATTCTTGACCTAGATGTCTTCATGTGTCTGTTAAAAATAAAATGATAAATAATGATTAAAATTGGGTGTGCCACAAATATGAGTACTTTTTCTAGCATTGTTCAGTTCACTAGGGTTTTGTTGGTTTTGTTTGTTTGCTTGTTTTATATAACAGTTAATAAAGAGAAGTCTGGTTGCATGGACTGAATGTGTTGCAATCAGCTATTTATACACAGTTTCATAACAAAGTTTCATTTAGACATAAAAGAGGAAGCAAGTCAAGCGTATTGACGTTCAGTCAGTTATAAAAACCCCTCATCTCCTAAGGGACTTTCTTTCTATACTTCGGCACTATAGAGGATTAGAAGTAAAACACGTCATCTTAGAAGTGCATTTGAAAAGGAAATTAAAACAGAAGGTTGTGTTTTAGGGTAGGACAGAAAGCTTTAAACTGACTGCAAGACAACCAGTATTCTGTACTGATCTGCTGCTGATCTTCAGAGGTAAGTACCTATACTATTTGTGATGGAAAGACCTGAAATCATTGCTCTTGGTTACCAAGGTGGCTTGGTTTTGTTTGTGTGGTTTCATATCTGGTAGCTGGTAAAATAAAGATACACTTTTTCTGACTTCTCTGAGTGCATGTGTGTGTTTGCAGAGTCCCAGCCACCATCCACATGCAATCAGGTCTCCGATCTTTCTAAAGACTGTCATAAAGTCATACCAAAATAATGTACTTCAGAATACTTTTAAAGGGAGTCTTATCAGATGTATTGTTTTTGTCATAATTGTTGTATTTTTCTTGGTCTTTCTTTACATGGTAGCATGCTGTCCAAATAATCTTAGAAGTGGAGTACGCTATTTGTAGACTAGAAATAGAAATAGGCACCGTAACAAATGAAATGGGATTTATATTAAAATATGTTCACAGAAAAATTTTGAGACTTTTTTGGGGAAAACTAACTAACTAACAAAAAAACTCCACACCCCAAATAAAGACCTTTTGTCCTTGTATTTTCCTGATTTACAGCCAATATTCTGGTTTAGTACAAACCCACAGCATGATATGTGTGTACACACACAATATGCACACTTTGCACTCCTTTTTTTACATACTACAGCAGATATGATTAATGTTTCAAGGCTTGTTAATGCACTGTTTCCTCCCTCTTCTCCCAGGAAAGATCCTTCAGCATTTTCTGTCTTTCATGCTTTACTGTTCATTCTCTTCTGCTCTAGAAAGTGTGTTCTCTCCTCTATCAGTCCCTTGTACTTCAACTTCTCAGATACAAAATATGTCAGTACAAATAGTTCAGTCATAGCAACAGCCAACAACTCATTAAAATAAAAACAGAAATCTAGAAACATGACATGACTTCTACCGTGAAGAAAAGCACAGTGTAGAACTACTGTATAGTCAAGTTGCCCTGATGAATATGGAGCTTGATCTGTTCCTGCATCTGTATTAATGCTTACAGCTTTGTGTATTAGATGTAAAATGCTATCAAATAAAATAGACAGTGTCCTAAATATCTTTGTGTAGGTATAGATGATTAAGAAAGGGAAGAGTGAAAAGTGATGAATTAGGCTTGCCTTGAACAAGGCTTCAAGGAACTTCAGCTAATAAAACAGAATTAGATGGGAAGTGATCTAAGAGCTCAAGAAGCTCTGTTTACCCCATAGAGTTTTTGCTGTATTTTTATGGAAGCCTGCCCCACAAAACTCCACACAAAACATCAGTCAAACAAATATTAAAGGATTTTTTTTTTTAAATGAAAGAAGCCAGCTGCTCTTGGAGTTCAGTGGGTAGATGCTGGTCAAACAAGAACATTCAACATTACAATATTCAACATTACAATAAACATATAAAGCATATTGTGTCTCTGGGGAAGGTAATATACAGGATTATAATCCTCTCAAACTTTGTTCCCCACAAAGTGGTCCATACATCCCTTGCAGGAGAGGCTCTCCTAGCTTTCCTGCATCTCTTGAACTATGGAGATGTGAGTAAAGATGGGCTGGGCTCAAATTTTCTTTTGAGAGAAGACAGAAGGACTGGAGCTAGAGAGTTGTGGGGAGGGGACATGAGAGGCTTGGCTCATAACTGCTGCTGTTGCTGGCAGAACCCTGTGGTGCAGCCCTGCAGGTTCCTCATCTTCTGTAGCAGAAGGGAGAGGAAGATACATGCACAGTGGGTAGCATTCCAATGCTTGTGTAGAAACCCCTCTTTGCTAGTCCTCTTCTACTGTGGGCAAAGTAGGACAACTCCAGCCTCAAAGAACAGTCCCCATTGTTTACCCAAGCCAGCTCTGGGCACTGGACATAATCTTTATCAAACAGGGTTCAGACACTAAAAATCCTTGGGTTTCATGCATTAAAGAAAGGCTACACCTATCCATATGAACAGCTAATTTCACTACCTTCTTCACTGTCCTAATTTCCTTATGCTGGCTTCCCAGGAGCTGGTGGAAGGTGACCTTTGAGTCCTGCAGCATATGCAGGCTCTCTGCTCCAGCCTATCCAGCTTGCCAGGGGAACTCTTGCATCCATGTGCTGAAGTTTGAAGTGAATCTCAAACCCCTGTGGTTTCTCCATAGACTATACAAGTGTCTGTTGAGATTGAGAAAAAATGTACTAAAGATGGATCCACAGGGTTTGGGTTCCCTTGAGACAGAGACTTTAATTACAGTCCATTCTAGTAAGTCAGACAGAACTTACTTAAGCAATACTGACAGCTTAACTAACCTACAGCGTGTGCTATAACTTCAACTGAACAACACAACTTCAGTACAGTTCAGAGTCTCATTCAGAGAGCTGAAAGCCAGACATACACCATTTCAAAACAGGCTTGTCTCTTCTGTGAGCTTACAATTTCCTCTTTTTGCAAAAGAATGTGCTTTTCCCTACTGATCTGTGATCCCAGCTGGCACCATGCTCTTTCCATTTTCCCTAGCAACTTTTGATCATGCTCAGGGTTTTTATATTCATCATATAACTTTGTGTACACCTCTCAGACTTTCCTTAAGCTTTTTGCTTGTCCCGAGCCAAGAACTTCCATTCTATTTGTTTGCTTTCAGACTCTAATATGAGGTCTTTAAGCAAACAGTGGCACCATCTCCAAGCATTATATTCCAGCAAATTTGCTGCCACTTAGAAAGTATACCACTGTATACCACTGTACTCTCCACATAGCTTTAAACATTCATCCTGCCTTCAGGCTTTTATTCCTCTGAAGAACTGAACAGAAACCCCAGGGAAGACAAAATGACTTTTCAAGAGCTTCTCAGAGTGATAAAGACTGTGATAACATAGCAAAAACTGTAAGTCAGACAGTCTTCTCCCTGTGCCTCCACTGCAATCTGTGCTTAGGTAAAACGCAGATAGCTCCCACTGCTGATGCAGTATCTGCACAAGGAAATATCTGTTTGTTCAACTCATATGCAAAGTGCATCAGATCAATATTGTAAACAGGACTGTCTTTTCCTTGTGTAACAGTCACACAGTTATTTTCAGGACAAGAGAAATGAATGTCAAATTTAATGAGCATGAAACTCGAAATATTGAAAGGCAGTAGATACAAGTCCCATGCACTTGGAATCTTAGTGTATGCACATGTGTACAGTACAAAAGGGGGATTAAGAGAAGGGACACAAGAAACAGAATTAATGAGAACTGTCATCCCTGTGATATAAAGTACAGGAATTAAGGGTGACCCAGCTGAGTGCCCAGCCATCAGCAATGATAGAATAATGTGACATGGCTATATATTATTAGGATCAGAGAGACGCACATAGCTCACTTAGCATTCCAGCTCTGAACACAGAGCTCTGAACGTTGCCTATCAAAATACCAATTAGATTTCCTAGCAGTTCTGTGAGTGCTGTCAGATGAGTACCACAGCCCTTGCAACTTTCCAAGGGTATCCCTGTATAACTCCAAGAGCCAAATATATAATTCCTAAGCAAGATGGGAGCCTAATGTTTTTGAATTTGCTATTATTCCAGTCTCAGGCTGTGTGCTCTAAACCTCTGAAAACAAGTACTGCAGAAAGCAGCATGAAGAAATGAAACCAGCAGTTTCATTTCCTTAATGCATCACCTTATGACAGAAACAAGATACATCTGGGCAGTAGGAAAGACAGACAAGTCACATGCTACCCGAGCACACATGGCTTTGTGCATTTTGGTTAAAAAGTGAATAGGCCATATGTTATATTTTCACTCATTTCTCAGAATCAAATGTATATGTGGGAATAACTGTATAGCAATTTCATGTTCAAGATTGCCTAAGTTGGTGATAATTTGACACTAAATCTCTTTGGCCCAGGGTAAGCAAGAGAAGGGAACAGCCTTTGCATTGCAGAAGGAAAAGGAGGAGAGGGAGGTGGGCTTACAACCTGAGCAACTCAAGCACTTGGGTAAGATCTCTGTGGTGGTACTTCATCCACAGCTAAAATCTAAAGCAAGCCAACAGCAAGGTACACCAAGGAATGCCAGGCCCCAAATATGCCTCTCATGTAAATAGACTATATTTCACTAAATGTTACCTGTCGGTGGGAAATCTCACACAAGCAGCAGCAGAGGGGCTCCAGGTAACCAAAGTGTTTGGATACATTTAATTTTCACAAATATTTCCTTCTGAGGGAAGTTTATTTTTCTTCCAGCTGCCTTCTTCATAATGTGGAAATGATTTATTTCCCTTTTGGGGAAAGTATCAAGCTGTTTTCTTGCCAACATCTGCATAAAGTCCATAGTCAGGATTTAGCCAACACTTATTACTACTACAGCATTTTGCACTAGCAAGTGTAGCACAAGAAAAGCCTGACTAAGAAATGAAAATGTTTTCATTCTTGTAAAAGAAAAATCTAACCGTCAACAACAGCATGGAGTAGTACGACATGTGCCAGAGAGATCCTACCTCCCCACTCACAGTGTGAGGTATAGTGCCCCTTCACAGCAGGTGTTTTGACAAATAACTGGGACATATGCTCAAATGCTACACAGACAATGCCCATAAGGATTAAAATGATATGAATGGATTAAGCAGTAAGTGAAAGAAGTAATCACTGTTTACACAAAGACAATCTGTTTGCTTCTCTATCACAAGATATTTTGTACTAAGGAAAAATCTATCTATGTAACTAAGATTTATGTTCTCTTTGCTGGGTCACACAATTTCTTTATGACATCTTTCCTGTGAATCATTTCCTTGACATCTGTTTAAATAAAAGACACAAAGGTGGACTTAACAACAATTATATGGCAGTGGAACTACTTCGACTTGGGCAGAACATTTGGTGACATACAGAGACATTTCTGTTCCTGCTAGTGAGTCTTATTTGTCATTGACACTGTCTACACAGATTCTGAAACTGAGCTACCAGCTCTAGTACCTGGAGAGGATCAGTGGCTGCTAGAACCAAAAAGATGATTTCAGAGCTTATGAATGCATGCCTCTGAAAAACCTTGCTTATGCCACTGACATTTTAATGTCTAAAAACTACAGACAATTCCATCCAGCTTATCATGGATTCATGAAATTGTTTGTGTTGGAAGAGATCAATAAAGTTCATCTAGTCCAAATCTCCTGCAATGAACAGGGACACCTACAGCTACATCAGGTTGCTCAGAGCTGCCTCCAGCCTGGCCTTGAATGTCTCCAGGGATGGGGCATCGACTACCTCTCTAAGCAACCTGTTTCAATGCCTCACCACCCTCAGTGTAAAAAAAAAAAATCACAAACTTTTTCCTTATATTCAGTCTAAATCTTTCCTCTTTTAGTTCAAAATTATTCCCCTTGTCTATCACCACAGACCCTCATAAATTGTCTCTCCCCTTCCTTCTTATAGCCCCCCTTTAGATAATGAAAGGCCACTATCAGGTCTTCCCTTCCCAGAGCCTTCTCATCTCTAGGGTGAAAAGCCCCAGCTCTCTCAGCCTGTCCTCATACAAGACGTGTTCCATCCCTTGGATCATTTCTGTGGCCCTGCTCTGGCTGCAGTCCAACAGGTTCATGTCTCTCAGGTACTGAGGACTCCACATCTGGATGCAGTACTCCAGGTGAAGCCTCACCAGTTGCAGACCTCCCTGACCTGCTTCTTTTGATGCAGCCCAGAATACAGTTGGCTTTCTGAGCTGTGAGGGCACACTGCTGGTCCAATTTGCCATCCATCAGGACCCCCAGGTCCTTTTTGACAGGTCTGTGATCCATCCTTTCATCCCCCAGCTTGTACTGACAGTGGAAGTTGCTACAACCCAGGTGCAAGACCTTACATTTGGCTTTGTTGAACCTCCTGATGTTCTCTTGGGCCCACTGCTCAAGCCTATATAGGTTTCTCATGCAAAAGTAGTAAATGCTAATTTCACAATCTGAGAATTTTTAGTGAAAAGGGAACCACACTTGCAGTCACTGATCAGTATGGAAAAGACAGTTACACTCTAAATATGAATCTAAAATTAACATAGTTCAGAAACAGGTGACAAACCACACACAGTAGAAGTTGCTTCAAAGCACTTGGAAAAGGTGGGGAAAACCCTTGGCTTCTGAACTGAAATCATGAGCAAAAATATGCATATTTAAGCATGAACTATTACAGCAGTTATTACTGCAACATACCACTTGTTCCTTTCTTCCCAACTCACTTGTCTTTGGATGGATTATCCACACAGGCCCCTCAAAGAAAGACATTGAGGCCCTGGAAGAATGGCAACAAAACTGGTGAGGGGTCTGGAGCACAAGTCTTATGAGGAGCAGCTGGAGGAGCTGGGATTGTTCAGTCTGGGGAAGAGGAGGCTCAGGGGAGACCTCATTGCACTCTACAACTTCCTGAAGGGAGGTTGTGATGAGGAGGTGTTTGGCCTCTTCTCCCAGGCAACAAATGGGACCCGAGGAAACGGCCACAAGTTGTGCCAGAGGACGTTTAGATTAGACATAAGGAAGAATTTTTTCTCCCAGAGAGTGGTCAGGCACTGGAATGGTCTGCCCAGGGAGGTGGTGGAGTCGCTGTCCCTGGCAGTGTTCAAGAGGCGCCTGGATGAGGAGCTACGAGATATGGTTTAGTTTGTGGTAGCAAGGGTAATGGGAGGACAGTTGGACTAGATGATCTTGTAGGCCCTTTCCGACCTTGTGATTATGTGATTCTATGATTCTATACCACATGCTATGTTATGCAGAATATGCTTAGACGTGATTGAGTTAATATCACAATAGGGAAACAAATTGATTATTTCACTACATCTCCCAGAAAGACAGATACTTGTTAATGCCCAAATCAGAAAGATATCTCTGTAGCTAGTAACAGAACTGTGAGTATAGTCACCGCTCAATGACTTGAGAACTAATGATTTCTTGTCATTTTTCTGTCTGATGGTGGTTCCTTTGCTTTCTTGAAGGATGCTGTCAGAAGGTTACCTTTACAGAATTGCCTACCTCTATGAAGACTCTGAGCTCTGCACCAACCAAACAGTGGAGGAAGTGGTGTATGAAATGAGGTCCATTAATTGTTCCTCCAGGGATGAATCACAAGGAAAAAGCCTCCTTCAGAGATGCAGATCTGCTGGCAAATGCATTTCTTCAATTCACTCTAGAGGAAGCAAACATAGCAGAAGGCAGAAAGACAAACTCCAACAGCCCATGCAGCCCCCACTGCCTGAAGGGCAGGCATCTCCAGCTATGGATGTCTGTGAAGGGCTGGCAAGAAGAGACACCTACCTGGTTCCATCCTCCTGCAAAAGCATTTTCAAGAACTACAGTGATTTGCACATAGCTGGGGACTGCGTGGTGCCTATCAGCTCAGTGGCAACCGATTTTACCTGTGACAGTGGCATAGGCCCCTTCCTGGAGTCCTCAGAGATTCCTCCACCTATGGAGTCCATGCGGGTCCCCCCTAGCGAGACAGGCCGCAAGCAGGCTCAAGGCTTCTCATCATGCTGGCGTGTGGCAAGCTTGGTGCCACACCAGCAGCCCCTCTCTGACTCAGCCCTCAACGATTACCTGGAGCAGAAGCTGATGGAGCTGTACAAGCAGTACATCATGGACAGCACAGCCAACAGGGCATCCCCCACACAGATCCTGGCCTCAGAGCTCATAATGACTAATGTAGACCAAATCAGCACACAGATATCACGAGAGAGGAAAATGGAGACCACCAAGGCCAAGGACATTGTCATCAGCCGCTTCTTGCAAATAGCCAGTGAACAAATATTCTCAGAAATTAGCACGCCCAGTCTGCATATTTCCCAATATAGCAACACTAATGCATAGTATTAGAATGTCTGCAGCTAGAAAGCTCTTACGTTCTGAAACCTCAATTGTTAGTTTTTTCTTTTAAGACATCTTTCTCCTTCATAAAAATGTATTTACTGTCTACCAGTTAAACCTTCCAGCACATATTAAGTAAAAATATCTGTACTGCACAGATGTCCCTCTATCACGTGCCAGATGATTTATTGTTAAAGAAAAAGAAAAGTATTCCCAAAGACTTATTTCAATGAGCCATGGACATTAAAAATATTTTGGTAGAAAAATGACTAAGAGTGTATGACACTCTTCCAGGTGTTCTCCTTATTCCCCCTTGCCTGACATCTCATTTCAACTTTCCTTCCCTGAAATCTGCCTTACTACCTGAGGGCCTGCAAGAAGCTATGACTTACAACACTGAAAGCACAGGGATTGCAGAGCCACAGAAATAGAGAATTCAGTCTGGCCCACCTTCTGCCCCAAACAGCTTCACTTATGTCACCCCTTCATGTGTTTTTATCATTTGTTCTTAATGTTATTGAGTGATAGGCACTTCAGAGTTTATTCTATACTAACTCTAATTATTCCATTGGTGTCTTCCTATTAAAACATTTCTGCAAGCAAAAACTCTTTCCAGACAGACCAGTGGGAGCATGCATGTGTATGAACTGAACTTCTATGGTGAATGCTGGTGACCTGTGTCTATGCCAGACAGATACCATACTGGTCAACAGCCTATAGGCCTGCATCTGTGGAGTGGCCACATGGGGATAGTGGTGATAATAAGATGAATTCTACTTCATCTTTGCCTCTTTTTAGGAGAATTTCAAATTGAAAAATAAAGGCTAAGTCAAAGCTTCAGTGATTAGCGTGGACAATTCCTTTGACCTTTGGTCAAGCTCAACTGAACCTAATATATTTCTAATATAAAGGTCTTTTTCTGTAAAACTTCAGCTCTTAAGAAAAAGAAAATAGTAATTTGCTGCCTCATGGACAATGATGGTTACCTGATTTGATATGTAAACACACTGGTAATGCCAATCTATGATTGGCTGAATTTCCAAGTGTAAGTATAATGTAAATACTAATTTATAATAAATATTCATCAGATGTTTTTATGTCAGTGATTTAACTCTGTTGTTTTGGCCTCTGTGTCCTTTTGTCCTTTTTTTTTTTTTTTTTTTAATGCGAAGCATGCATTTATGTCTATTTCAAAACAATGTAGTGTAATAAAAATCTCAGTTTATTTTATAGCTGCTCTCTTCCCAGAGGTTACTGGGATAGCTCAGTATACTTTCCTGCTTGTACACTGAAAGGGTATCCAAAAAGCTGTTACTGTATGAGCATTTCAGGTGTGAATCTGGAGATCATACATCTGTTGCCATAGCAGCCTGCCCCAATACTATTATTCAGCAATGCAGGATGGATAATTTCTGGCTTACAGTATTTCTGGAAATTGATAAAATGCAAGCTACAAATAGGAAAATGATATTTTGAAGGGAAACGTCCAAAGTAATGTGTAGTTACACATATATACCTGACACATATATTCTCAAGCTCAACTTGACTCACTGTATACAGCACATACTGTGTGAACAAAGTGGCATTTTATCATCTATGACTCAGAAGGTCTTGATTCTCCTAACTAGCAGGGTTGTGACTGAGAGCTACAGGAAACATCTGTTTGCCACAGTCCCATTCTGAGAACAGATTTAGGAAATAGTAACAGCACCTGGGGAACAGGGACCAGGCGGCTTGCCCACAGACTGTTGTGGAAATGTGGTCTCATTTACTGGGCTGACCCTTAAGCTGCTGTTTCAGAGTGCTGCAGTCAGGTTTGGAGCTGGGTATTATGAGGAAAGAGCTACTTCTGCAGTGCACTTCAAAGCAGTGCAGACAGATCTTCAGTGTAAGTAAGACAGCAATGCTGCTGCATTCAGAGGGCACGTTGTATACTTACATGGGATTGATCAATCAATGGCAAATCATCCCATTCATATGGACCTTTCTCCTAAGCACATTGCTTAGTTATGATCACACCTGTTTTCACATAAAGGTCCTTTGTGTTTCTGAACTGATATTTGTGAATTTTATTCATGGAACAGTAAAAATCATTGTGGAAACTGGTTTATTCTGGAAAGAGAGCATTCAACCACTTCCTCCCAAAACATGACTATTTTCTTTTCTTCTGCCTAAGAATAAATCCCCATTTCACTTTGAGCCCTGGCATGTGTCTATTCCTCACATGAATTATACACCATCCACAGTAGCAAGTAGCTCTTGGATCTAAGGTGATTTTTGCATAAGCAAACAAATATTTCTTACTTTCCATTGTGCTCAGATGAAAGTTCATTTCAATGTCTGTTCTCCTTCCATTTAAAACTAATATTTCTCTGCATGAGTGCCTCTCTAGGTGTGCCTGTTTCCTGCTAAAAGCCCTTGGATAGCAATTAGGCTGCTATTACTATGACTCAGGTTGTTATCTAAAGAGATTACCATCTTCTTTCTCCTTCTCCCTCACTCCCTCCCCTCTTCTGCCTCAGGGTCAATCGCTTAAAGAGAGAGATCCCATTTCTTTTAGTAGCTCTGTTAAATAATCCATTTTTTAGCCAGGGGCACATCATTTCTGGATACAGGCTTATCACAGTACTACTGGAGTCCCAGTAGTTGGGGAGTGTGGTTTGAAAGGAGAGCACATAGTCTGGCCTCATGGTACTTCCCAGCAGTAGGATTAAGTAAGTAGGGGACACTTGAGAAGGCAAAAAGAAGTAACAAATATTTCAATAATAGGTTTTGACCAACTGTCAAGAAATTAATCTCAAAAGGACAGTTTATAACCACCTTCAGCATATTCTAGCAGCTTCCTCCAGCACTTTCTACAGAACACGTTATTCATTGCTGGTAACATGACTCTTAGCATTCAGAAGTTTTATTGTTGATATATAGTGCAACTGTGACCTAGGAATCCAAGGATACCACCACAGGGCCACCAGACAGGCCTGGGAGCTTCCTGGAAGGCTGGGTATGTGGTGAGAGCAGCACAACCCTCAGGGAGGAGAAAAGAAGGAAAGGGAGTTTGTCACAGGTTTGTGTTTGGGCTTATCCCTTGTGCCAGCTCTGCTCACTTGCTGGTCGTGTGCCAGGACGTGGTGGCTGGGGAAAGGAAATGGGATATAAAGCGCAGGCTGAGCTTTGTGCTGAATGTGAAAGCAAGCATTTCACGCTCCGATTGGTGTGTTCAGAAGAAGAGAAAAAACTAAGCACCTAAAACTGAAATACATGAAGTTCTGCAGCAGCTGGGCGTGCTGCTGGAGCTTCCGAGCCAGGGCAGCTGCTAGGGTCAGGCCTGGGGTAAGATGAGGGCACTCCGAGGTCTGGCTCGTTCCTACTCTACAGACCTTCCACAGCCAGAGCAGGGGCAGCTAGTCAGGGCCTTCCCTTCCCTGAGCCTCTTCCTACCACGGCTTTATCTCAGAGACAGGACCATCAGAGAGTTCCACTAGATGTTAGTCTGCGCTTGGGGACAAAGTGGTAAAGAGACTAAATGTTTTGCTACCATGCCTAGTGGAATTGCTGTAAAATGTTTGTTCTAGTGTGGACAGGGGAGAGGACACATTGTCCTCCTTCAGGAGGGATAATCACTTAGGGAGATCACTGTGCTTGAGTGATGAACTGGCTAAAGATTTTAAGCCAATACCCAGATATGAAAGGCCTGTTGCTAATTGGTGGAGCTAGTGACTTGCCACAAACATCACTAAGTGCCTTTTGTGAGGCTCAGAAAGGACACTGTGTGCCTCTGCCAGCTGCTGTGCAGCCACTTTGCACCTGTGCTCCCAGAGCACAGCATCTCCCACAGACTGGTACAGTGGCTGTGGAGGGTTCAGGAGAGGCAGGAGGAGCTCCAGCCAAATTAATTGCATACAGCATCTCTGCTTGCATGAGCAGGTGGGGCTGGCTTCAGCTCAGGGAGTAACACAGACTGAGGGCCATGTTATTCTGGATAAAAGCATCACTGTCGTAGAAATGCCTGCCTAAAAATAACTAGCATGTAACAAAACAGAATTTTAGGTCAAAGTGGAATTATTCAGTGCATTCGAACACTGCTTCTGCTGTATCAGAAAGAGCTGGCTTGCCATCTCCCTGCTGTTAATACTGACAGGATTAGGGTGACTTTTCAGAATATTAAGCAGGCTTTCCAAGAGCTGAATGAAGCAGTGCTCTCAAGGCTTGTTTTCAGACCTTCTTACATCTCTGCCAGGGAAAAGGTCAGGTGAACTACCTTGTTTGAAGTGGAAATACCCTTAAGGAAAAATTAGAAGTGCCTCATTTTGAATTAGCATCTGATTACTGCTGGTGCCTCCAGCATTACTTTCCTGCTTTCTGCAAAAAGCTGATGACCACATACTCCTACACTACATGTCTCCATGCCAGAGCCCTCAGGAGTTCTCTGAGGCCTCTCCACCTCCCACTCCTCCTCCTCCTGCTACACAGCCTTGTCTATGGTGGTTTGAGTAGTCCCACAGCAGCTCTGCAGACACGTTTCCCTGTTGCTGCACTGAAAGTAGGAGGACTTAGGTAACTTCTGTTGATGCAATTCGACATTTTTTATGTTTGAATACAAACTCCTTTTCCTAAAATTAGATCTTCTCTGGAAGCTAGGAGTAGAACAGAAAAAAAAAACCAACCAAATCAACAAAAAATCAAGTGGTAGATATTTAAACACTACCATTCTAACACAGGTAGCAAATTTCTAATCATTTCTAGATAAACACTGCTCATCAAAAGAAAGAAGCATATGAAGCATTAAAGGCAAACTTAGCAACAATAGGATCACCTGTTTTAAGAAAGAGAGGTTAGGGGCTGCTTGTGCTGGCACTTTAAACCAATTAATCTCGAGGTGTTATTGACCTATTTAGCAAAAGCAGGCTTAAGTGTCATTCCAGAAGCATAATGCTTGACTAAAGCAGTACAATTTGAGAAAAAAACCTGATCTGTGGAGCAGTCAGTTTTGCATTAGCTTGAAAAAGCATAGCAGATTTCTTTTAGGTCTGAAAAGTTCAAGCAATGCTTTGATTATTCAATTATATGAATCTAGAATCTATTATTAGTAAAAGCATAGTCTAACAGGTAGGAAGAAGATAGACTATCAAAAGACATTTTTTAAAAAATCAGCACTGATGAGGCCAGCAGCTTACCCTGAGAGGATCTAGGCAATCACAAATCACTGTGAATTAAGTGCTGAGTATCAGAGTGTACATAGTGGAGTTTAAAAAGTGGTTGCTGCTCATGCATCCATCTCTGGGGGAGTGAAGTGACTCAGGAGCTGTAGGAGGGAGTGACAGCTCTTAGCCTCGGGAAGATTGATTTTTGCTGATTCACAGATGAGAAATACCCAAACTGCATCTAGAAACATCTGTTCCTGACTTCTTTAAAAAAGGCACCGAAGATTCCTCATTTTTATCACCATGACCAGCTTGCATTTCTTCCCAGACCACAACCAGTTTTGGTACTGAGGCGCTATGCTGCTGCAAGGCCCCAGCACACAGAGCAAAGAGGCCTTGTGGAGTGCAGTGTCCTTCCATGTCTGTGTGCCTCACTGAAATCCCTTGCCCTGGGTGTACTGCTGTTCACCTTCCTAAGTGCCTCTCTCCATACTGAGAAATATGGATGACTGTGTTTCTTAGTCCTAGCATCTTCTAAACTCAAGGAGGGACTTCCAAGCTTGACAAAACCATGGTTCAGGGCAAGTTCTTTCTTAATATTCACATCTAGACAATGTAGATCCCCTTATCCTCACTACTGTATGCATGCATCAGAAGCTCTTCACCTTCCTTTTGTAGGAAGAATCAAAAAAAAAGTATGCTGAAGGCTGTATGCAAAGTATTTGGAAATATGCAAATGAAATTGCTGCAAAGACATTCTGTTTCCTTTGAAGCTGTGCAGGTCATAGCAGACAGATATGAAACTGAGACTAGGATAGAAGATTTGCAAGGTGTTTATTAGCAGAAAAAAAAAAAAGCTAGGGGAGGTTGCTTTCAATTCACACAGTTACTTCTGCTTTGCTTCAGACTATCTTCTAAAACCCACAACGGTAAGTTTATAGTTTAAATTCCAGTGAGGCTACCAGTTCTTAGTAGACATTTCCTTTAAGAACTTCTTTTAGTATCCTTGATCTGTCAGCACTTGCTTAATTTCATTTCATTTCTCTCGATGTAGACTTTTTAAAAATATTTTTTTACTTTACACTTTTGGTATACCCTTCTGACCCTGCAAACTTTTAGTGTGTTCTTCTTTGAAAAAGGGGTACCATAAAAACATCAGACAATTAAATCAGTGATATATGGAGAAGTTTTAAGTTGGCATTTTTTTCTTTCTTTATTCTTTTAATTTAGGCCTTACCAACTGAACCTGGAAAAGAAGCTAGAGATCTAGTCATTGGAAAACCAATTAAAATGAAACAATTAGAACAATATGCAGTTCGTAGAACACAACTGCCAGCATTTCTTCTGTTAGCCTATGGTCTATTGCCAAAAAATTTCCATAGGGGTCCTCTGGACACACAGAAACCTTAAAGATTTGCACAGAACATATTTCTGAAAAAAAATGAAGAAAAAAAATGGGGAATGACAGTTGCTAGAATAATATTCACTAAGTCAACCTGAAACTATTAAAATAATAGATTCATCCTTCTGTAAAATAACACATTACTTCCCAGGCAGGAACATGATTATTTCCTAATGACTTCATCATAGATCTAAAGTACTGTGTAAAAGTCAATTAATTTGATGTCAGTTGTCATTACATACACTGTAAAGGTTATTGAACCATTTGTGTATTCAAAATAGTGTATTGTATTAAAAGTTCAAAAGCAGTTGTAAGAAGATAAAATAGTTTGAAGTGACATTCAGTTTGTATCCCAACTGCGTACTGTGAAATAAAGTTCATTAGTGACCTGTTTCTTCATTCTGCTCACGCCACGATTAGCAGTGTATTGGAAAAATCCATGATGCATAGTCATGCAGCCTCTGATCCTTATCTAGGAATTGTGATCGGCATTTTTTAAGCTGCAATAGAGCAAAAGAAAATGAAAAAGAATATGTGATATTTCAAATAAAAATTAAAGAATGTATGTGAGTTTTATCACCTTTACTCCAATTAAATAGCACTTTGATTTGCAAGTCATAAACTCAGTGGATTTAGTTATGAAACCAAGTGCTATTTGGTTTAAGTGATGACATCACATGAAAGACTTTAATAAAGAAAAGAAGGCAAATTTTCCCAATAATTTGATCAAATTAATTTAATTGAGCAGTAACTTCAGTGACATGTTTGTGGAGCTATGTGTTTAGGTGTTCCTACTTAAATTTCTGAATATGAGACATCCAAGTCTGCTGATTTTTGTTGGTAGCATCTCTCTGTGTGTCTGCTGTTATTATTGTTACTTTTATTATGATGATGATCCTCCATTCCTGGAGGTGTTCAAGACCATGCTTGAACGCCCTGGGCACCTGATCTAGTGGATGGCAACCCTAACAATGACAGCGACGTTGGAATTAGATGATATTTAAGCTCCCTTGTAACTCAAACCCTTTTATGATTCCATGATTCCATGATTCTATTATTTTGCTCTTGATAGATGGGATAAGGATAGACCATTTAGGAGAGACACTGTATTTATTTTCATGACATGGAGACAGGATAGCAGTGGAGAAATTAAGTTAGAAGAATGATGTGGTCAAAACAAGGAATTAGAAATGGAGTTTGGGAGAAGATGTGAAAGGCAGGACATTGTAGCGCTTGAGAATGCAGAAGTTGAGAACTTGGCTAGGAACCATGTGTATCTGTTGATGGACAGAAATTGGAAGTGGTGTGCAGAATAAACATAGAAGAGAAAGAGGTGATAATGGTAAAAAAAAAAAAAAAAGTGGAATTGAGCATTGATTTTCTTTTTTCTCTTTTTTTTTTCCTGAAATATTTTTATCATGAAAGTGCAGAGTTAGAGAATTTTAGAAGAAGTGCAAAAGAAATGATACTAGAGATATAAAGCCATGGAAATGAGGAGGAGACTAAATTAAAAAAGTAAGTGAATGTGTAGGAGAATTGCAGCAAGAAAAGGTATATTGCCCTGGAACTTGAAAGGTTGAAATCTAATTTTTTGGGAGGATGAATAGTGGTTCTGTGAAAAAAAATGTAGGGGGAATAGGAAAAAGATGGCAAGGAAAATAACATGTCTGGAGCTTTGGTCCAACAAATTGCAGAAGTAGAGACATTTAGCTACAAAGACTGAGAGGACCTGATCAAAGAACAAGGAAAATTAATAATTAAGTTATAGGAAAAGAGAAGGAGACAGTAGGAGATATTTTGAGATTAAAAAATGTTATCAAACTGGATGAACCAGGTGGCTGTTAAGAAACTCATGGTATTGTTGGTTAGGGACAGGTAGGAAAGAAGCCCAGGTGGTGACTAGACTGGAAAAACACAATGATAGATCAGAAAAGGGTTTTAGTGAAAACAACTCTGCAGAGCTGACCAGAGCTGCCAAACACTGTGGATAAATATACAGTTAGGGGGTTGTGTGAATAATTACCATTAGATCTGCAGGTGTGTAGGAGGCTGTGGAGAGAAAAAAGTGAAACTAAGATGAAAATTGAGGAAAAGACTGATGGGTTCAGATCACAGAAACTGGGAGGTATGAGAAGGTCTTAAAAAGCTGCTCTCAGGAGAGGAGAAGGAGTGCAAAAAAGAGGGTGACTGAAATAAAACCCTTTTGTGCCCAAGAAACTCTAAAAGCCTTTTGATCCAGAACATACAATGAAAATCTGCAGTAAAAGGCAGCTATGTGAGTAGTATCAATTGGTAAGATATAATTCCTTAACACATTTTAAAGCAGAAGGAAATACACATATACTCCAAATGCATGCTAATTTTGAGAAATGGAGTGGTCATTCCACAGATGGTAAGAGAAAGAGAGGAAGTAGAAATGAGGTGTAATGGTTCTGATGCAACCTGACATAAGTCACATCCGGGTTCCTCTTTTTGTCTAAGATTACCACATTTCAATATTTTCTCTAGATCTTCCTCTGGAGATTTTCCCACCGTGCTGTGACTCAGAGAGACAAAGTAACCAGGGTAAAGAGATCATGATATCACACCAAGGTTCTCTACATACTTAGATATATGAAGTCATTTTGATTTAAGGAGTGAAACAATAATAAAAAGAAAGAAATGCAATTGACAATGGAAATGTGTATAGTCCCACAGCTGACTCTCCCAACATCCCTGTGAGCATGGAGAGCTGGCAACTTGCCTGCAAGCCTCTTTTTTCCTGGGTCTCAACTTTTCTTCGTCTTAAAACTTCTGCACACTTCTGCAGAAGGCTTGGTATCCAATTTCATGTGTCCCAATCCAGCATGCACATGGTCCTTAAAGCCTACTGTGACTGCATGCTGTTTCTAGCCTTTGAAGGCACAGGTTTATGTAAAGCATACATTTGAGATATGTCTTCATTTCCACTAATTAATATACAATCTGAAGAAAAGAAAACCAAAGGCATTATGCCCAGCTCCATTTTTGCAGATAAAGGAATTGATCTGGATTGTAAAGTAAAGAAGTCTGATAACTATTTGGGATAATGTTCTGGGATTGCTTGGATTGAATAGTAACTTAACCTAATTTTGAGATTTCATCACACTTACTTTGTAAATAAGGATCATAATCTTTGGCAGGAAGAGGGGTCAGAATTTGGTGTTTGTTGGTATGCTTCTTTGGATATCATGGCAAACCTTGTAAGGGAAACATATTCATCTGAGTGCTTCTGCATTTGAGTATCACTAGAAGTTATGGTTACTCCCTATCTTGTCTAGTACAAATACTGAAGAAGAAAAACAAAATAGTCCTTTGCCTCTGAGCTATGAGCTCTGAAGGAAAATAATAGGTATGCAGGACTACAAGCTGAAAGCACTTAGAAGTCATTGAGTATAGCCTTCTTTTCTCCCTGATCTAAATTTGTATGAAATTTTGTATAAGCTGCAGAAAAGCTGTGTAGCATAAACAATATTCTGAAGCCGTGTTTCTTCTCCATGTCTCAACCTAAGGCTTAATTTTGAAGTCTCTCTGATGCACATCCTTAGTACTCATTTGAATCACCTTTTTAATCTCCTCATTCAATTTGTCTGTAAATTAGAAGAAGAAAGCCTTACTACATCTGGCATGAAATATTTTGATGAATGTAAAATGTCAGCTGCAAAGTTTCTCATTTCTTCAAAGTGTTATAAACTGTTAAAAAATACTCTGTAGAAACTGAAGACCTATTACAGTCTCTACAGAAGCAAGTTAGAACTGGTCCATAGTACCTTGGGGTCTAAAAGACTTTGGATCACTGTATGGTTCTCCTAATTGTCCAACTCCATTCTTGATCTCCCTGTGAAAAAAAGGAATGGACAGTTCTTCATAAAAAATAATAAAGTAGATATATCAATCAGTTTCTTCCTGAAAGTGAAATTACAAATAGAATGAGAAGAGGAGGGTGTTTTTGCAGTCTTTCAGTCTGTTAAGCAATTTCTCATAGGTGTATTAGTGTGTACAAGGTCACTCACTGAAACTGAGTGACCTCCATTTTCTTCCTTTCTGTAAATTCAGTTGTAAATGTAGTTTTGCTTTACCAAAAAAAAGAAGAGACAACAGCCTAAAAAAAGAATGCCATGAAGATGAAGACTGTGGCGTGGCAGTAACCACTAAGGGTTTTTGTGCCTAATTACAGAAATGAAACAGACTAAAATCCTTGAAAGACTCAACGGGTGACTGGAAAACTAGCAAACAGTTAGTCTATGAAAGACGGAAGGCCAAGAAGAACAAGATTAAAAGCCTTTTCATAAGAGTATTTTAAACAATTTGGTTTTACTCAGGTTTGTAGATTTTTTATTGGGTCATTTAACTCATGCATCCAGTGAACATATTGAAAAAGGGCATTAATATTAAACAGGCAACAGCTGAATTGAACTTGAGAGCCAAACGCCTAATTTTCAGGAAATATGTGAGTAGTGTTACTCACATTAACAGCCTCATTGAATGTTGTGGCTATACTTAGGGTAGTGAAAATATATCTAAATATATAGCTAGAAATTTATTCATTTTTGTGTTTCAATAAATTTGGTTTTAAAACCTTTTTATAAGGTTTAAGCTGTAATGCATTGAGAAACATGTTAACTAAATGGGCCTGTGCGTTGGTAACGTTAGCCCACAGCTCCTGTAATTGAAACACACTACATAACATGCTTTTAAAGATGGCATATGTCTTGTCTTAGACGTGTCCTGATTGTAAGATCTGATTCAAGCCGATTTCCACTGGGAGCCTTAGATGGATCGCAGTTTTCAAACAAACCTCTTGTCCTCCCAAACAACCACGTGAATCTGACGTATCTTTTCATTTTGTACACGCTCATAAAGAAATTGACATGTTGTTATGATACATTTATTGATTAATGTGAAAGTTTGGCTGAGGATAAAATAAATGTTTGAAAATGGTGTTGATTTTGAATATTTAATACTCCTGTCAGCAGCCAACAAGAAAAAAGAGAAGGCAAGACCAGAGGTGATACATGTGCAGATGAAAGAAGAGGAGGAAGAGCAGCCACTGTCGGCCATCACTCATGGCAGCGGGATGTCTGCTAAGTGCAGTTCTAGGCTGCCAGAACATCTTCTAAAATTCCTCTTTTTCAGTCTCACTTGCTTTTGTAAGTCTTGGTGCTGACCGTCTGTCCTGACACAGGCACTGTTCTGAAAAGCAGACTTCCTTCTTGAAACTAAAGGCTTAGCATGCCCTGGTGCAGAGTCTTAGAGTTCATTATTTGTACAAAAGTAGCTGGAGAATTACAGGTACTGTCACATATTTTTTCCTTTTGTCTCCATGGAAGTGAATGATGAATGGCTGAAGTGAACACAGAGCAACAAATGTAGGAACATACATTCGCCTAAGATGTGATCATTCAAGAACTGCCCATTAACCTAAAAAGTAATTTTTTTTATACAGAATGGTTGTGAAGGAAAGATTGAAACTGGATGTGGTACTTGCTTATCTATCTGAGTATGGAGAGAGACTGAAACAATGGCTCTGAGAAAAGAAGTGAGCATTACACATGCCAAATGTAAGCCAGTATCAATTCTTTTTTGATGGATGGAATAGAAAGTGAGAGAGGCTGGCAAACTGAAATCTCTCCTGTTGTTTCAAATTTGGTGAAGGCAGCTCAGCTGCAGGCTTTCCCTAGGGCTCAGCCAGTAACTCCACCAACTGCTCTAGTCTATAAGTCATATTTAGTCAGGCCCAGTCTCTTTATTTCTTGCTGGTTTTACCTCCTCTATGGCAGAGAGAGTGACTCATGATACTGTTTATTTCACCACCAGCAGAAAGGCGTTTCCCCCTGCTCTACTTGCACATGCGCTGTGGCCCTCCAGGCATGGCAGCTGAGGCAAGAATGCAAAGTGGAATGACCGATTGCATGCGAGGGCTTGGAAATGGAGGAGAAAAAAATGGATCAATTTTTGAACAATTTCTCTGTCCCACTTCAAGCTGGAAGATTTGGGACTGTGCCATCCACTTACTAGCCAGATTCAAATTTCACACAGGATAATTTCCCCGAGCTTTTCCTGTGGCTGTATTTTGATGTGAGGATTTCTGAGCTTTAGCAGCTCTTAATTCTAGTTCAAATATTTGCATGATATAGCCTATGGAGAGGAAAGATCTCATTATTTTTTTTGTTGGGATTCCACATTTGGCAGGAGCTGTAGCAAATGAATTGTACAAGGCTGGAAAAGGGCACATCATCATTCTGACGTGTGGTTCACACATCTCTTATGTTAAAATGCCATTACTTCTCAAAAAGCTTTTGCTAGGCAAACAGATTTTGGAGGCTTTCTGAGTGGCTGACATGCAGTCTCACTGATGTCTGAAGCTTTCGGCTTCCAGATGTTTCCAAAAGCAGACCTTCTAAACCCCCTGTACTACCGTTAGCACTGAGGGAACCCAAGAATGTGGTAAGAAAATAGGTCAGAAGAAGCAAGTGTTTGGATACTAATCAGAAATGGAAAAAACATAGGTAAAGGAATTTTTGCAGAATCAAGATTTCTTTATCTACTCCTGTTTTTAAGATGCTAAAACACTAAAATTGCAACAGATACAGTCCACGGCAGAGGTGAAGGGAAGTTGAATTAATCTTCTCCAAACTCTTAGCAAGGACAGTTGATTCTCATTTGTGGGCTGTGAAAGTGCCAGTTTTTATTATTTCCTAGGACTCTAGGACTTAACAAACAGAAGGTGAGAGCAAAGGAAGAAAGGAAGACTTGTTTGTTTTTTTTTTCTGAGATAGAAATTCATGTTTATCAGCTCCCTTTTTCTAAGGACTCACTGAGACAGCAAGAAAGTTAAAACACCTTTGCTCTGCAGATCGGAGATAACTATTCATTTATGTCCACTGAGTAAGAAGGAAACATCGCACATCTCTATTTCTGGAGTTATCTGGCTAATTTACTGTGTGTAAGCATAATAACAGTTATGTGCTGTTGTTCAGTGATACTATATTCTCTTCAAAAAAGATACGCAGGCAAATGAGCTCCATTGTTTCTACTGCAAATGTAAATCCAGAAATCTCCACAAAGGCAGTAAAGTGTTGTAAACGAAGGTGAATTTGAACAAAGAAGTGTTGGGATCCCACAAATAATCACACTGCTGCATCTCCTAATGGCCATGCTTCAGCCCCTGATTTTCACAGAGCATGCCCAGATTAAAGACCAGGGTAACTCTGTGTGCTCCAAAATGGCTGTAAAGCAGGTAGCTAGGAAAAGCCTGCGAGCTTTGTACCACTGCTGGATGCAAGAGGTATTCTAACACCTGGGTGAGCTGGGGTGCCGGTGGGACAGGAGTAGACATATATAAATTGGAGCTGAGAAGAGGCTTTGCTGAGAGGAAGTTGTCCCTTGGCTTTTCTGCACCTTCACAACAGGAGCTAGCAGAGCAGCAATGTAACCAAGGACTGGTTTAGTCTGTGTGGTGAGCACATTTGCCAATACTGGAAAAGGGAGGAGCAAATTCTCACATGTTTGTCTCCCCAACCAGCAGAACTGCTCTTATCAGACAAGAAATCTCCCAGCCGCAACGCACCTTCTGGACCTGTGTTGATGATATTGGACTCTCCATGACTAAATGGACATGCTGTAGCCATGGGGCTCCGTAGGTCTTGTTGATGGTTGGGCTTGATGATGTTGAAGGTATCTTTTCCAACCTAAATTATACTTCTGTGATTCTATGACAAGTTGTGAAACCTGAAAGTTGGGAGATGTGGCTGGGCACACGCCAGGTCCTGTACTGTTGCCCTGATGCTGAGTGAGGGGTGATATTTAGGGTTTAATGTGTGTTAGACAAGCTCTGTGATCTTGTGGATGTGCGCTGCCCACAGTAGCAAGCACTTCATGCATCATTAGATTGTGCAATAATTGGCTATCACGAGCTCCTTTACAAGAGGAGAAGTGATTTTCTTGGCATCACATTTTGTGTAAGTGTGCCATTAGTCATGTGCCAGTGCCACTATATTTGACTTGTTTGTTGTCTGATGTTTCAGGTGAATCCTACTTAAGATTTATTCTTTAATTTTCACCACGCCAATGTAAAACATACAATTTGAGCACACCTTTTGCCATAAGGTTGGAAAAAAATGCATCTTGATGCAAAAAGGCTGTCGAGATTTGAAACTTCTCAATGACAAATGGTAGAGACACCAAATACCTTGTTCCTGTATATCACTACTTTGACTGTGATGTGCTTTTTATAAAACACTGTGGGTTTCATTCTTGTCCTCAGAATACCCTTGGAACTGAGGCGTACAGTCCCAGCAGCGTTATTATGCTGACAAAAAAGATTTTAATTTTTAGACAGTTATAAAATATATGAATGCAGGCATAACGTCTTAATTGCATAATGTAATACCAGGAATAGCTCACCAGTCATGTTAATCAGATCATCATTCACTCAAAATCCCAATCATCTGCAGTATCTCTTGTCTAAATGGAGGTCAGAAAAGACGCTGGTAGGTCAGTAATTAGTGCTGCTACTGAAAGCTGGTGCTCAGTGAATGGGACAGTAATTGGGAGTTGTATGAAATTTGAAATATTTTACATGAGTGGCTGGTACAATCTTGGTTGTTTTTTTTTTTTTTTTCTCGTGTTCCTATGTATTCTCATCCACTTGACTTTATAATGCTTTCTGATTTGAACGGTCCACAAACTAAAGGAAGAATTGTCTTCAAATCGTTAGTTCTTCAGTTAATGCAGCTGATGTAAAGTCAGTGTTTTCAAATTAATCCGAAGTCTGTACAGCACTGCATCTGTTCCATTCAGTTATGTCCATTTAAAATGATTATAATAGAAATTCTGCCTTGCTGAGAAAGCTCCACACAGCTGGAGTCTTCCTGTTAACCTGTATAAAACCACCAGGCAGCACATCTTTCTTGTTAGCAATTCTGCATAGTGCCAGTATATTTCAAAGCACTTGGATTTCTAGAAGTAACGTCAGGAAGACTGAAAAGATGAATAGGAGTGTTGTGTGCTTTTTTAGGAAAACTAATATATTAAACAAGTGAATAATAATTACAGACCTAGCAGAATTGCTGTTTTCTTGTATAAAGATTGCCTAAATAACTATGCCTATCTTTGGCAAGATTCTTATGAATGTTGTGAACATCAAGAACCACGTTAGGATAAAGATCTAAGAAAAAACTGGTAGCTAAAACTGAGCTCATCAATAATTCAAAATAGTTCTGGGGAACGCCATTTATTTATGGGAAATGCCTGCCTGGAGTTGCGAGGCTGTGGGGGTGCGATTGCTGCTCTCTGCCACAAGGTGTCAATGTTTTACCAAAATCAGCTTTGAAAATCCACTCTACGGGGAAAATACGCAAAAATTCATTTGCCTGGCATTTTAAGAACTGGGAAACATACACAGATAATTATATAGTTTCTAGCTGCATGAAGAATGTAGAAAATGGCAACCTGTCAAAGACTAAATCAGAAAGCGCTCCTTGACACCTATTAATCCCAGCAAGCTTTCAAGGTCTCCAGGCTTGTTTTCTCCTTCCTTCTATAAAGGCATACAGCATGGCCATTTGATTTCTGTCCTTTGATATGTGGTAAGGGATTTTTTAATCCATTTTTTTTCTGTTTGTGAAGAGTAGGTGTGGCATTTGGAGCAGATCAGGTGCTGCCCCTCACAGGTGTGTGTCAGACCCACAGCCACTGCATCTGCCCCTTGCTGCTTTGCTTGCTTTTGCTTTGCTGCCCTGTTATCTTCTGGACATGAGGGCTGGTGTTGATACACAGCAGTTCCTAGGATACTGATCTGTTACAGGTAACAGTGCTGTTATAATACCTCAGTATGACTATTAAGCATATGGGCTCAAATGTTAATAAAACAGTTTTCTGCAAGAGCATCCGCCAAATAAGACTCCGTGATTATTAATCCTTTTGGGAGATTTTCCAGGTAGATACCTAGCTGGCAAAACTTAGTTAAATTTATCAGAGAAAGCCTGTGGGGGTATTCATCATTTCTGTAGGGCTCCTCTAGTGCAGTGCTGAGAGCTGGCTGCTCAGCCAGGATTTCTCCTCTGCTCTGAATAGGGACTACAAAGGAAGCTGCTCAGGCATTGCATTATTTTTTTCTATGCTGAAGGCAGCCAGAAACACTATTTCTAAAGGAGTTCATTGTGCAAAAGCCTTCAGAAAAGCTAGGGGATGAAAGAGAGAGGGAAAAGGAGGGAGCAAGCTGAGTTGGCATTTACTTGCAAGGCTGGAAGAAGCCCTGGGAAAAAGGATGCACCAAGAGAGTTGTAAGGTGTAGTACATGGGAGGCAGCACAGTAGGTGGGCAGGTATTTGTTGGGATTTTCTGCCCAGGTGCTTATGCCCTTGGAGAGGACACTTGAGTTTCTTAACATCAGATGTATCTCTGAATGGTTGAGTAGGAAAGTTTGCTATGTTAGCAGGAGCCTCTTGGTGCATAATGCAGGCATTTGCTGTTAGACAAAAGATGGTTGAGTTCTGAGCCATGAAAGCCAGATACAGCCAACTTGTATATATCCATGTATTATGAATGTAGCAACTTAATGAAAAAAAAAATCTCTCTTTTGCATTAAATTGTACCACTGACAACTGAAAATGGATGTTAAAGACAGTGAGTAGATCCTCCATTTTGCAGTCTGTCTTGGAAATTTCAGTGTACCTTTAAAATTTAAAAACCATCAGAAACGTTCTTTCAAATTGGAATGAAGAATGCTGACAGAGTGGCATACGAAAAGCTTGCTGAAAGTAAAGATCTTAGTTGTTACATCTTCTGTAGATAAACAGTGACACACTCTGAAGAGCATACAGGCATTTGATAAAAGGGAATTTATCCAAAGGTTTTTTGCAGGATTACAGAAAGATGTTAGGGTGTGTGCTAATTATCAGTCGGGCCTGCCATATGGAGAGGCTCTATTGCCTCAACTTTTCTTGTAAGTTTTAGCACTCGTGAGTTATAGATACGATATTTGAGCAGTCAGAGAGCAAAGCTCCTATCAAGGATTTTTTCTATGATTCAGTATTGATACTAAAAGATAAAATAGTAAGATAGCACATAGATTCTTTCCTGTTTTTCTTTTTTCACCAATGAATGTACTAAACATACTCTTTGATCTTATGCACTAGGCAAACTAAACTTTGCATGATGTTTCCTCCAGGGATGTCACCTCACAGAGCATGCTGACAGCACCAGCAGTATGGCATCTTCTGTGTTATGTCCTGGAATCTCACCTGTTCTTGCTATTAGCCCACGCATGTACACATCTTCTCTGGCAGGTTTCAGTGTCCTTGGCTATTTCGTTCTGCTTTTATTTATGCTTTCAGTAGTTTTCATTAGCTAGCATATGTATACTAGTAAGTATTTCTGAAAATCAGTCTTCACAAATAAATTGAATAAATTGAACTTCAAACAAAATGGAAGATAATCAGTGGTAACGATTAATCTGTCTTCCACAAATGAACTGCAAGTGTCAAGTAATAGTTACAAGAATCACAACTCTTTCATTAAAAAAAAACCCACCAACCTGGGAGCTTTCACTGTGTGCTCCAGCCTTGGAGGATGCACAGCTTTATCCCTCCCTTTTGCCTCTGCGTGTCTCAGCATGGATGCTCAGCCACAGATGAGCCACCTCTGGCAGCCATGGCAGTGAGGATGAGGTGAGGACAGGTGAAGGGCCCTTGGCACTCACACAGCCACGTTGCCAGGGCTGTATGTCCTGCAGTGGATGGATAAGGTTTTGGAGAGAATTCTGATAGTGTGCTGCAGCCTCTCTGAAAATATTTTTGCTGATGTTCAGAGCAGCGAGGCAAAGAAATGCTAATACTCATTTCAGGGCTTGACAATTTCATAAGAGTTTTCTGCATCTGCCAGATTTACAGTAGCTGCTCAGGAGCTACTTATGCAGGCACTGTTTGGTCCCTGAATACCTTCCAGGCAGTGTGTTATCATGTATTTCGTTTGTATAGCCTGCTTTTTACACAGTGGGTATTCAGTAGATTCGCTGAAGTCAAGCTGTCATACATCAAAGAAAGGGACAAATATCCAAGTACTATTTGTCTTTTCAGAGTCCTTCCAAGCTAAATAGGCTGGCTCTGGTAGCATGCAGTGACAACACTCAGTGCTCAGTCAGATTTTGCTCTTAAAATAGGTGTCCTTGTATAATTACCACTGACCACAGTCAGGGCTAGCATGAGATATGATAACATAATGATGGTAATATCAGGGCACTGAGAGTACCCAATTCTGCTGCTATCTTGATTAAATACTAAAGAGCTGTTTGGGCACTGGGTACAGGAACAAGAGGGATGCAAAATAATTTCTAACGGGTGGGAGAAAAAAACAACAGTATTTCAGGGGACTGCTCTGGCTATCAAACTTCACACTCACCAGACTTAACCTGCTTTTCCAGCCCCAACCAGATTGTACTGCTTAAATGGACAGGTGAGTCAAATCAAAGACTTGAATCTGGAAAAGATAAAGAAAAATTGAGATCCCTGGGGATAATAATTCTCAATAAAAAAAGTCTGCTTTGGAAGACCACTTAAAAAGCAGATATTTAGAGACCAAACTACTTTTTGTTCTTTCCCACCACGTCATTATGTTAATCAAAAGAGATGCAGATGACGTCTACCAATATCATACTAATATTCAGAGGCACTTAACTCCTGTTTTTACCTTTGAAAATCTTCCTCCATGATAGCAAATACATCTTCTTCAGCATCAGGTCTGAGAAATGTGTGTTCTATATTAAAAAAAATACTAATATCCTAATTTGGAATAAAAAAACCAACATACTGGAGGAACAACTGAGCCTTTCTGTGTGGTGAGCAAAGTGAGTGGATAAGAGGAAAGCAACAAATTATTTCAATTCTGCATGACATTTTGGCCACGCATTTCCTAGAATCTTGTGCTAAAAACATTCAGATTTTCCTACTGAGGCACTATCATAAAGATTAAGAACTTAATAGATAGTTAGAAATTATTTAGGATACAGGTAACAGCAAAACATTGATCTAGGAACAAGTTTAGGCCTTCTTTAACACTATCCCTGGTTAGCAGCATGTGAAAACCATACCGTTTTCTATTACTTTTCTTGCTGCTATTTGTTATTTCTGCACAGAAACATTTGGGAGAATCTATGATGCTCTGGAGAACTGTTGTATGGAATACAGGGAGCAGAGAAGATTTTTTAAGATCCTTATGGTCATTCCCCAAAGACAATCTGTTCTTTGCAAGCAGTAAGATAAATTTGGTAGTGAATGATGCTGACTTAGGGAAAGGGCGAAACAAAACAAACAGGCTTTAAATAAATCAGATTCTTGGACAGAAAATGAAGTAGGATTAAATTTAGAAATATTTTTGCCTCAGAAATCAAGTGGAAATCCGAAATTTTCAGTGAAGTAAATTAAGATTGAGAAAATAATTTAACACTAGTTGAGAAGGGATTCATTGCAATCTATTGAATTCAATAACAAGAATAAGTATTCCTCCTGAAAAGCTGACAGGTTGAATTTCAGGCCTTAGGTGTTTAAAAAATCAGGATGACAAAACTCTTATTTCTAGCTACATACATTACAAAATGAAGCCAAACATGACCCCTTCTCTCTGCTGATTCTGTTAAAAATAGATTGCAGACAAACGCAGCACTGAAATTTTTTAATCATGTTTTTGCTAAATGCTTCCTCAGTCCTTTCTGCCTTTGCTGTCCTCTGAAGACAAATTCTGATGACCACCTATAGACCTTTTCCTCTCTCCCTTTGGCAGGCCCTAGAGCCACCAAAGGGCCGTGGAGATGGGGCAGCCCTCTATCATGGTGCCAGACATGGTGCCACATGGCCCGGCCACGTCGCTGCTACTGGCCTCAGTGGCAGCAAGTGTGGCCTTGGCTCTGCAGCTCTCACCCAGGCTCTCCTCACAGCCTATATCACAAACAGGCATGGTTTGTTCCACTCTACATCACACTGGTATATGATCCTGAGGTTATTTTCTAGGCATAATTTAGTGCAAACAGCATGATGTTCTGCTTTTACAAACAAACAGGAAAGAAGCAAGAGGTACCAACTGTTTAGCTTTCCCATCAGCTATTTTTTGGAATGAACAATGGCTAAAACTGTGTACCAAGAGGACTGACATAATATAATTTACTTTATTCTGCATTATAATATAAATTTCTTGTTCCGTGGCTCCAGCCACTGTGTTTTATATCAGAATAGCTGATGATGCAAACCAGATTTCACTCCTGCTGAGACCTTGCTCCCTGATCTTTCTTCCATTCATTTGGAAAAAAAAAAAAACAAAAACGGCAGTTTCCTTCCAAATTTCTCCCCCAAAAGCTTTTAAGAGATAAACATTACCCCCTTCCTTTATTGTAACGTAAACTTGAACCCATAAACTTTTGTTAAAAGAGTATAAATCTTTCCCCTCCAGAAGTTATCTGCCATGTTTCTTCTTATCCTTCGGATGACTGCAGTAATTTTTATACTATGCTGTCGAGAGTGTAATGTTAAGTGCTTCATTAATGATGATTTGTGTCATTGAAAAGTTTAAAATGGGCAGATCTTGGCAAGGGCCTGACATTATTTATTTTTGTTCTTTGTATTAAACTCTGCAAAGAACATTTTAAGAGCAGTTTTGCATCTACTTGGAGATGCTATAAGCAGTATTTCACATGCCATTGCCTCAGAGACAGCATTAATCAGGAGAACAATAATAATGGGTGCACACATCGGTAATAAATATTTGCATTTATTTGTAATAAAAGGGGTACATCTCACTGTTTGATAAGAAGGAAATAAGCAGAGAGATGCTTGTCTGCATTTGGAAGTAATGATGATTCTGGAGATTTGCTGCCAGAAGGGTTAAGAAAGAATAATTGCACCTCAAGGACCCAGACCCTGCAGAGCATGGTACAGCAGGGCAGCAGGCAGAAAATGTCAGTGGGACAGGTTGGCCTCCCTGGAGTGCCCTTCTTCAAAGGAAAACCACAGCACGCAGCTCACTCTGGGGATGGGGAGTGGTGAAGCAGCACAGGAGGTAGGAAAGGATGGCTGGATGTTGTGATGTGCTGGTGGGCCTGATGTGGGACCTGCCCCTGGGCATGAGGCTATCCAGCTGGGTATTGCTGGGAGAGCAGACCAGGGACAGAACTCACACTGAAATACAGTTGGGGTAACAACATAGTAACAACACAACTCAATGTTCCAGAACTCCAAGGCTTTGTTTTTTAAATCTATTTAAATAGCAACCTTTTCTATTTTTTTTTTTTTTTCCCCACAATATTACATAATATAAGAGAAAATAGAGGCCCATTTGCTAAGCAAAATTCTTTCTGCTAAATACCAACTCTGGATGGTATAAACCACGTATGTATTTGTTGTTTAACTGCAGTTTTTGTCTAATGTACAAAAAATACGAAGTTTACTGGAAGCAAGCCTGGGAGAGATATAATTTTTTTGACTACTTGACATGTGAACAGAGATTTTTCTGCAGCTTAAGTTTCATATGACCTCACTTAAGCCCCAGGCAAAGGCAATGTCAAATGCTTGGTAATCTCTTGTGTGTTTTAGTTCACTCTGACTGCGTTTCTCTAGTGGCAGTGTAGTGCATAAGTGTGTATGTTAGTAAACTGGGGAGTTGAGGCTGTTGTCTGTGAACTCCAGGATGGCTTCTGTAAACACAGAATAAGATTAAGCTGCTTTTTAGGGTCAGGAGAAAGGTTAAAAGAGTAGTGTCCCAAAAATCAGTTTTAGGAGCATTATAAACAATCCACACAGGAAAGGAAAGGAAAAGTCAAAGAAAGGATTAAAAAGCCTGAATTAAATACCTTGAAGAAATAAAATTGTTAATAAAGATTTTTCAAGCCCCTCTATGTTTAGCGTTCCTTGGAACTCTGAGGGAACCAGAATTACAGTACAATGTGTATAAAAGGTCATCAGGAAAATATTTATTTAGTCAGCATTAATTAAAACATATGGTCTTTTTTGCTTGACTCAATTTTTCAGCAAATGTAGAATCAGATTCCAGCCTTGCTGCATCATTTCACAGTTCTGTCATTCATGGGTACCTCTGTACTGGAGAAATCCATCAATATACTTTATAGAGTGAGATTTTACAGAAATTACAGTTCCCACAATAGAAATAAAAACGCAAAGCCAGATGTATGGGGCCCTCACTGATTTCTGTAGCAAGACTTGTGTTTATTTCTGTATGGCTGGGGAAAAAAAAAAAAGCAACCAACCACAAACAGGCTAATGACAGCAGAATTACCCACTATCAGATTGCATTTCATTTTACACTTATCCAACAACCATGATTTAATTGCTTGGCAGTCAAGCAGAGCAGATGTGAAGATGCTGCAATGGAGGCAGTGGCTCAGGAGGCATGGGAGCCACAGAAGGGAAGAGGCAGGGTGAGGGCTCAGCCAGGAGTCCACTGTTACCAGTGCCCCTTCTGATGGAGCTGTGCAGCTCCCCACTGCCCAGGCAGTGTGCAGCAGCCTGGAGTACTGCTGCTCCACGGGAGGACATGAAAAGCAATAAAAGAAAGGAACGTGGTTAGTCAGCAGGAAGGAAAAAGCATTGAGAAGTAAGGGTATTTTTGTGAGCAAAGGCACGTCAGGAGATAGGCCCACCTCAAGAGTTCTCCCACAGTGGCATGCTCAACAAATCTCATTAATCTTGATGCATTGACATTTATACCCAGGATTAGGATGACCTTGTGTCTGCAACTGCAGTTTGTCTGCAGTGTTAACAATGGCAGAACTGATGCTCAGAAAATCCCACAGTATTCATAGCAGCACAGATGTCATATATCCACTTCCAGTTAACAGCACAAGATATTAACAAGCTCAATGATCACTTTAAAAAGCTTTGTAAAGCCTATATAAATCCACTTGCCTTTTGACTAATGAAACTGCCTTGTGGATTCATTCTCCTCTCCCCTCTTCTCCACCTAAATGTAGGAGTTAGGAGTCTCATTTCCATTACAGATGCTGTTGGTGCATAAAAGGAGAAGGCCTGTAGAGAAAGCTCTGGATTAGATGCACTCCCTGTGGAGTGCTGAAAACCCATTTCCGATAAAAATTTGAGTAGTTTTCCCTTTGCAAAGAATCATTATGCAAAATCATGCTTCAGTTTGTTCACAGGATACGAAGTCTGCAGTGTCAAACACGTAGTGTGCTAAGAGAAGCTAAAACAATGCTGGAAAAAGGCTAAAGCATAGGACCCACTCAGGAAATAACATAATTGCAAATTGAGCTACGTGGAGCTTTTCACCCTAAGAAAGCACTGTTTTGAAATGTATGTGTAGATCAATGTAAATAATTATTCAGCATGTGTTGAATTTCGTAAGTTGTTTAGCATTTGAAACCTTCCCTTCTCTCAAATTAATCCACCAAATTGCAATTTTTTAAACCCTTTTTATCTGGTTCATCTCCCACCATTAACTTAAATCTGCTTGCATATCTAAGATTGGCCATATTGAGGGAATTTCATTTGTTATAATCTAATATTTTGGGGAGCTAGGTAGATAAGAAAAATCCTCATTAGGAAAATCCAGACTCATCTTGAAAAAAAGCTGAAGTAAAGACACAGTTTATATAAAGCATACAAAACAAAACAAAAACCCAAAACAACAACAACAGAAAACAACAGCAACAACAAAAAATCCCAACAACAACAAACCAAATGAAACAAGGTGCACATCCCAAAGCAGGGAAACATTTCAGCGGAATTTAATTCCTTACTTGTACCATCCACTCAGCTATAAGTAATTAGTTAAGCAGGGAAACATTTCAGTGGAATTTAATTCCTTACTTATACCATACACTCAGCTATAAGTAATTAGTTCATGGATGCAAAATTTCATCAGTTCCCCCCCTCAAAGGATTAAAGGATTAATAAAACATCCTGATGCTTGTGTGCCTTTCTCACAGCCCTATGTACACTTATGGACCACAACAAAATACCCTGAAAAGGAAAGAAAATGTTTAATCTCACATTCAATTTTTCCTGGTTTTTACTTTGGGAAGAGCACTGAAAAATATTTCTTTAGGGGGTTCAAAAAATATTTTTTTCCTGTCTGTTTTTTTGTTTGTTTGTTTGTTTTTGTCATAAATAAAATCCTTTCATTTTCACGAACTATGAAAGCCAGAAGCTGGAGTTTTGTCTGCTTTGCTGTGGTTGGCACAAAACAGCATGAACAGCAAAACATGCCCTTTATTTTGTGGAGCTGCTATAAAGAAATAACTGTTTCCTCCCATGAAACTAGTCTGAAATTGCTTCACATTTGCAAATCCCATGATCCAGAAGTTGTCGACAGCTCATTATATCGTGCAGCCTCCAAATCTAGGTCAGGACATGTTGAGTAAAGCAGTTCTATCAGATTTGTTTCTGTTACTCTGATGGAAAATGGAAGGAAAGACCAAATGATACTGGTGAGGTACTGTTTTAAACACCACCAAGGGCTTAGAAACACAGAACTAAAGGGGGCTTTTTGGCACCTACATTTTTTTGCAGTTGACACATGTTGATGAAACATTGCTTTAAAATTTTGCTCTGCAGTCTGGAACTTGGGTGGGTCCACTGGTGTCCTTAAACTAAGAAGGCTGACTGCTGGAACGGTCACTGCCACACTGATGCTTGTATGAAAGTGAGAGACAATACAGATTTTGGCTTATAACAAAAATTGGGCAAAGTAACATCATGCCTGTCTGCAAAAGACTGTCCTTTGTCACTTTCATGCAGAAATCATATATCAGTCTTAAAAAAAAATATGAAGGTTTTTTTTGTCCATACAAACAATTGGAACATTATCCCAGAGACTTTCTGTTCTGGAAACACAATAGAAGAGCAAGCAGCAAATGGGGAAAGTAACAAAAACCTGGGAAGTGGTAATGAAAACAAAGGTAAAGTGTCATTCTTATCAGAGAGAAAGAACTTGGAGAAACTGAGAAAGGTACTGAAGTGTGACACAGATCTAAAGGCAGACAAATGCATATATATATTGTACAAGGAAAAACTTTGGGAGCCAACCTTTATCTTTTAAAGTCCTTTAGAGGGGACGAAGAAAGAAAGTTGTGTACTGCAGTGTGATCTAAACTGGATATCTATTATTTTTAAAGAGAAGTTATTTCTTAATTTTTATTTCCAGGGACAGCAGGGAAAGTCATTATTTCCTGGCACATCCATGATGTCTGGGTTTGCCAAAATCAGTGACAGCTTTGGTGGATGAACTCAAATATTTTCAGTCACACATTAAAGAAGGGAAGGAAATTTATTAATGGATTTATTTCTTCCAGAGTTTTGACTTGGTCGGTATTAATTCAGTGCTTTGTAGCAGTTTGATTAAAAATGCCATGTACTGTTTGGATCAAACTCATTTGTCCCTTCAAACACAGATATTTCTTATGAAAAATATATCTGCAAAACTTGAGTGCTTTTCCATACTTCAGCTGTAGAAAATGTAGAAAGCCATACAGGTCAAGTGTGTGTCAACTTGCTGCACCTATGAAATGACCATGAGTCTACTTCATTGTTTTAGTTTGAATCAGGATTGCGTTTCTATCTCCAATTACTGTGCCTCACATCAGCAAACTGTCTTGGAGGACATGAAATAGATTCCTTTGGGAAGGTGAATGGCAGATGCTCTCTTGGTGTGTACATAGGCTCCTTCAGCTGCTGATGGTCATTTAATCCATAAAGCCAGAGTAAAGCTGTCTGGGATAACCTCCTCCGATATGCCAATGGTGTGTTTGTCAGGTGCTCAGTGTCAACTGTTTCAGCCCGGCTGATCTGTGTTATCTGCTAGTTTAGACAAAGTGCTGGCAGCAAGTCCTCACAGGAACATCCAAGCCATGGGGCTATAAGGTGCACTTCCCAGTTCCTAGCTCCAGTTGCCCACCATGGCTTCAGTTGGTCTTTGTTCCAGGGTACAAAGAGGAAGAAAGAAAGCTCTGGACCCACTGCTGATGGCTCAAGTATAGTGTACTTCAACACCGACCAGGGATGGAAAACTTAGGAGACAAGGTTATAGCATATACTATGCTGCCATTGAGGCTGCCTGTCCAGAAGGTTGGGCAGATCTCCTGAGCTGGTGGGATGGGCAAAGGGTGACACTTGGGCCAGAAGGTTTGTCTTTATGCAAAAATATTTCTCCTGAGATTCTCACATGTAATTCTGCATTGTTTCTGTCTGGCAAAAGCAAAGCTCTCTGCCTTTCAGAAGTCACAGAAGTCTTATATCAAATAAACTCTATTTGTCTACATGCGAACATATGTTAAACATTCTCATATACTCTGCTTTAAAATCAAATTAAACAGACGATGTATGAGAGGTCATAGCTTACTGTTCATGTGTACAAGAATATTGTACCCTTTTCTTCTTGTCAATCACAAATTTAAGGAAGAACAAAGCAAGGAATCCTTGCCCAATTTACTAAAATAAAAATAATTATTTTTTCCACTCAAAAAAAATGTCTGCCTTCTCAGGTGTAAGACCTCATTTCAAGGGCTTTATTTTAATGAAGAGAAACAGCTTCAAGGTTACCCTTGAAAAAACATGTAGTAGTTTATAATCATACTAGACAGACAGCTTTATTAAATGATTTTTCCCTTCACAGATTTCTCAGGCTTATTAGACTGTATGTGTGAGCAGTGCAGCACATACAAAAGCAATTTCATTCTAGACACAGAAAAAGAAGTAAGAATGCATGTAATCATACAGACATTTGTACTGACTCATGAACATACACCAATACTCACATGCACTGCCAAATACCCTTAAGCATCTGTACTTTGACATTCTGGTGTGCACACAGCTACGGAAGTATCTGTGCGTATCATTTTGCCCATCTATATTTCTTTTTATGAATGATAAATAATTAGTGGTGTAGCTATAAAGCTTATGTATTTCTAGTCAATGACACCTTCAAGGTTCCTCTGCTGCCTACTGCTTGACCTTGGTTTAAAAGCACACAGAATAGAAACCTTGAAACCAAGATCAGTAAGATTCATTTTGACAAAAAACAGACACAGCACAATAGAGAAAAATACACATTTAATTTTATTTTTTTATTTTTATAACACCTTCCCTATTACCAGCTCTTTAAAAAATCCTAAGGTACAGATTGTCCTTCACACGAGTAGCATGCATTTTAATCCTTCAGTTACATTTGGATTGGTTAACATTGTTAACTACAGTAACTATAGCAGTCTGTATTATTCAGACAAGGTAGTGGGAGAACACACACATTCATACCTGCAGAGATAACAAAGCAAAGGGTTGCTGCCTTAGGACAAGTCTTCTTGTTGAAAGATTCCTGACATCATAAAAATAAGATAATCCTTTTATTTCGTAATATTTGAACTGGGAAGTTATGGGGCCGCAGTATAATCAGATGATACAGACAGTTGAGTGATTTGACCTTAAAGACAATGCTTTTGTCCTACGTTACTTTTCGATTGTATGTTCAGTATTAAGCCAACTAAGCTTAGGGCTTAATGCATCTCTAGCTTACTTTCTGAAAGAGAATGAAAACATCTTTGCAAAGTGAGAAACAGAATTTGAGATCATGTCACATAACACAGGCATAGGTCCATGTCTGGCTCTCTAGCTGCACTTGTCCACTGAAGAGGAGTCCATCTTGAGATGGCTTCCCACTAAGATGACTGTCCCTGCATTATTCAGGCTTTAATGGGAAGAAAAT